>NC_084742.1:10122703-10227703 GCF_033978785.1 Entelurus aequoreus | reverse complement strand
ATCGACATCATGTCCATCATGCCCTACTTCATCACGCTCGGAACCGAGCTGGCCGAGCAGGGTCAGGAGCACCAGAACGGCCAGCAGGCGATGTCGCTGGCCATCCTGCGCGTTATCCGCCTGGTGCGCGTCTTCCGCATCTTCAAGCTGTCCCGCCACTCCAAGGGTCTGCAGATCCTGGGTCAGACCCTCAAGGCCAGCATGCGCGAATTGGGCCTGCTCATCTTCTTCCTCTTCATCGGTGTCATCCTGTTCTCCAGCGCCGTCTTCTTCGCCGAGGCCGACGAGCCCGAGTCGCACTTCTCCAGCATCCCCGACGCCTTCTGGTGGGCTGTGGTTACCATGACGACGGTGGGCTACGGCGACATGAGGCCGGTGACGGTGGGCGGGAAGATCGTGGGCTCGCTGTGCGCCATCGCGGGCGTGCTGACCATCGCGCTGCCCGTGCCCGTCATCGTGTCCAACTTCAACTACTTCTACCACCGCGAGACCGACCAGGACCAGTCCTCCCTCAAAGACGAGCCCGCCTCCCCCGAACTCAAACACGACGACCAGGAGCGCAAGGACTCGGCGGGGGGGCTGGACAAGAGCAACGTGAAGGCCAACAGCAGTTTGGACCTGAAAAGTTCTCTGTACGCCTTCTGCCTCGACACACGGGAAACTGACCTGTAGGGGCGGGGCTTCCCCTGCAGGACACCTGTACATATCGCGACTGGAGCTCTTCCACCTGCCCCTGTGCGCGGTGCGCGTCCGGCGCGCGTCTCTCCTCTCTCAGGTTCCGACCCCAAACCTTTGTGTCCCTCCAAACTCTCAGAGGACCCGCGCACGGACACGTGACTGATAGCAGGTCAGTGGCACACGTGATGACGTCACGGGCGACTTTGTAGATTGATGAGGAGTGGGTGTGTCCCGCAGACCATTGCGTAACATCTTCATGTTAGCGTATGGCATCTGGAGCCAGTGGACCAGAACAGGACGCGCACCTTGGCCCGCATCTTTCATTACTTTCATGTCATTTCACGCCATAATTACGGCACCTCGTTTCCATGGTGACCAGCGACAGCTGATGCTCTCCTTTTTACTTTTTACTCATCAACGCACACAAGACAGATGGGTGCTAATTAGCGACACGTATACACATGCTAACCTACAGAACAGGCCAAGTCACGTGATCACCGACATACACGCGTTAATTTATAGAACACACATGTTCACCTACTTATGTAACACACATGTTATCCTACACATTGAACACACACACTAACCTATAGAACACACATGTTCACCTACACATTGAACACACACACTAACCTATAGAACACACATGTTCACCTACACATTGAACACACACACTAACCTATAGAACACACATGTTCACCTACACATTGAACACACACACTAACCTATAAAACACACATGTTCACCTACACATTGAACACACACACTAACCTATAGAACACACATGTTCACCTACACACTGAACCCACACTAACCTATAGAACACACATGTTCACCTACACATTGAACACACACACTAACCTATAGAACACACACGTTCACCTACACATTGAACACACACTAACCTATAGAACACACATGTTCATCTGTACACACTGAACACACACACTAACCTATAGAACACACACGTTCACCTACACATTGAACACACACTAACCTATAGAACACACATGTTCATCTGTACACACTGAACACACACACTAACCTATAGAACACACACGTTCACCTACACATTGAACACACACACTAACCTATAGAACACACATGTTCATCTCTACACACTGACCACACACACTAACCTATAGAACACACATGTTCACCAACACGTATACACACACTAACCTATAGAACACACATGTTCACCTACACGTATACACACACTAACCTATAGAACACACATGTTCATCTCTACACACTGAACACACACTAACCTATGTTCACCTACATGTATACACACAATAACCAATAGAACACACGTTCACCTACACGTATACACACACACACTAAGCTATAGAACACACATGTTCATCTACCTATATAACACACGTTCACCTACACATTGAACACACACACACTAACCTATAGAACACACATGTTCACCAACACGTATACACACACTATAACCTATAGAACACACATGTTCACCTACACATATACACACACCCTAACATATAGAACACACATGTTCACCGACACGTATACACACACCCTAACCTATAGAACACACATATTCACCTACCTATATAACACAAATATTCACCTACCTTTAGAACACACATGTTCACATACACGTATACACACACACTAACCTATAGAACACACACGTTCACCTACACATTGAACACACACACTAACCTATAGAACACACACGTTCACCTACACATTGAACACACACACTAACCTATAGAACACACATGTTCACCTACACGTATACACACACTAACCTATAGAACACACATGTTCATCTCTACACACTGAACACACACTAACCTATGTTCACCTACATGTATACACACAATAACCAATAGAACACACGTTCACCTAAACGTATACACACACACACTAAGCTATAGAACACACATGTTCATCTACCTATATAACACACGTTCACCTACACATTGAACACACACACACTAACCTATAGAACACACATGTTCACCTACACGTATACACACACTAACCTATAGAACACACATGTTCACCTACACGTATACACACACTAACCTATAGAACACACATGTTCACCAACACGTATACACACACTAACCTATAGAACACACATGTTCACCAACACGTATACACACACTATAACCTATAGAAAACACATGTTCACCTACACATATACACACACCCTAACATATAGAACACACATGTTCACCGACACGTATACACACACACTAACCTATAGAACACACATATTCACCTACCTATATAACACAAATATTCACCTACCTTTAGAACACACATGTTCACATACACATATACACACACACTAACCTATAGAACACACATGTTCACCTACACGTATACACACACTAACCTATAGAACACACATGTTCATCTCTACACACTGAACACACACTAACCTATGTTCACCTACATGTATACACACAATAACCTATAGAACACACGTTCACCTACACGTATACACACACACACTAAGCTATAGAACACACATGTTCATCTACCTATATAACACACGTTCACCTACACATTGAACACACACTAACCTATAGAACACACATGTTCATCTACCTATATAACACACGTTCACCTACACATTGAACACACACACTAACCTATAGAACACACATGTTCACCTACACATTGAACACACATTAACCTATAAAACACACATGTTCATCTCTACACACTGAACACACACACTAACCTATAGAACACACATGTTCACCTACACATTGAACACACATTAACCTATAAAACACACATGTTCATCTCTACACACTGAACACACACACTAACCTATAGAACACACACGTTCACCTACACATTGAACACACACACTAACCTATAGAACCCACATGTTCACCTACACGTATACACACACTAACCTATAGAACACACATGTTCATCTCTACACACTGAACACACACTAACCTATATTCACCTACATGTATACACACAATAACCTATAGAACATACGTTCACCTACACACTAAGCTATAGAACACACATGTTCATCTACCTATATAACACACGTTCACCTACACATTGAACACACACACACTAACCTATAGAACACACATGTTCACCAACACGTATACACACACTATAACTTATAGAACACACATGTTCACCTACACGTATACACACGCCCTAACACATAGAACACACATGTTCACCGACACGTATACACACACACTAACCTATAGAACACACATATTCAGCTACCTATACAACATAAATATTCACCTACCTTTAGAACACACATGTTCACCTACACATATACACACACTAACCTATAGAACACACATGTTCACCTACACGTATACACACACACACACACACTAACCTATAGAACACACATGTTCACCTACACGTATACACACACTAACCTATAAAACACACATGTTCACCTACACGTATACACACACACTAAGCTATAGAACACACATGTTCACCTACACGTAAACACACACTAACCTATAGAACACACATGTTCACCTACACGTATACACACACTAACCTATAGAACACACATGTTCACCTACACGTATACGCACACACACTAACCTATAGAACACACATGTTCACCTACACGTATACACACCCTAACCTATAGAACACACATGTTCACCTACACGTATACACACACTAACCTATAGAACACACATGTTCCCCTACACGTATACCCACACACACTAACCTATGGAACACACATGTTCACCTACACGTACACACACACTAACCTATAGAACACACATGTTCACCTACATGTATACACACACACACTAACCTATAGAACACACATGTTCACCTACACGTATACACACACTAACCTATAGAACACACATGTTCACCTACACGTATACACACACTATAACCTATAGAACACACATGTTCACCTACACGTATACACACACACTAACCTATAGAACACACATGTTCACCTACACGTATACACACACTAACCTATAGAACACACATGTTCACCTACACGTATACACACACGAACCTATAGAACACACATGTTCACCTACACGTATACACACACACTAACCTATAGAACACACATGTTCACCTACACGTATACACACACACAAACCTATAAAACACTCATACTCACCCACACGTATACACCCACACAAACCTATAAAACACACATGTTCACCTACACGTATACACAAACTAACTTATAGAACATGCTGACAGACTTGTTCACTTACACACTAATACACACTAACCTATAGAACACACATGTTCACCTACACGTATACACACACTAACCTATAGAACACACATGTTCACCTACACGTATACACACACACACTAACCTGTAGGACACACATGTTCACCTACACGTATACACCCACACAAACCTATAAAACACACATGTTCACCTACACGTATACACAAACTAACTTATAGAACATGCTGACAGACTTGTTCACTTACACACTAATACACATGTTTACCTACACAAACACACTGATCTATATACCATGTTAACACACATGTTCACTTACACAAATACACAGACCTATAGAACATACATGTTCACCTAAACACTGAACACACACACATTCACCTACATATTGAACCCACACTGACCTATAGAACATACATGTTTACCTACATGTATAACACACGCACACTAACCTGTACTGTTCATGTATATATTTAACACACACAAAAACCTATAGAACACACATGTTCACCTACACAATTAACACACACACTAACCTATAGCACACGCTAACATGTGTTCACTTACACATATGCGCACTAACTTAAAGAACATGCTAACATACGTGTTCACCTTTTTTGATTGATTGAAACTTTTATTAGTAGATTGCACAGTACAGTACATATTCCGTACAATTGACCACTAAATGGTAACACCCGAATAAGTTTTTCAACTTGTTTAAGTCGGGGTGCACTTAAATTGATTAATGATACAGATATATACTATTTTCATAATACAGTCATCCTACGCATACACACACTCAACTATAGAACACGCTAACATGTGTTCAGCTACACATGCACACACTGACCTATAGAACACACATGTTCACTAACATGTACACAAACTAACCTATAGAATGCGCTAACGCACATGTTTACCTACACGTATACACACACAAACCTATAAAACACACACGTTCACCTACACGTGTACACGAACTGACTTATAGAACATCTGACAGACTTGTTCACTTACACATATACACACTAACCGATAGAACGCGCTAACACACGTGTTTACCAAAACATACACACTAATCTATATAACATGTTAACACACATGTTCTCCTACACATTGACACACACTAACCTATAGAACACACATGTTCACCCACACATATGTACACACACTAACCTATAGAACACACATTAACCTACACATATACACACTAACCTATAGTACACGCCAACATGTGTTTGCCTACAAATAGACACGCTAACTTATAGAACACAGTTCACCTATATGTGTTCACACACCAAACTATAGAACATGCTAACACACCTTCATTCAACACATACACACACTAACCTATATAACACAAGTGTTCACCTACATGTATACACACACTATCCTATAGAACACACATGTTCACTTACATATCACACACTATACTATAGAACACACAAGTTCACCTACACACTAACTTACAGAACACGCTAAAACAGTTGTTCACCTACGCTTACACACACTGACTTCTAGACCACACATGTTCACCTACATGTAAATACACACACTAACTTATAGAACACCC
Organism: Entelurus aequoreus; assembly: GCF_033978785.1. Lineage (NCBI taxonomy): Eukaryota > Metazoa > Chordata > Actinopteri > Syngnathiformes > Syngnathidae > Entelurus > Entelurus aequoreus. The sequence goes on along the minus strand of NC_084742.1, from coordinate 10,221,224 downwards.
TAACACGTGTTCACATGTACACACTAACCTATAGAAAACTTCAACACCAGGTTTACCTATGCATTCGCATGCACTAATAGAACACACAATGTCACCTGTAACTACACAAACACTTACCATAGAACCTTCTAACACGTGCTCTTACACAGTTAACATACTAACCTATAGAACACACATGTTCACCTGCACATATAAACACTAACTTATAGTACATGCATGTTATCTTACATGTAGGCAAAATAAAACATGCTAACACGTGTGTTCACCTACACATAAACATCTAACCCACGGGTCACCAATGAGTAGCCCGCTCGCCTGTTCTAAAAATAGCTCAAATAGCAGCACTTACCAGTGAGCTGCCTCTGTTTTTTTAATTGTATTTATTCTCACTTTGCTCGACATTTTTAATTCTAAGAGAGACAAAACTCAAATAGAATTTGAAAATCCAAGAAAATATTTTAAAGACTTGGTCTTCACTTGTTTAAATAAATTCATTAATTTTTTTACTTTGCTTCTTATAACTTTCAGAAAAACAATTTTAGAGAAAAAATACAGCCTTAAAAATGATTTTAGGATTTTTAAACACATATACCTTTTTACCTTTAAAATTCCTTCCTCTTCTTTCCTGACAATTTAAATCAATCTTCAAGTAAATTAATTTTTTTTAATGTAAAGAATAATTAATACATTTTAATTTAATTCTTCATTTTAGCTTCTGTTTTTTCTACGAAGAATATTTGTGAAATATTTCTTCAAACTTATCATGGTTAAAATTCAAAAAAATTATTCTGGCAAATCTAGAAAATCTGTAGAATCAAATTTAAATCTTATTTCAAAGTCTTTTGAATTTCTTTTAAAATGTTTGTTCTGGAAAATCTAGAAGAAATAACGATTTGTCTTTGTTAGAAATATAGCTTGGTCCAATTTGTTATATATTCTAACAAAGCGTAAATTGGATTTTAACCTATTTAAAACATGTCATCAAAATACTAAAATTAAGCTTAATCAGGAAAAATTACTAATGATGTTCCATAAATTCTTTTTTAAATTTTTTCAAAAAGATTCAAATTAGCTAGTTTTTCTCTTCTTTTTTTCGGTTGAATTTTGAATTTTAAAGAGTCAAAATTGAAGATAAAACTATGTTTCAAAATTTAATTGTCATTTTTTTTCGTGTTTTCTCCTCTTTTAAACCGTTCAATTAAGTGTAAATATCATTAATTATTAATAATAACATAGAGTTAAAGGTAAATTGAACAAACTGGCTATTTCTGGCAATTTATTTAAGTGTGTATCAAACTGGTAGCCCTTCGTATTAATCAGTACCCAAGAAGTAGCTCTTGGTTTCAAAAAGGTTGGTGACCCCTGATCTAACCTATTCACTTTCACGCATAACACACACTAACTTATAGTACACATGTTCATTTCGACATATGCAGTACAGGAAAAAGTTTGGACACACCTTCTCATTCAATGTGTTTTCTTTATTTTCATGACTATTTACATTGTAGATTGTCACTGAAGGCATCAAAACTATGAATGAACACATGTGGAGTTATGTACCTAACAAAAAAAGGTGAAATAACTGAAAACATGTTTTATAGTCCAATTACTTCAAAATAGCCCCCCTTTGCTCCGATTGCTCTTTTGCACACTCTTGGCATTCTCTCGATGAGCTTCAAGAGGTAGTCACCTGAAAGGGTTTTCACTTCACAGGTGTCATAGTTTTAATGCCTTCAGTGACAATCTTCAATGTAAATAGTCATGAAAATAAAGAAAACGCATTGAAATGAGAAGGTGTGTCCAAACTTTTGGCCTGTACTGTACACGCCCTGACCTATAAAACATGTGTGTTCACTTAAACGTACACTACACACTAACTTATAGAACACACATGTTCATTTAGACATATACACGCCTTGACCTCTAAAAAACATATATTACATGCTAACTTATAGAACACACATACACTGCAAAAAGTCAGTGTTCAAAAACAAGAAAAAAAAAACCAAAATTAGGGGTATTTTACTTGAACTAAGCAAAATTATCTGCCAATAGAACAAGAAAATTCGGCTTGTCAAGACTTTCCAAAACATGTAAAATTAGCTAACCTCAATGAACCCAAAAATACCTTGAAATAAGTATATTCTCACTAATAAGTGCACTTTTTTTGGTAGGAAAAAAAAAAAAGAGACATTTTTGCTCAATATGTTGAAAAATATTCTTAAATTAAGTAAATGCTAGTGCCATTATTTTTGACATAATGACATGCGCTCGGCATCATGATTTTTTTTTCATGCTTGAAGTAAGAAATTATTACTTTAAAAAAGTACTTTTATACTTGAGTGTTAACGACACAGCTTTGCATCAGTTGATATTCTAGTTTCAAGCATGTTTTACTCAAAATAGGTCATAAAATCTCAGCAACAAGCTGCAATATTTTACTGAAACAAGTAAAACACTAACATAAAATCTGCTTAGTTTGAAGAATTATCTTATCAGACAGAAAATAAGCAAATATCACCCTTATTTGAGATATTAAATCTTACTTAGATTTCAGTTTTTGCAGTGTACTCACCTACACGTATAAACCTATAAAACACACACTGCAAAAACTGAAATCTAAGTAAGATTAAATATCTCAAATAAGGGTGATATTTGCTTATTTTCTGTCTGATAAGATAATTCTTCTCACTAAGCAGATTTTATGTTAGAGTGTTTTACTTGTTTTAAGGGTTTTGGTCCTAAATGATCTCAGTAAGATATTACAGCTTGTTGCTGAGATTTTATGACCTATATTGAGTAAAACATGCTTGAAACTAGAATATCAACTGTTGCAAAGCTGTGTCATCAACACTCACCAGTATAAAACTACTTTTTTAAAGTAATCATTTCTTATTTCAAGCATGGAAAAAAAAAAAAATCATGACTTTGACACAATTGTGTCTCATATTAAAACAGATGACAGCCAAATGGACTTTGCTGTTTTATTTTCAATGAAACAATAGAAAATACGTACTCATATAGTAGTACAGTTCTTATTAGTGAGAATATACTTATTTTAAGGTATTTTTGGGTTCATTGAGGTTAGCTAATTTTACTTGTTTTGGAAAGTCTTGACAAGCCAAATTTTCTTGTTCTATTGGCAGATAATTTTGCTTACTGGTAGTTCAAATAAAATACCCCTCATTTTTGTATTTTTTTTCCCTTGTTTTTGAACACTGACTTTTTGCAGTGCATGTGTTCACTTACACATACAACACACACAAACCTACAAAACACATGTGTTCACTTACACATATAACACACATTAACCTATAGAACACATGTTCACTTACACATATAACACACACTAACCTATAGAACCCATGTGTTCACTTTCACATTATACACACTAACCTATAGAACACGTGTTTACTTAGACGTATAAGACACACTAACCAATAGAAAATGTGTTCACTTACACGTATAAGACACACTAACCAATAGAAAACGTGTCCCCCTACACCTATAACATGTATTCACCTACACACACATGCACAGAAGGTGCTAAATCCCACGTTCACCTACACGTATGACCCACGCCAAGGCACACACTAAAGTATAGAGCAGGCCCGCGTTTCAGAGAAGCTAAGCGCTGAAGCGGCGTGTCGTGAGAGTCGTGTCCTTGAAGGGCTGCTGGTGTGTGACAGCAGCAGATTAAAAAAAGCAGAAATTACACACACAAAAAGAGTGGAAATATCTTGTCAAAGCTGGCCAGTGATGGACGTCTCGTTTGGCTGCCCACACTAAAACTGCGTCGGATTTAATCCTCACTTTACTTCTATAATCTCACAGCGTGCACACCATTCTTAGAAACACACACACACACACACACACACACACTATCTATATTTGATAAGTGCTGGCTGAGCATGAGCGATGAGCACGTGCACACGCGTGTTCTTAAAGTGTCCAGCGACAGAGCCTCAAAGCGAGAGATTAGCGCAAGTTACTTTCTGGAAGTCCACAAGCCGAGAAGCGCTGGAAGCGGGAGAGACGACGCGAGGAGGAAGTTACATAACATACACACATACATACACGTACACACACACACACACACACACACAGACGTGCACGAGCAATGGCGGTCCTCAGCAGCAGCCTGAAAGAAAACAAAAAAAACAACTGCACTCGCCAGACGTTAAAACTGGTCGTCACGTGGCAGATCAAAAGGTGGATTTATTAGAGAAGGTGATCGGGGCACCTCAAGCACAGTGCACACGTGCACATCATGGCGTGTCATTAGCGTGATTAGCAGTCGTGTTGGCTGGGGACACAGCGACGCGGGCGCTTACGTAAGCTAATTGTTTAGCCGGCAGCCAGCTTGGTGAATTGTTGGCATGACGCTTCTTCAAGTCAAACTTTGTGACATCACACACACACACACACACACACACACACACACACACACACATATGCACGCGGCGGCACCCTGTGACACACGGTGATGCCGCCGATGTGGAAATGATGGCGGCGTGCGCTCATGTGGAAACGTGCATGCCTCTTTGTCCTCTTCTTTTCTGCTCCTCTGCTTCTTTTCTTGGGTGGTCTTTTAACGTGCACGCACCACGTGCACGTGGCAACGTGGTTAAAGGGGTCACGGCAGTCGTGGGCCGACCCTGGCGCGGCGGCGAGGCGTGACCCGGGGGGCGTCTTAGCGTCCGGTCAAGGATGTCCAGTCCAGTGATGTGCTGGTGCTGTGGAAGCAGTAACCGTGGCAACCTTCTGTCATCTTCTATTGGCCTCTAAAGCAGCTTTGCGTCCTCCGACCGGTGCAAACGTGGTTGCTTTTTGATACGGGGGGGTCAAAGTGCGAGACCTCAACACACCTGGGCGCGTGGGATCAGACAGCGTGAGGCGTGTCAGGTGCGAAGGAGGGAAGCGGCGCTGCATATGCTGCGGTGGATTACAGTCATCCAACTTAATGCCTGACAGCGTGCAATCATTCATAACTAGACGGGCGGCGGCGGCGGCGGGTGCATGCGGCCTCGCCATCTGCCGCAACACGCGGGATTAACTTCGAGGAAGATGTGGGGGGTTGGGGAGGGCCCACGTGCGTGCGCGCACACATGCACATCTGCAGTCAAAACAAGACGCGTTATGTGTCATGTGACTTACGTGTGTGTCTGTTTCCTGCAGAGTGGCTGACCTCTGACCCTTCACCTGCTGCACGTCCCCTTTGATCCCCCCTCCCGCCCTGCCCCCTGGACCTCTGTGCCTTGCAGCAAAGCAGCGGAAGGTTCCTTCTTGGTGTTGTGAGCCGCCGCCACGGGGGAGGGGTCGCTGTGAAGAAAAACAACATGTCAAAGAGTCATCTATTTTTCTACCTGGGGAGCCCCCCCCCCCTCCCTTAAGCCATATCTACCTGCTGCACTCGTGTGCATGTTATCCCACATGCATGTTTGGACCGCGCCTGTCCCTTTAAGGACCCCTCCCACTAAACACTGCCAAAAGGTCTGCAAAAGCCAAAAGTTTGTGTGGTGTTTGTGAACATGTTATTTTTAATGTTATTTATGCAGAAAAGTGATGGAATAAATTCCATACAATTCCAGTGTCTCTTCATTCCTATGACATCCACTAGGTGGAGCCATTCAGCAACTAAAGCAATTTCAAAAAGGAAAACAAACAATGATGGAGGTCACTCAGGTCACTCACAAAAACGGTAGATTCTGTGGTTTTAATTTGTATAATTATGTTTTAATTTAAAAAAATACAGTGGATGGAGATAACAACAAATTAACTCTTTGGTTGCATAGCAGCTAGTTGCAAGTTATGCATAAAGGCGGACAGTAACGGACACAGGTGATCTGTCTCTTTAAGAGAATGATGGGGGCTAATGAAAGAACCCACGCAGTTAGCGTAAAGTTTAATCTCCTTATTTCAAAGTTCTGTGGAAGTTTTACGACTCAAGTAAAGCAAACCAATACAAAAAAAAGTATTTATTTTATATTTTTATTGTCTCCCATACATCATACTACAATCACTCTATTCTATCATGTTCCATTATGTTCTCCACTACACCTTCTGTACTATTATATTCTACTATTCCTGACAGGATCGTAAAGTAGAGCATAGAACCGTACAACACAATAAAATCCAATAGAATAGAACAGACTAACATAGAATACAACATAACCATGTACAAACCCCGTTTCCATATGAGTTGGGAAATTGTGTTGGATGTAAATATAAACGGAATACAATGATTTGCAAATCCTTTTCAACCCATATTCAATTGAATGCAATACAAAGACAAGATATTTGATGTTCAAACTCATAAACTTTATTTGTTTTTTGCAAATAATAATTAACTTAGAATTTCATGGCTGCAACACGTGCCAAAGTAGTTGGGAAAGGGCATGTTCACCACTGTGTTACATGGCCTTTCCTTTTAACAACACTCAGTAAACGTTTGGGAACTGAGGAGACACATTTTTGAAGCTTCTCAGGTGGAATTCTTTCCCATTCTTGCTTGATGTACAGCTTAAGTTGTTCAACAGTCCGGGGGTCTCCGTTGTGGTATTTTAGGCTTCATAATGCGCCACACATTTTCAATGGGAGACAGGTCTGGGCTACAGGCAGGCCAGTCTAGTACCCGCACTCTTTTACTATGAAGCCACGTTGATGTAACACGTGGCTTGGCATTGTCTTGCTGAAATAAGCAGGGGCGTCCATGGTAACGTTGCTTGGATGGCAACATATGTTGCTCCAAAACCTGTATGTACCTTTCAGCATTAATGGCACCTTAACAGATGTGTAAGTTACCCATGTCTTGGGCACTAGTACACCCCCATACCATCACACATGCTGGCTTTTCAACTTGACGCCTATAACAATCCGGATGGTTCTTTTCCTCTTTGGTCCGGAGGACACGACGTCCACAATTTCCAAAAACTATTTGAAATGTGGACTCGTCAGACCGCAGAACACTTTTCCACTTTGTATCAGTCCATCTTAGATGAGCTCAGGCCCAGCGAAGCCGACGGCGTTTCTGGGTGTTGTTGATAAACGGTTTTCACCTTGCATAGGAGAGTTTTAACTTGCACTTACAGATGTAGCGACCAACTGTAGTTACTGACAGTGGGTTTCTGAAGTGTTCCTGAGCCCATGTGGTGATATCCTTTACACACTGATGTCGCTTGTTGATGCAGTACAGCCTGAGGGATCGAAGGTCACGGGCTTAGCTGCCTACGTGCAGTGATTTCTCCAGATTCTCTGAACCCTTTGATGGTATTACGGACCGTAGATGGTGAAATCCCTAAATTCCTTGCAATAGCTGGCTGACAAAGGTTTTTCTTAAACTGTTCAACAATTTGCTCACACATTTGTTGACAAAGTGGTGACCCTCGCCCCATCCTTGTTTGTGAATGACTGAGCATTTCATGGAATTTACTTTTATACCCAATCATGGCACCCACCTGTTCCCAATTTGCCTGTTCACCTGTGAGATGTTCCAAATAAGTGTTTGATGAGCATTCCTCAACGTTATCAGTATTTATTGCCGCCTTTCCCAACATCTTTGTCACGTGTTGCTGGCATCAAATTCTAAAGTTAATGATTATTTGCAAAAAAAAAAAAGTTTATCAGTTTGAATATCAAATATGTTGTCTTTGTAGCATATTCAACTGAATATGGGTTGAAAATGATTTGCAAATCATTGTATTCCGTTTATATTTACATCTAACACAATTTCCCAACTCATATGGAAATGGGGTTTGTAGAATACAGTAGGATAGAATAAAGAAGGATAGGATAAAATAGAATGAATAAAATACAATATAATGTAGTCAAATATAAAATGATACGATAAATAACATATATATAATATAAATATTATAGAATACGATGAAATAGATGAGAATAGAAAGGAAAACCACAGAATATAATACAGTAGAATAGAATATAAATATAAAGTAAAATAAAAAAATGGGATTGCATAGAATAGAGTACAATGTAATAAAGTCGAATAAAGGAATATAAAATAGAACAATATCAATTACAAAAAAAACATTATAAATAGAAGGTAGATTATGATGTAAGAGACAAAGATTGGAGTATAAAAAAATAAAATAGTGTGTAACAGATTGAAGTAGAATAGAATAGAGTGGTGTATAATAAAATAGAAAATAATAAAATATTGTAGAAGAGAATTGAAGTAGAACAAAAATAAAATAGGTAAAGTAGAATAACATAAAAAAGCACAGAGTAGAAAAAATAAATAGAACAGAATAAAAGCAGAATAGAATAAAATGTAACATTGTATAAAAAAGTATAGAAAAGTAGCAAAGAAAAAAGTAAAATAGCACAAAGAATAAAATTAAATAAATACAATTAAGTGGAATACAATCAAGTAGTATGGAATGGACTAAAATAATACAATATAGTAGAATACAAGTAGAATCGAGTACAAATGGAATACAATCGAGTACAATGGAACAAAGTAAAATAGAATACATGTATAATAGAAAAAACATAAGTAGAATGGGACAGAATACAATAGAATGAAGTCGGATAAAATAAATGTATAACAGAAAAGAGTATAATAAATGTAGAAATAAGTATAATGGAATATGTATTACATAAAGCATAATAGAACAGAGTAAATATAATAAATGTATAATAGAAAACAATAGAATAGACAGAAGTACAGGACAGTAAAATAAAAGTAGAATGGAATAGAGTATAATAAAATAGTATAATAATGTAGAATAGCGGTACAGTAGAATATAATAATGCATAATATAATAAAATAGAATAAACATTGAATATAAAATATTAATAGAATATTGTACACTAGTACAGTAGAATACAGTAGATGTGTCGGATTGACTTCCCAGCATGCTCTCTGGCTGCAAAGCGATGTCGGCCATCTTGGAGTGTAGCGGGGAAGAAAGATTGATGCGGTAAGGTCTTTTAAAAAAATGATTTTTAATGTGTTTTTTCAATTTTTGTCAATTGCACTTTTTAGCGAATAAAAACCGCCCGCGTGTCCGTGTCCAAGCCGGGGGACTGCGACCCAAAGCGGACACAATGAAGACGTTTCTCCCGCCAGTAGCCTCCTTTGCTTTTTGTTGTTGTTGTTGTTGGAGCAGCTAGCCGACATATTGGGCCCAAAACGGAACCAAAACGCTTTATTCTGCGGCACGGATCCAACAACCTCTTGGAATGGCTCGGTCTACCTAAAAAGTGTCTTTTGTAGCACCGGCGGGTGCCCAGTCAGTCTTTCTGGGGCTGCATTAGCATCATGCTAGCTCGCTCTATATGTCCATTGAAAGAGCTGCTGGCAGCAATGACACTGGCGGCTTCACTAGCTCGTCGCTGCAAACACAACTTCTACTTGAGCAATAATGTGCATCAGCGCCGGTAGTTTTTATTACAGAGCACATTAATAACCACAGCCGAGCATCAGTGCTCGCGTTAGCTTCCGTGGCTAACTCGCTGTTTGCGACAGTGCCGCACGTCAAGCCGGACTTCAGTGTCAGTCATTATCGGCACTAAGTCTAATAATCGGAACATGAACATATATGTATGAATGAAACAAATATGTACGACTGGAACACATCTGTGTGGTTACACGTGTGATTGGCTCACCAAAAGCTCTGCTGGATATGTAGAATCGGCTTGGTTAGCTTGTTAGCACAAACATGTTGACACTTGCTTGCGTTGCTTCTACTGAAGAAATCTTCCTGTGTGGAGCCGAGCAGACATAGCAACCATGGCCACGCCCACTTCCTCACCTGACCAAGAAGTAGTCAGGTGAGCGCGGGTTCATCACTATGACGTCACGACGGGGCGGTATAGCTCGATTGGTACAGTGGCCGTGCCAGCAACTTGAGGGTTCCAGGTTCGATCCCCGCTTCCGCCATCCTAGTCACTGCCGTTGTGTCCTTGGGCAAGACACTTTACCCACCTGCTCCCAGTGCCACCCACACTGGTTTAAATGTACCGTATTTTCCGCACTATAAGGCGCACCTTCAATGAATGGCATATTTTAATTGTTCATATATAAGGCGCACCGCATTGTAAGGCGCATAGAATAGACGCTACAGTAGAGGCTGGGGTTACGTTATGCATCCCTTAGATGGAGCTGCGCGAGTCATACCAAAGACTATAAAAATGGGACCCATTACCTCCCTGCTTGGCACTCAGCATCAAGGGTTGGAATTGGGGGTTAAATCACCAAAAATGATTCCCGGGCGCGGCACCACTGCTGCCCACTGCTCCCCTCACCTCCCAGGGGGTGAACAAGGGGATGGGTCAAATGCAGAGGACAAATTTCACCACACCTAGTGTGTGTGTGACAATCATTGGTACTTTAACTTTAACTTAAAGGGAATGTCAACAAAACCGTCAGATAGGTCAGTCAAACTTTATTAATAGATTACAAACCAGCGTTCTGACAAGTCTGTTCACTCCCAAAATGAATAAACAGCTGTTTTATTCTTTTCCCCGAGGTAAAGTCAATGACGTGGTGTTTTGTTTATCTTTTAACAACAGCAAGGTATAAAATGTAGTGCAACATTTATATCACATAGTGGAGGGGACGTAAAAAACAGTGATACTGTTACGGTAAATCAAACGTTAGTGCAATCACAATATAGTAACACTCGAAATAGTGCAGAGCAATAACAATATATCAATAAGTCAACGTTGCTCAAACGTTAATGTCAAACAACACAACACACAAAATAAACATGTAAAGCTCACTTTATGAAGTTATTCCTCACCCACAAATCCCTCAAATTCTTATTCTTCATTGTCCGAATTAAACAGTTGGGCGACGGCATCCAACATGTCTCGTCGAAGTCGTCATTAATGGAGTCAGTGTCGCTGCTGCTCTATTCCCGTATTCTACTGCGTGACTGATCGTCTTAAGTTTAAACTCTGCGTCGTAAGCGTGTCTCTTAATAGGAGCCATTTTGGGGTCTTTACATAAACAAACAAATGGAAATGAAACGGGACGCCTCGCGCAGTCATATATCCCAGCATGCATCGCGCGCTTCTTCTTCTTCTACGGGGGCGGCTGCTTACCGTAGTTGCAATTGATTGATTGATTGAAACTTTTATCTGTTGGAGGCTCAATATTGGTCCATATATAAGGCGCACCGGATTATAAGGCGCACTGTCGGCTTTTGACAAAATTTGAGGTTTTTAGGTGCGCCTTATAGTGCGGAAAATACGGTAACTTAGATATTGGGTTTCACTTTGTAGAAGCGCTTTGAGTCACTAGAGAAAAGCACTATATAAATATAATTCACTTCACTTCACATCATTTGTTTGTGACAGGTGACACACGGGTATGTTTGGTGCTAACCGGAAGAAGTTCATGGAGGGGGGAGTAGAGAGCGACTACACGGACGAGTCCAGCCTCTACTACAGCCAACAGTCCATGTTCCCCCCCCACCGGACCGAGAAAGACGTAAACCCTTTTTTTTCTTTTTTTTTTAGAAACTTGGTCACTTGCTAGAGTGAACACTTCAGGATGTCTTTGCATTTCAGATGTTGGCGTCTTCCTCGGCATCGTCACCGGGTCAGCTATCGCAGCTGGGGGCGAGTTTGTACGGTCCTCAAAGTAAGACGCCAAAGGCGCGAGTGGACCACAATACATCGCCGTCTCTACCTCACTTCCTGTCCGTCTCTGCAGGTGCGCTGGGCTTCCCCATGCGCAGCATCAACAGCAGCGCAGCACCGCCATTAAGTCGAACCGGCCTCAATCAGTCGGCCAGCCAACTGTCCGGTCACTCCAGCACGGCCAACAGCAGCATGCATACGCCCCCATCGCCCAGCAGGTATGCCCGCTAATGCCCCCTCAGCCACCTGAGCTTGCCCACTCATTTACGTCTCGCCCGCAGGGGGATTCTCCCCATGAACAGCCGCAGCGTCCTCAACCACAATCAGCAGGTAGGCGGACCCACGGGCCAGCCAATCGGGATGGGAGGGGAGCGTGGAGGCGGAGCCGGTGGGAGGAGCGCAAACATGGGGAGTCCCAGCAGGTCGTCGCCCAGCATCATCGGGATGCCCAAGCAGCAACAGTCGCGACAAGCCTTCACCATCAACAGGTAGCACTTCACACCTTTCATCTTCACTGCCCCTGGACGACCAAAAGACAAAACGTATGTGTGTGTGTCAGCATGTCAGGTTTTGGCGTGAGCAGGAATCCTGGCTACAACATGAACAACTCTCTGGCCAGCAACATCTTCAACGGCACAGGTAAGAAAACCTCACCTGAGTCCCGTCCCGCCCTCTCACACATGCCCCGCGTGTGCAGACGGCAGCGAGAACGTCACCGGGTTGGACCTGTCCGACTTCCCAGCCCTAGCGGACCGCAGTCGAAGGGACGGAAGCTCAAATCCTACGCCGCTGCTCAACCCGCTGGCCGGGCGGGCGCCGTACGGTGAGCGAGTTCTGTTAGCTTGCGCGGTGGCGACACCTCTTGACTCTGTGCTCCGTCCCTGCAGTTGGCATGGTAACAAAGCCGTCTAATGAGCAGTCGCAGGACTTCTCAATACACAATGAAGACTTCCCAGCGCTCCCTGGGCCTAACTACCAAACGAAAGACCCGAGCGTCACCAGCGAAGACAGCAAAGTGGTGAGTTGTGCTCTCACTGTCAGTTCGTAACTTTCTGTCACCTGACTCTTTTTTTCCACCGATCAGAGTCTCAGCTCATCAGGTAAGCCCACCTCCAACTCAGACGGTCCAAAGTTTCCAGGGGATAAAAGTTCTGTGACGCCAAGTAACAACAACCAGCAGAAGAAAGGCATCCAGGTGCTTCCTGACGGTGAGACATGCGAGCACCCAGGCCAAGCCCCAACATCCTCTAATTTCAATGTTTGTGTGTATTGTAGGCCGCGTGACCAACATCCCAGTCGGCATGGTGACGGACCAGTTTGGAATGATTGGCTTGCTGACGTTCATCCGGGCGGCGGAGACAGACCCAGGAATGGTGCACCTGGCGCTGGGTTCTGACCTCACCACACTGGGCCTCAACCTCAACTCCCCTGAGTACGACCTTACGTCTCCATAGCAACACCGCCAGTCGAAAAGTTGCTCACCACCTCTCTTCTGCCCTGCCAGGAATCTCTATCCCAAGTTCGCATCTCCCTGGGCGTCAGCGCCATGTCGACCGCAGGACATCGGTGAGTTTGGTTGGCCGAACGAGCCGGTGCCACACTCGTCTCTAACTTGTCGTTTGTCTCCGCCTCATCGCAGACTTCCATGTGCCGTCAGAGTATTTGACCAACATCCACATTCGGGACAAGGTAGGCGCTCCAGCGCACGTGCGTGTGTAAGCGTTCCACATGCATGTTTGTGCTCTGCAGCTGGCCGCCATCAAGCTGTCCCGATACGGCGAGGATCTTCTCTTTTACCTCTACTACATGAACGGCGGAGACCTGCTGCAGCTGCTGGCGGCCGTGGAGCTGTGAGAGTCCCGCCCGCTCCCAGCATGGCGTCACCGGTGGCGCGCTGACTCGATATGTTTGTCAACAGCTTCAATCGGGACTGGCGGTACCACAAGGAGGAGCGCGTGTGGATCACCAGGGCGCCCGGGATGGAGCCCACGTTGAAGACCAATGCTTACGAGAGGGGGACGTACTACTTCTTTGACTGCCTCAACTGGAGGAAGGTCGCCAAGGTGACCAGGTGCACACGCACACACAAACACACAGCGCTTGGAAAGCTAACATTCCTTCTTGCTCTCAGGAGTTTCATCTGGAATACGACAAACTAGAAGAGCGGCCTCACGTTCCCTCCACTTTTAACTACAACCCCGCCCAGCAGGCCTTCTGATTGGCTGTGGCACAGCTGCCTGCCTGCCTGCCATTGGTGCATCGGACAGACTCCTCCCCCTTCTTCATTTCCATTTCTTTGACCTCATTGTTTCCATCGTCAGGTCATTTCGCTATTGAAAGAGGACAAAAGATGTTGTCAGCTGACAGGGAGCCTCACTCTGTCATGTTTACTTCTACCCGGCAACAACGGACGCTGACACTCAAGCTTCCTCCAAAATGTCCCGACATTCCTTTAGCTGGCTTTAGGGGGCGCCAACACTCGTTTCCAAGGAAACCACCACAGACAGTCTCCAGGGACCCAGGTTGGCTACCATGACAACAGCTGGCAGCAGCCACGCCAAGGACACACCCACAGAGCCATGTGACCTGGACTCAATATGGCAGCTAGTGTTTTCATAGCAACAAATAAATATTCTGTTAATGAAAGTAATGAGTCAACTCTCCTTCATCATCATCATCATCATCACTCAGCGCCCTGATTGGCCACCTGTGTCGTGACTGTTGTCTGGGCTTGGGTGCAGAAGAGACCCACCCGTGACGTCACTCACTCTCATTTTGACTGCGACCGAACGTTCTCAAAATATAATGATGCCATCACCCTGAAAACAATCTGGTCAGTGTTGGGTTGAGTCACATGATTTGCTTTGCTGGGTATCCGCCATCTGTCGCCGCCGTCTGGCTCAGGATCTTGCAGCAGTCAGGTGACGTTATCAATCAATGCATGCCCTGCCCACTCAGAGGATTAGCTCACGGGGAACAAAATGGAAATTAAAGCTCCAATATGTAACAAGCCTACCTCATCTTGCGTGTGCGTGCGTGCGAGAGGGTGGGGTGGGAAGGGGAAGAAGAGAGAACACATTTGGACTCAAGAGAGAGCAGCCGTGCTTTTGCTTGGCGCGCCTCTACCTCCTCCTTTTTCTCTTCCATGCCGGGGAGGAGAGTGTGTGTGGCGGCCATGGCAAAGGCGCGTGTGTCGTTGGAGTTCTCCGAGGCTGAGGACCGCAGCATCCGGCTGGGATTGTTCCTGATGGCGTGCGGGGTGTTGAGTCTCTTCATTCTGGGTTTCTGTTGGATCAGCCCGGCGCTGCACAGCCTCAACAGCAAGAGCGCCAATTGCACTGTGAGCTCTTTTTCCTTATTTCTATGCAACATGAGTGATTCTTCTTTTCCTTGTTTATTTTTTCTTCTTCTTTATCTTTCTGCAACTTAACCAAAATGTACAGTATTGATTTTCTTGTAGCTGCAGTAGTGGTTCTCAAACTTTTTTCCACTAAGTACCACTTCAGAAAACACTTGGCTCTCCAAGTACCACCATAATGACCAAGATTAAAATACAGTAGCGTAGTAAGCCTAAGTATTCATTGAACGTCATTTGGACAGTAACACTGGGTTTGAATTATAGGAAAATAAAACACTGTACTTTAATCAAGTGATTCTTTGGCGTACCACGCGATGGACCCCGTGTACTATTGGTACACGTACTAGTTTGAGAATCACTGAGCTACAATATAAATGATGCTCATGTGCACTTCCTGCTTCCTCCTGTAGGTGGTGTCAGTGTTGCGTCCTGAGGAGACATTCGCGTGCGTGTTCACCTGTGGCGCGGCCTGCAAGGGCACGTCGTTGTATCCTTGCCTGCAGGTCTTCGTCAACAACTCTGAGTCTTCTTCTTTAGCTCTGTTGCACTTTGACGAGCAGCAGCTGGTTCTCAACCCCAAGGTACCGCCCACTTTTCATCAGCCATTGGGAAAAGTGTCTGCTAGTGTGACATTTAAGGCCGAGGGAGGTCAGGTGTTAGAGGTGTTCAGCAGCCATGACGCTGCTGTGTCGCTACTGCAACAGAGTAAATATAGAGGGAGACGGCGCGTCATCCATGCTGCTCGGTCGCCATGGTGACGGGCTGATGTGCAGTCAAGCGTCTTTAAATGACTAATGACATGTGCCTTAACACAAACACACACACACACACACACACAAAGCTCATGTTTTCATCACAGATAAAGATGACAGCAAGTAGGCGGGGCCACTGAGTAATTGCTCCTAATCACTAAAGTCATTTCCTTCTTAATACCTAAATTACGCACACACACTGAGCTCAAGAGCATTAGAAACTCGATGAAGCAATTTCTGGAGAATGTTCCAATGCTGAAGCCGAACTGAAATGCTATAATAAATATAAATATTGAAATAAGTAACAGAGGTGGGACCAAGTCATTGTTTTGCAAGTCATAAGTAAGTCTCAAGTCTTTGCCCTCAAGTCCCGAGTCAAGACTGGAAAGTCTCAAGTCAAGTCCCAAGTCCTGCATTTTGAGTTTCAAGTCCTTTTAACCACAGACTAATATATTTACACAGATTGTGTATTCTTTTAAAACGCTGTATTTATTTATTAAAACAAGTGCATTTGAAATTGCAGGAAAAAAAATAGTGCTGACATTGCACTTCATAATAGCACTATTAACCAGTAATTTTAAACATTTAACTCATTCCTTTACAGAATAAACACATTTGAAAAAACAAGTGCAACTGTACTTATTTGCACAAAAGTGTTCACATTGTATTTCCATGGCATATTGCATTGTAACTAGTTCCACAGCAGTTTCTATCTTGTTCTTACCTTATCTCATTGATCTCATCTCATACTTTGTGTGTTTATGTGTGCGTACACGTGAAAAACATAAATACATGAACATAACAATGAACAGAGTTGTACTTTTTAGATGTCAGGGCCCTATGCAATATGTACACATATTCTTAATATAGTATACATTTTAACTGACCTTTATTTGACTATGTTTGTCTTTTTGGAGGTGGCTAAAATACGCGGTGCTGCTGACCGCCGTCTAACGTTACGTTACTGTGTGTGTGATACATTGACTAACGTAACGTTATGTACAGGTACCTCATGCAACCCTGCTTAAAAAAAATCACTTGACAAAAAGTATGAATACGGTAGCGAACTGCAGTGGACACAACAGATTGCCGTGTTTGCAATGACGTTATAACCATAGACATCTTATAAGTAGACGCAGCATTGGCTGCTGTGACGCGAGAAATTCGTCCGCCAGCTTGAAGTGGTGATGAGGGGCCGGCGAGCAGCCTAAACTGACAGTTGACAAGTAGAAAACAAAGATTCAGCGTTTTCCTGCTCAAATGAGCGGACTGTTGAAAATAGGAATCAGGGGATTACTTTTCACAAGTAAGATTTAAAATTAACGTACTGTACTATTGGTTGTATTTTGTGAAAATAATATTACCACAGAGTTGAAAAAGAGCAAAGATCTTCAATATTTGTATGTGAAAATCACAAAGAAATCTTCTGGGGGAGGATGACCCCCTACAGGGGTTTGGTTTACAAACTTTTAGCCCCACCTAAAACAAAATTCACCAGCCGCCACTGATTATGATGCATTCTCGTTTTAGGCAAAGTATAAGACAATACTTTAACAGTATAATTGTAACCAGGAATAAGTCTTCAAGTAACAAAATTCAAATACTAACATTGTTGGGTAAAACAGAATTTGGCTTTATTCTGAATCCAGATTGGTGGTTTTAGCTGATATAAAGACTTTCAGGTGTTTATATTTAAGTATTTATAGGGTGTAGCGGGGGTGTATATTGAAGCGTCTCGGAAGAGTTAGTGCTGCAAGGGGTTCCGGGTATTTGTTCTGTTGTGTTTGTGTTGTGTTACGGTGCGGATGTTCTCCCGAAATGTGTTTGTCATTCTTGTTTGGTGTGGGTAGACAGTGTGGCGCATATTTCTAACAGTGTTAAAGTTGTTTATACGGCCACCCTCAGTGTGACCTGTATGGCAAGTATGCCTTGCATTCACTTGTGTGTGTGAAAAGCCGTAGATATTATGTGACTGGGCACTGCCTGTGCCTTTAAGGTTTATTGGCGCTCTGTACTTCCCCCTACGTCCGTGTACACAGCGGTGTTATGAAAGTCATACATTTTGCTTTTTGAAACCGATACCGATAATTTTGAAACCGATACCGAATTTCCGATATTACATTTTAAATCATTTATCGGCAGTCTGATATTATCGGACATCCCTACTGGTAACCACTTCCACCTCCTCCATGACCTGAAATCTGTCTCATGCTGGTCCACACTTCACAGATGTTATTTTGCTCCAGCCGTTGTTCCAGTTTTTGTTTTTTTCCTTCTTAAACCTCCTGATCAATGTTCCCTCTAAGGTGTGCGCATGTGCAATTGCGCACTGCTCAAGCGTCCTCTGCGCACGGCAAATCTATGCCACACACAAAATCAAATAAAAAAATAAGCGCATAACAATTTTCGACACAACACGGACACGGAAGAGAAAACAGTTTTCGTCATCATTGTTCAAATATTGTAACGTCTGTCGAGACGCTTTGAGGACATGAATTCCATCGATCACTTTACTGAGCAAAACTCTTTATTGTCGGCCATAAACACGTCACCAAAACATTAGTAAAAAAATGACATCTAGCAAAACTGGTCATTTTCTGCAGTACAAACCAGACCAAAACCAACTTTGTTATATCAACAGCAGCCGCTCGCTCTTTTTCACTTGCGCCAACACATGCACATATGGCACTTAGCCAGTGATGCGTTTACAGACACACAAAAAGTCGGACAACTCCAACATCACACATAAAGTGTCATTCCAGGTCGTTACACTATGATTCACCAATCAAATGTGTGCTTATTCTAGTGTCATTTATTAGGAATCTTAATTTATAAATATTAATCATGAAATGCTGTTAGTATATTAAATAAATACTAATAAAAATATATTTTTTACAAACAGGAAGTTGCAGGAATGTACACATGATCCCCTGCTTACATCTCATTGTGCAACATGTGAATGTTTTAATGGGAACTAAATGCAATGTCTGAAAGGGGTACAAATTATTTCCAAAGCAGGACCTCCACCCAGACAAACAATACAAGTACACAGTTCATGAAAAACAGTATTTTTTGTTATTGTCATTGTAAGTGGGCCTAAACACTTATATTAGAAAATAACCTCATGGAAATGACTGCTGTCATTTGATTATAGTAATAAGAGAATGTTGTCTGTCTATCTGTGTGGGCCCTGCGATGAGGTGGGGACTTGTCCAGGGTGTACCCCGCCTTCCGCCTGAATGCAACTGAGATAGGCTCCAGCACCCCCCGCGACCCCGAAAGGGACAAGCGGTAGAAAATGGATGGAGATTGAACTTGTTATTTAGTCAGGTTTGGGACAGGTGTGCACGTCTGATGTTGCTCACATGGGCTCCACTGAATGCTCAGGGAGTTTTTGCGTTTGCTCACACACATGAAACATTTGAGGGAACATTGCTCCTGATCTTATTGATTCCGCTGGATTCTTCTCAGCTCCTCCTTGTTTCCTGAGGTGAAAGCCCTCTTCTTCTCATTTAGTAGGGTTCAGCTCAGTGGTGACCGAGGTTTTATTGTTAGGAAAACACCAGACCATCTTGGAGGGCACAGTGTTTTCCACACAGAAGTTTATGTATCTTGTGATGCACTCAGTCGAAGTGTCGATGTCCTCTCCATGTGGGCTGCAGAGTACATCCCAGTCTGTGGTGTGAAAACAGTCTCTCAACTGCTCACATTCCTCCTCCGTCCACTTCATCATACTTCTCCTTTGTGGTGGCTGTTTTTTCACCACCATACGTATGTGAATGTTGAAATGGTTTTGATATTGAAAAAAACAAAGCTGTACTTTAACGTAGTATGAATCTAGAAATGCATAATGTATGTTGGTATAGGTGTGGATGTCGAACAATTAGGTATATTAGATTAAAAAAGATAGAACGCTAACGCCCCAAGTGGAGGAGTTCAACTACCTAGGAGTCTTGTTCACGAGTGAGGGAAAAGTGGATCGTGAGATCGACAGGCGGATCGGTGCGGCATCTTCAGTAATGCGGACGCTGTATCGGTCCGTTGTGGTGAAGAAGGAGCTGAGCCGGAAGGCAAAGCTCTCAATTTACCGGTCGATCTACGTTCCCATCCTCACCTATGGTCATGAGCTTTGGGTTATGACCGAAAGGACAAGATCACGGGTACAAGCGGCCGAAATGAGTTTCCTCCGCCGGGTGGCGGGGCTCTCCCTTAGAGATAGGGTGAGAAGCTCTGCCATCCGGCGGGAGCTCAAAGTAAAGCCACTGCTCCTCCACATCGAGAGGAGCCAGATGAGGCGGTTCGGGCATCTGGTCAGGATGCCACCCGAACGCCTCCCTCGGGAGGTGTTTAGGGCACGTCCAACCGGTAGGAGGCCACAGGGAAGACCCAGGACACGTTGGGAAGACTATGTCTCCCGGCTGGCCTAAGAACGCCTTGGGATCCCCCGGGAGGAGCTGGACGAAGTGGCTGGGGAGAGGGAAGTCTGGGCTTCCCTGCTTAGGCTGCTGCCCCCGCGACCCGACCTTGGATAAGCGGAAGAAGATGGATGGAGAACGCTAACGTGAGCATGATAACAGTTAGCATGCGAGCAAGATAACGACAAGTAACAAAATATGACTCATATCTCACATCCCGTCTACACCTGTAAAATCAGCTGAAAATTTATGTGAACATGCTAATAGTTGGCTTGCTAACATGATAGCAATAAGTAACACAATATATGACTCGTAACTGTAGTCAAAATAAACTACAATGTTAGCATGCTAGCAAATGTTTGACTCTTAGGTGTATACCTAATAGTGAAATAATAATACATGTATTTTGCAAGGTGCTTTTCAGGGCACGCAAGGTCACACTTGGTAACCTTGAGACCTCCGAATTCAGGAGATGTGGGCAGGGGAGGGGGGCGGGGTTGAGGTGGGGTGGGTGTAGCGGGGGTGTATATATTTTCAAGTATTTCTTATTTATTTATTCATATATATATATTTATATATATATATAATCCGTTCATGAATGAGTATATCCGTTCGGCCACCGTGTTCAGTGGAAAAGACTGATCTACAAAATTTGCAGGCAGCATACCCCTTCCCCTTTGAGCTGTTCTGGATGAACTGAAATAATTTTTTCCAATAATTTTGGTAATTGCAAGCGTACTTCTTCTTACTCGTCGTCGCCATGTCTCTTCTTTTTTCTTCTGCTTCGTCTCTGTTATGTTTTTGGTAGAGATAAATGCTTTAAAGTGTAATATCGGAAATTATCGGTATTGTTTTTTTTATTATCGGTATCGTTTTTTTTGTTTTTTTTATTAAATCAACATAAAAAACACAAGATACACTTACAATTAGTACACCAACCCAAAAAATCTCCCTCCCCCATTTACACTCATTCACACAAAAGGGTTGTTTCTTTCTGTTATTAATATTCTGGTTCCTACATTATATATCAATATATATCAATACAGTCTGCAAGGGATACAGTCCGTAAGCACACATGATTGTGCTTGCTGCTGGTCCACTAATAGTACTAACCTTTAACAGTTAATTTTACTCATTTTCATTAATTACTAGTTTCTATGTAACTGTTTTTATATTGTTTTACTTTCTTTTTTATTCAAGAAAATGTTTTTAATTTATTTATCTTATTTTATTTTATTAATTTTTAAAAAAAGGACCTTATCTTTACCATACCTGGTTGTCCAAATTAGGCATAATAATGTGTTAATTCCACGACTGTATACATCGGTATCGGTTGATATCAGTATCGGTAATTAAGAGTTGGACAATATCGGAATATCGGATATCGGCAAAAAGCCATTAACGGACATCCCTAGTTTTTGGACATTACTACTTGCCGTAGTTTTGAAGCAATGCATGATGGGAATCCGGATGTTGTGTGTCAGTGTATTAACGTGCCGGCTGGAATAAACACAAGCTGAGAAATAGCTCCGTGCCTGCCTATTTTATGGGTTATAGAGCATACTTGCCAACCTTGAGATACCGGGAGTTTGTCGGGAGAAAATCTCTGTCGGGAGGTTGTCGGGAGAGGCGCTGAATATCTGGATTCTCCCGCTAAAAACGGGAGGGTTGGCAAGTATGTTTTAGAGATAAACCTATGGATAACGGAGACATATATAATAGTCTCCTTTTCAGGTGAGAGAGGACACTAAAGCATACTTGCCAACCCTCCCGAATTTTCCGGGAGACTCCCGAAATTCAGCGCCTCTCCCGAAAACCTCCCGGGACAAATATTCTCCTGAAAATCTCCCGATTTTCAGCCGGAGCTGGAGGCCACGCCCCCTGCATCTCCATGCGGACCTGAGTGAGGACAGCCGGTTTTCATGTCCGCTTTCCCACGATATAAACAGCGTGTCTGCCCAATCACGTTATTCCATACGAGGCGTTCGGCATACCGCCGATGAGCAGATGGAGAAGATCTTCTCGGCGTCCGTGTTGGCGCACACGTTGCCAAAGCCGACGCTGGTTAGGCTGCTGAGGGTGAAGTAGAGGGCGGCGATGTACGAGCTGCGCACCGACGGGCCGCCGACCGTGTTGTTGACGTAGGGCATCTCCAGGCGTTTGCCCAGCTCATGGAGCCATCCTCGGGGAAGAGACGGGAGGACAACAGGGTGACAAGAACTAAATCACCCAGACTAGAGATCGATTGTATTATGTTTATCTTACCTAAAAATAAATATATTTATTAATAAAAAAATAAAAAATATAAATAAATGTTTACTATATTTTGCTAAAAACATCAAAATTAATTGTATTTTTATTTGTATTTTTTCTGACTCATTACATCCAGCCATAGAATTATACATTAAAATAAACATATTTTAAATAATTAATTTTAAATGATCATAATAATTCATTTTAAATGACCATATTTAAGTATTAAAATAATTGCTTGTTTATCAACAACTTTTGCATTTTATTCATTACATTTTGAAGCTCTCAGAAGCCAAGTTATGTTATATTCCTTAAGATTTATTTATGCAAGTTTGAAGTATCAATTATCTAAACAGTTTTGTTTGCATATTTTCAGGATGTAGATACATATACACTACCGTTCAAAAGTTTGGGGTCACATTGAAATGTCCTTATTTTTGAAGGAAAAGCACTGTACTTTTCAATGAAGATAACTTTAAACTAGTCTTAACTTTACAGAAATACACTCTATACATTGCTAATGTGGTAAATGACTATTCTAGCTGCAAATGTCTGGTTTTTGGTGCAATATCTACATAGGTGTATAGAGGCCCATTTCCAGCAACTATCACTCCAGTGTTCTAATGGTACAATGTGTTTGCTCATTGGCTCAGAAGGCTAATTGATGATTAGAAAACCCTTGTGCAATCATGTTCACACATCTGAAAACAGTTTAGCTCGTTACAGAAGCTACAAAACTGACCTTCCTTTGAGCAGATTGAGTTTCTGGAGCATCACATTTGTGGGGTCAATTAAACGCTCAAAATGGCCAGAAAAAGAGAACTTTCATCTGAAACTCGACAGTCTATTCTTGTTCTTAGAAATGAAGGCTATTCCACAAAATTGTTTGGGTGACCCCAAACTTTTGAACGGTAGTGTATATATATTTATATTAGGGCTGCAACTAACGATTAATTTGATAATCGATTAATCTGTTGATTATTACTTTGATTAATCGATTAATAATCGGATAAAAGAGACAAACTACATTTCTATCCTATCCAGTATTTTATTGGAAAAAAAACAGCATACTGGCACCATACTTATTTTGATTATTGTTTCTCAGCTGTTTGTAAATGTTGCCGTTTATAAATAAAGGTTTATTTAAAAAAAAAAAAAGTAATTAAAAAAATTAAAATAAAAAATCCTCTGCGCATGCGCAATTCATAGATCCAACGAATCGATGACTAAATTAATCGGCAACTATTTTAATAATCGATTTAATCGATTAGTTGTTGCAGCCCTAATATATATATACACATATATATGAAATACTTGACTTGGTGAATTCTAGCTGTAAATATACTCCTCCCGTCTTAGCCCCACCCCCCACCCCACGCCCCCACCTCCCGAAATCGGAGGTCTCAAGGTTGGCAAGTATGTGCTAAAGGCAGTGCCCTTAAGGCACGCCCCCAATAATGTTGTCCGGGTGGAAATCGGGAGAAATTCGGGAGAATGGTTGCCCCGGGAGATTTTCGGGAGGGGCACTGAAATTCGTGAGTCTCCCGGGAAAATCAGTAAGGTTGGCGAGTATGCTCAAAGTCACTGTACAACAAATAAAAGCAGTACATCGTTTTACAATCGGTTAAAAATGTAAGCAAAAATAATGCCGAAATTAGCATGCTAATGTTAGCACACTAGCAAATTAGCATTAGAAAGTAAAGTACATGACCTTAGGACGGTGTACACCTACAAAATTAGCTAAAAGTGTTGCTTTTAAATGAAGAATAAAATATTGTATTTATAGTGTGAGTGCTAGTGTAACATATATGCTACCTAAACGTAGAAGAAAGTGTTACTTGTGGTTTGTCCAGTGTTCGTACGTCCCGCCGTGTGAGCGTGACAACCAGAAGAACCGCGAGAGCGTCCTCCGGTGGGAGGAGTACTTCAACCGTCAGCTGGCGGGCCAGAGCTTCTTCACCTGCTTCTTCAACCAGCACAGGAGGTGAGTGCGTACGTTCCACCCGGGGCGCGTAACGGCCTCAGGAAGCTCCTACCTACCTACCGCTGTCCTCGCAGGCCCGACGACGTGCTGTGGCGGCGCTCGCAAGACGCCGTCGTGCTGCTGCACTGCTTCCTGTGGCCCGCGGCGTCGCTGTTCCTGGGCGCGCTCATCGTGCTGCTGACGGTGTGCGCGCGCACCCTCGCCGTGCGCGCCGAGGCGCTCCAGAAGAGGAAGTGCTCGTACCGCTCGTGCAGGGAAGCGGCGACGGCCCGCTGCTTTGGCGAGACTGTGGACACGAACTTTGACCCCGAGCTGCTGTTGTCATCCAGTCCGCTGTTCTCCGTGCGCCGCCGCGAGCGAGAACATTGAGGGGGATGATCGTCCACCTGCCGGACCTCAAAGACGTAGTGTCACGTGATCTTTTTCTCACTTCCTGTTCTTAAGGGTTGTCCATTTTGGACGCCTCATGTAGCGCTTCAAAGTTTGAATGTTTCAACTCAGGTCCTGTTTGTCTATCTGTGGCTCCGCCCTCTTTCTGCACCATGTGACCCTGGTAGCCGCTTGCAGTGCCTAATACACCTTGGAATAAAAGTGTTTATCAGTCATCTGAGCAGGGCTGAGGGGGCGGGGCTTAGATAGGATGTTTTGCAAGTGCACACACACACACACACACACACACACACACAAAGGTAATCATTGGGCGTCAATAATGAGGTACATTTTTACTAAAATAGTGCAAAGTTTACATTTGCAGCCATGGCTTATTGAAGCCTCCGGAGAGTATTTACATCGCTTCACTTTGTCCACATTTTGTTTTGTTACATCTTTAGACTAAAATTCAACAAATTCATTTTTGTCAAAATTCCACACACGATACCACGTAATGACAACGTGAAAATGTTCACATGTGAGTACGTTTTCACGGCATTTGCCGTGAAGGTCAAAAGTAGTGATGGGTAGATGAGGTGTCATGAAGCGTTTCGACACATTGCAAAACTGTATTGATAGTGTGTCGATACTGTGTCACTAAATACTGACATCTGCTGGACATTAAAAATCCCTACAGGCAACCTATGGACCGACTCAACTGACACTGATTTTATGACCTAGTACAGGGGTGTCCAAAGTGCGGCCCGCAGGTCATTTTTTAACAGCCCCACGGCACATTTTAAAAATACGATTGAAAAAAAAAAAAAAACATTAAAAGTGGTATTTAAAGAGCAAACAGGTGAAATGTAACAAGAAAATGTAGCAATGTTTACTCTAATCACACAAAGCTGCCATGTAGGCTGTTTCTTTCTTTAAAAAATAATAATGAATCAAATTCAACGTCATTATGAATTATTGACCTATTCAAGGCTCCAATTACGTCACATTAAATATTTACAGATATTTTTTGGGGAAAATGTTGCATATTTTGTGTTTGCCATGTAAAAAAACCAGGCTGTTTTTTTTAAAGAAGGGCCTAAAACGAACAAACAAAAAACATAAACAACAATAAAACTTATAATTGACAGATAGATCTGAAGTTGATCTCGAGATTATAGTGTTAAAAGTAAACAGTAAAAAAAAAAAAATTATAGTTTATTTTTTAACACTTTAATGAGTAGGACCCTTTTGGATCCCCTACAATTTTAGTGTGATTAGTTTTTAAGTGTCATTGTTCAAAAAATAATAATGAATTAAAATCAATGGTGTTATGAGTTATTGACCTTTTTAAGGCTCCAATTATCATATAATCTCAAATATCCCACTTAAAAATTTTATTGGGTGAAAATATTGCATATTTTGTGTTTTTTTCATTAAAAAAAAGGGTTTTCTTTGGCAAAAAGAGCATACAATTTAAATCTTTAAAAAATGTTATATTGACAGATAGACCTAATGTTGATCTAGAGATTTAAAAACTTGAATAATAACACAAATAATAATACTGAATAATGACACATTTTTTATATTTTTTGGACCAAAACCCTTTGGGATCCCCTGGATCAAGCCTGAGTGGAAGCCTAAATGTATATTTTTTATACATATATTGTATTGGTTTTAAAAATAAAAAATATCAAAATGGCCCCTGCTAGCTTTGATTTTTCAATGTGCGGCCCTCAGTGGAAAAAGTTTGGACACCCCTGACCTAGTATATACAATAATATAAACCAAGTCATTGTATTTCATTAAGGATTATTTCATATCTTCATTTAAATAAAAATATATTTTTATCTTTTTTAGATAGTCAATAAATAATGTGAACATGCATCATAACATGGAAATCTAAGAGAACGTGTTGTGAATGACGATGCTTGTGGACTGGGAATTTTTTTAATTTTTTTTTACACATTTTTATTCCAAAAAAACAGTTTTTCGAACGTATTAAATTTTAGACGATTTCTCTTCTTAGTTATTATTTCTCCGGCTGTAGAAAAGACCCGCTCACAGGGCACAGAGGAGGCGTCCGTGCGACACAGTTTGCGTATCGGTCACGTGACTGAAACAGCTCATGATCGGTCACGTGACTTTCTAAAAGCGGTACGCGCACCGACACAGGGTTTTGCTCTATGAGCTCGACGCATGCGCCGATGCATCGGTGTTGCCGGACCCATCACTAGTCAAAAGTGAGCTCAGGTGCATCAACTGATCATCATTGGGATGTTCCTACAGCTTAATTGGAGTCCACCCCTGGTAAATTCAGTTGGTTGAGCATGATTTGGAATGGCACACACCTGTCTGTAAGGTTCCCACACTTGACTTCAACCAAGAATGAAGTCGAAGGAATTGTCTGTAGACCTCCGAGTCAGGATTGTCTTGAGGCACAAATCTGGGGAAGGATACAGAAAAATATCTGCCTCTTTCAAGGTCCCAAAGAACACAGTGGCCTCAATCATCCTTCAATGGAAAAAGTTTGGAACCACCAGGACTCTTCCGAGAGCTGGCCAGCCGTCTAAACTGAGCAATCGGGGGAGAAGGGCCATAGTCAGAAAGGTAACCAAGAACCCGATGGTCACTATCAAAGCTCCAGCCCTCTTACGTGGAGAGAGGAGAACTTCCAGAGGACAACCATCTTAGACTTACACAAACTTTAATGATCCACAAGGGAAATTGTTCCACAAAGTAGCCTGTATGGTAGAGTGGATGGAAGCCATTCCTTTGTGAAAGTTTGTCAGAATGTACCTGAAAGACTCTCAGAAAATGAAATACCATTTTCTGGTCTGATGAGACACAAATGCAACTCTTTGGCGTGAATGCCAGGCCTCATGTTTGGAGGAAACCAGGCATGGCTCATCACCAGGCCAATTCCACCCCTACACTGAATTCCATTCCTAAGGTGAAGCCTGGTGATGGCAGCATCATGCTGTGGGGATGTTTTTCAGCAGCAGGAACCGGCAGATTAGAGTCAGGATAGAGGGAAAGATGAATGCAGCAATGTAGAAATACATCCTGGATGACAACCTGCTCCAGAGCGCTCTCTAACTCAAACTGGGGTGATGGTTCCTCTTTCAGCAGGACAACGACCCTTAGCACACAGCCAAGATATCAAAGGAATGGTTTCAGGACATGTCCTTAAGTGGCCCAGCCAGAACCCAGACTTGAATCCGATCTCTGGAGAGATTTAAAAATTCCATCCAACTTAATGGAGCTTGAGAGGTGCTGCAAAGAGGAATGGGCGAAACTGCCCAAAGATAGGTGTGCCCAGCTTGTGGCATCGTATTCAAAAAGACTTGAGCTGTAATTTTTGCCAAAGGTGCATCAACAAAGTATTGAAGAAATGCTATGAATACTTATGTAATTATGATTTCTTAGTTTTAATACATTTTCTAAATAAAAACATTTTACATTGTCATTATGGGGTATTGTGTGTCTGGATTAAATTTGTGTCTAAATTATTTTATTCCATTTTGGCATAAGGCTGTACCATAACAAAATGCTGAAAAAGTGAAGTGCTGTGAATACTTTCCGGATGCACTGTATATATTTACATTAAGTAACGTTATTAAATAGTGTGAAATATATAAAAATAATGTCTTTTTATGTCAGTGCCAAAATTTCCGTTGTAAAAACCACACTCAGCCTGGGTGTGGCCTCTCTTTGTACGTGTGTGGACTCATTTTGTGCCTGTATGTCTCCCTCTTTCTCTAGTAAAGACGCCAAGCGCGCGCACTGAGAGGCCGCGCAAGGGTAAACGGAGTCGGTGTGAGCTTAAACTGAGCCCGTGTGCATAGACAGTTCAGAGTGGTTTCTATGCGTGAGGATTTTGGCACTGTTTTGACGCCATACTCTTTCCTTTCTAACTCTACGTCCGCTCTTCATCTCGCCAGCTTGTGCATGCTTAGCGCCCCCGTGTGGACCAGTTCTGAAAGACAATCAAGAGGAGGTCACGTTGTCATGGTTGTCATGGTGATGGCAGGACATGTTGTTCTCACCACGGCACAAGTCCGGGTTGAAGTTCTCGTAGAGCGGACTCTCCTGTTGGCTGCGATGCTTGCGGGCTCTGAGGACGTCGCGGACGCACTGATGCAGGAAGGCGTACTGACTCTGTCACAGGAAGCAAACACAATGAGCGCACGTCCACGCCGCTGACAAGTCTTCTTGGGAGGCTCACCTCGGTCTGGACCATGTGTTGGCGGTGGAGGCGTAGGTCGAACACGCAACCGTACATGTCCACGCATCCTTTGGTGTCCAGCTGCTGCAGGACGCGGTTTAACGCGATGAAGGTCCCGGTGCGTCCTATGCCGGCACTAAACACACACATGGCGTCCGTGCTTAGAGCGGACGCGGTCAAACGTGCGCTGAGAAGTCCGGCGCCAACCTGCAGTGGACGACGCTCGGTCCCGCCTCAGCCGAGCGGTCCACAAAGTCCCGGACGGTCCTGACGAACTGGACCAGGGAGTGCGTGCTGTCTGGGACGCCGTGGTCTGGCCACACGGTGAAGTGGAAGTGACGCAGCAGCCGAGGGACGCCGCCGCTCCTCTCCTGGGGGCGGAGTCATAAGCGTTAACACACACACACGCAGATGCCAGGGCGGCCATGAAGCGAGCGTGACCAGTCACCGAGGTGATCCTGAACTCGCGGACGGTCCACTCGGGAAGAATTGACTCAGACGTCATCTGGACCACCAGCTCGCCGTAGTAAAGCGCCTCCTTGTGGGCGGGCCAGTACTGCTCACACTTGACCTGCAGACAAGAGGCGGCGTCACTTGGCTGCATTGGCGTACATGGCGAACGTGAACGAGACCTACCCGCCCCTTTTCCACGCACTGCGTCACCATGACGACAGCGTGGACGCCGTGTTCCCACACCATCCTCCAGAAGTCGTCCTTGGTTCCAGGCAGCGGGCCCTGCGTGGCGATGTACTCGCGACGGAAGTTGTGACCCTGAGGGGGCGGAGTTACAGAGAGTGAGAAAGAGGCGGGGCCTGCATCGCCGGAAGGCACGTACGGGAACGTAGCTGGCGTTGATGTAGTCGGAACACGGGTCGTCGTCGAGGCACGACAGCTTCACTCGGGTGGAATCGTCTGGAGGAACACAAAGACAGATGTGCTGACTTAATGGGCGGAGCCAGTCGGCGAGGACTTACAGAAGTCAACTAACATGGCAGGATGTTGTTGTAGCGGTTCTTTGCGCGGTTCTCGGGCAGCCGCGACACGTCCACGGTCTGGTTCCGACCCACATCCTTCAAGTCCTGGCGAGAACAAAAGGTCACTCTCCTCCAGAGCCACGGCCAATGGCCGCCTCCGCCCACTCTTACCTCAAACTCCTCGGACAGCAGGAAGCTGGCGTCGGCGCAGAGTTTGACCACATGAGACTCGAAGTGACACGCCTTGACGGGACTGAACGCACACACACGTCAGCTCCAAGGAAGTTGTAAGAAAGTTCTGACTGGACTCACCTGGCGACCCGACGAGTGCTGCCATGAACAAACACACATTAGTCACGTGTCTTATACACACACACACACATATATATATACACTCTCACGCACGCATTCTTGTATTTGTTACATTCTTGAGACCTCAGAAAAACAAAACATATACCGTATTTTTCGGAGTATAAGTCGCACCGGCCGAAAATGCACAATAAAGAAGGAAAAAAACACATACGTCGCACTGGAGTATAAGTCGCATTTTTTGGGGAAATTTATTTGATCAAATCCAACACCAAGAATAGACATTTGAAAGGCAATTAAAAATAAATAAAGAATAGTGAACAACAGGCTGAATAAGTGTACGTTATATGACGCATAAATAACCAACTGAGAACGTGCCTGGTATGTTAACGCAACACATCATGGCAAGAGTCATTCAAATAACTAAAACATATAGAACATGCTATACGTTTACCAAACAATCTGTCACTCCTGATTGCTAAATCCCATGAAATCTTCCTCCCCGGTGTCGCCTCTGGTATGTCCTTTCTTTCTGCTGCTCAATTGCCGTTCTCTGCTGCATATTTCACTACGTCCAGCTTGTAATCTGCAGTATATGATTTCCTTCTCAGTTTTTACAAGTTACCGCCAATGTTGATGTGATCCATTTTAATAGCTACGGCAGTAGCACATAGCACAGGGGTCACCAACCTTTTTGAAACCAAGAGCTACTACTCGGGTACTGATTAATGCGAAGGGCTACCAGTTTGATACACACTTAAATAAATTGCCAGAAATAGCCAATTTGCTCAATTCACCTTAGCTCTATGTTATTATTAATAATTAATGATATTTATCTTTGTGGAAACACTGATCATCTTAATGGTTTCTCACAATAAATATATATAGAAACAGATAAATATCAATATGCAACACTTTATTTTTATATTTTCTCTAAGTGCACATTTTTCAAATTGAACATTTTCAAATGATCACTTCTAAAACAGTCTTGTGAAATCACAATATCCCATTTTAACTAGCTAGCCACTAACATTTTTTAACAAATCATGAATTACTTTGCACCATGTTTGTACAAATAATAACTCATGTAAAATACAAGTCAACTCTCAAATTTTTAAATAAATCATGTCACACTTTGAACTAGACATCAAATCTGTTATCTGTTTCTTTGTCAGTTAGTGAAGACCAAGTCTTTAAAATATTTTCTTGGATTTTCAAATTCTATTTGAGTTTTGTCTCTCTTAGAATTAAAAATGTCGAGCAAAGCCAGACCAGCTTGCTAGTAAATAAATAAAATTTAAAAAATAGAGGCAGCTCACTGGTAAGTGCTGCTATTTGAGCTATTTTTAGAACAGGCCAACGGGCTACTCATCTGGTCCTTACGGGCTACCTGGTGCCCGCGGGCACCGCGTTGGTGACCCCTGATATAGCATATAGCGGTTAGCATCCCATGACCCACAATGCACTTCTGCCATGACCCTCCCCCGCCGAATTCTTATTGGTTGACGTGTGAGTGACGATTGCTGACGTGTGTGTGACGATTGCTGCCATTTGCTTCGTCTCTTACGCGAATGAGATAAATAATATTATTTGATACTTTATGGTAATGTGTTAATAATTTCACACATAAGTCACTCCGGAGTATATGTCGCACCCACGGCCAAACTATGAAAAAAACGGCGACTTATAATCCGAAAAATACAGTACATACTATGCAAATATAAAAAAGGTAAGCTTTTAGTTATTTTAAAATTTTTGTTTGTTTGTAATTGGTTTTTAATTTTCATTATTTACTTCAAGTTATTACAGTATGTCTATATACATACATATTTATTTAAAAAAAAAAAAAATTTGGCCAAAGTGAGCACATTTGAATTTCTTACACACACTTGGCCAGAGGGGGAGCACTTCAAATTTTTACGCACACTTGTTATTTCATATGTTAAACAGAGGGGGAGCACTTTTAAAACAGACACTCGGTCAATTTGAAAAATCCCATTGTGGAGGGGGGCGTGGCCTGCAGGCCTGCAGCGGAACGGGGTGTGCCAGGACCGACCTCGAAGTCAGTGACAGGTGCGTAGATGGCCCAGGTGGGCCTTGTTGTCTAATCACCTGTCGCTCTGTGCAAGCAGCAACCGGGAGGAGAGACGGGGTTGGAGCTGGAGCAAGAGCGCGAGCAGGAGAGACAGACAATTGCTGGAAAGCAACCTGAGGACATTAGTGCAAAATAAAACTGTATTGTAACCCTGAAACGGGCTCTCATGTCGGTGCTTGGTGGTCCGGCTTGGTTGGGCGCCAAATTGTGGAGGTTGCCCCCCAGTGGGTTCTTCGGACCACCAAGCACCGACATAAGAGCCTGTTACAGGGTTACAATACAGTTTTATGTTGCACTAATGTCCTCAGGTTGCTTTCCAGCAATTGTCTGTTTGTCTCTCCTGCTCTTCCTCGCGCTCTTGCTCCAGCTTCAACCCCGTCTCTTCTCCCGGTTGCTGCTTATACAGAGCGACAGGTGATTAGACAACAAGGCCCACCTGGGCCATCTACGCACCTGTCGCTGACTTCACCACCAGGGGTGCAAATGAGACATTCTCTATTAGATGGTTTTCCATATTGGGACCATGATTTCGGTCCTAACTTGTTTACTGGTCCTCATATGGATGGTACTTTTCCTTGTTGATGTCTCAAGAACGGTAGAAACACAAGAACACACGCACACACACGCACGCACACACACACACACACACACACACACACACACACACACACACTAACCTCCTGACTGCGACGTACATCCCTGCATGAGGCACCTCCTTCCACATACTCATCCTCATCACAGGGCTTTCCTGCACCGCCCTAATAAAGGAACCAAGTCAGAACCAGAACCAGAACCAGAACCAGATCTAAAGCATACGTACACTTTATGAAGTCTGTGTCTGTAAAGGAGCAGCGAGACCACGGCCACCGTCACGCCAAGTAGGAACACGCTGGCACTCAGACCCTCCACCACGCCCCCTAGTGGCTCTAAGAGAAGCCCTCGCACATTAGTGAACAGCTGTGTGTGTGTGTGTGTGTGTGTGTGTTTGTCACCTGCTTGTGTCCTGAGGGGTGTCGACAGATAGGTGTCGCTAAAGAGCGGCTGAGGGAACTCTTTGTTGGTTTCATCAAACAGTCGAGTGTACGCCCGCACGCTCAGCCTACACACACACACACACACACACACACACACACACACACACACACACACACACACACACACACACACACACACACACACACACACACACACACACACACACACACACATTAGTTGTGGCGTGTACTGAAGAGAAGGTGCACTTCCCGTTGGCTACCGGTAAGAAGTTCTGGCTTTCAGTGGTCCGTCACAGAAGTGCCCGTAGCTGTCACTCAAGAAGGAGTCGTCATGGTAACGATCGCAGGTCCCGCCCAGGCGGTCTCCTCCTGCCCCCAGGTTGACTTCCACTACCTGAGCAACGAGATCAGCTCTTAGATTTTATTGTGAAAAACCGTTTTTCTTTTTACTCTCAGGGGGCGAGGTGTCACCTGGCCGCCTGAGGCGTCGGCATCTTGCGGACATCGGTTGAGGAAATAGGCGGTCTGGTAGGCCCGGACAGAAGCGTTGTTGATGTAGTGGCGGTAGGAGGGCAGAGGGTGGCGCTGCTCCGGCAGCAAGGCATCACCAGCTGTTATTTTTGGACAGTAGTTTTAGCTTTAACGTGGCAGGAAGTGAAAAGGACAATCAGCAAAATAAAAGCACAGCACCGTCAGACTCGGCCGCGATGACGGCGAAATAACGCACGGCGCCATTGACATCGCTAAACCAGGAACAGTTGAAGCGAAACAAGATGGAGGACGTCGTCACCTTCGCCGTCATCTCGCTCACGGTCAGGCTGGGGGGGCGGGGCCGGTGGACCTGTAAGCAAAGACACTGGATGAACAACCTGTCAATCATACGTGCTGCGTGCTGACTCACGGTCTATCATCGTGACGGCCGTCTGCGTCACCGGCAGACTTGCCTTCCCCGAGGACGACACCCGGACAGATATGGAGTACCTCCGGAAGGCGCCCAGGTGGTCCAGCGTGACCGTGGTGACTCCGCCCGACAGCCACAGCGTCGCCATCAGCTGCTCGTCGTCATGGCGACGACACTCCACCACGTACGAGTCAAAGTCGGAGAGAGGAGGAGACCAGGAGCACGACACAGATGACGACGACGCGGGGACACAGTGGACGGACTTGAGGGGGGCCGGACCTGGGAGGCGGAGTTTGACATACAAGTTGGCAAAATAAACACACACCTATCTTGTAAAAAAAAAACAAAAAACTAGATGTGAAGTACGTAAGTAAAGTCATCAACATGTCAAAGCTCCACCCACTCGTTGTAACGCCTCTTTGAATTGGTTGGCTCCTGACGCTGTGCCCGCCCATCGCCTCGCCCCCGCTGACCGTTGCCACTGTGAAGTTGTACTGTCGGCCCGGAAACATCCCGCCTATGAGGCAGCTGGTCAGCTGGTTTCCGGTGATTGACAAGCGGTCGGGGGGGGTCCACGCCACAGTAAAGTTGTTGTAGTCTCCAGAGGCGGGGCCAGCCCACGACAGCTCCAGCGTGCCATTGGATGGGCCTTGTTTGACGGACAGGTGAATGGGCGGTTCTGGAGCTGGAAGGAAAGGTTGAAAAAGGGTAGTCTGGAGGGAGGTGTTTCTTTTTCTTCATCATCTTACTTGTGCGTCCAAACGTTGAGGCCACGTTGCTCAGCTCGCCACTATTTGTGATGACCTCAACGTGGTACAGACAACCAGGGGTCAGCCCTGTAAACATGTGACTCCTATGCTCCGCCCCCAGCAGCTGAGCTCCCAAGGTAGCTCCGTAGTGGTTGTACACGATCACCTGAAAGCAACGCGGACGCTCTCGTATTGATAGGACGAGGAACTTGAAGCCCCGCCCACAACCTGGCTCACCTGGTAGCTGCTCCGCCCCCCCACCCCGTGCTGCCAGCTCGCCGTCAGTTTGTCCGTCTGTCCGAAACTTTCCAGCTGCAGCCGCTCAACAGGGGACGGAACTATAGGCGAGAAAACGAGTTCAGGACGATGACGCAGGAAAGATCAAAGCAAAGTGGATGATGACATCGTCACTGACCCGTCCTGGTGAGCACGGACGACTCGCTGCTCATGTCCCGACTCCAGCTGATCACCCGCAGGCGGTGAAGTCGTCCTGCTTCGAGGCCTGTGAACACGCGCTCGTCTACGCCTGGATGGACCTTGTCTACACCTACCAGCTTACCTGCCAGCTGCACCACAACCACACTCGATTAACCACACTTATTCAACAACGCCTGTTTAATTACACTAATTACATAATACCCGTTTAACCATACTAATTAAAACACACCTGTTTAACCATATTAAATAAATCATACACATTTAGCCACTCTAATTAAACCACACCCGTTTAACCACACTAATTAAATCACACCCATTTAGCCACATAATTAAACCATACCCGTTCAACCAAACTAATTAAACCACACCCATTTAACCACATAGTTAAATCATACCAATTCAACCACACAAATTAAACCACACCCGTTTAACCACACTAATTAAACCACACCCTTTTAGTCACATAATTAAACCATACGCGTTTAACCACACTAATTAAACCACACCCTTTTAATTAATTTAACCACACCTTTTTAACTGTACTTGTTTAACCACACCTACTTAACAACACTCGATTAACCACACTTATTCAACAACGCCAGTTTAATTACACT
The DNA here is from genome assembly GCF_033978785.1 of Entelurus aequoreus. Classification (NCBI taxonomy): domain Eukaryota; kingdom Metazoa; phylum Chordata; class Actinopteri; order Syngnathiformes; family Syngnathidae; genus Entelurus; species Entelurus aequoreus. Next base: position 10,185,183 of record NC_084742.1, on the reverse strand, counting down.
AATTAAATAATACCCGTTTAACCATACTAATTAAAACACACCTGTTTAACCATATTAAATAAATCATACACATTTAGCCACTCTAATTAAACCACACCCGTTTAACCACACTAATTAAATCACACCCATTTAGCCACATAATTAAACCATACCCGTTCAACCAAACTAATTAAACCACACCCATTTAACCACATAGTTAAATCATACCAATTCAACCACACAAATTAAACCACACCCGTTTAACCACACTAATTAAACCACACCCTTTTAGTCACATAATTAAACCATACGCGTTTAACCACACTAATTAAACCACACCCTTTTAATTAATTTAACCACACCTTTTTAACTGTTCTTGTTTAACCACACCTACTTAACAACACTCGATTAACCACACTTATTCAACAACGCCTGTTTAATTACACTAATTAAATAATACCCGTTTAACCATACTAATTAAAACACACCTGTTTAACCATATTAAATAAATCATACACATTTAGCCACTCTAATTAAACCACACCCGTTTAACCACACTAATTAAATCACACCCATTTAGCCACATAATTAAACCATACCCGTTCAACCAAACTAATTAAACCACACCCATTTAAGAAAATACAACACCCTTAAAATTCAAGAGACAATAGAAAACAATAAAAGTTTGAAGAAAACAAGGCAGAAACTTGCAAGTGGAAAGCAGAAAATAACAACATTACTTGATAAAGAGGGGACAGAAATCACAGATCAAGACATGATTTTGATGAGGATTGAAGAATTTTATGAAGAACTCTATCAAAGCAGTCAGTCAGTAGACCTTCAATTATCCATAGACTCAGAAGAAATTCCAGACATCACATATTGGGAGGTGCAGCATGCAGTCAAAAACATGAAACGAGGGAAAGCACCAGGACCAGATAATATTTTAATTGACACAATTAAAGAGGGGGAGGATGTCATTGCTAAGGAGCTGGCGAAGCTATACACAGCTTGCTTACATCAGGGGAAAGTGCCAGAGAAGTGGAAAGAAGCTAACATGATCATAATTTTCAAGAAAGGGGATGAGAGGGACCTCAAGAACTACAGACCTATTAGCCTTCTTTCAAACATATACAAGTTGTTTACAAGAATTCTGACAAATCGAATGGAAAATACACTTAATAGCAACCAACCCAGAGAACAAGCAGGGTTTAGGAGTGGTTTTTCTACCATGGACCATATTCATACATTGAATCAGATCAAAGAAAAATGCCAAGAATACAACAAACCACTTTGTATGGCCTTCATAGACTATGAAAAAGCATTTGATTCGGTGGAGACACAGTCGGTTCTAAAAGCTCTGCAAGATCAAGGAATTCATCATAAGTACATTAAATTACTCAAGGACATCTACACAAACTGCACTACCACAGTTACGCTGCACAAACCAAGCGAAAAAATCCACATAAAGAAGGGTGTCCGACAAGGCGATACCATTTTCGCCTAAACTGTTTACAGCTTGTTTGGAAGGCATATTTCGCTCTCTGGAGTGGGAGGATAAAGGAGTTGATATCAACGGAGACAAATTTAATCATCTGAGATTTGCAGATGACATTGTTGTCTTGGTAGAGCAAATCAGTGAAGTGGAAGATATGCTTAAAGACCTTGCAAATGCCAGCAAATGTTGTGGATTGAAAATGAATATGAAAAAAACAAAAGTTATGGCAAATTCCATGGTACCTCATGGACTTGTGACTGTTAATGGAAATGAAATTGATGAAGTTAATGAATATATCTATCTGGGGCAGAGATTTAGCCTGAAAGAAAAGAGTCAAGAACAGGAGATAGGGAGGAGAATCAGATTGGGCTGGTGCCAATATGGAAAACTGAGCAACATCATGAGAGGAGAAATACCGTTAAGCCTAAAAAGAAAGGTCTTTAATCAATGCGTGTTACCAACCATGACATATGGAGCTGAAACCTGGGCATTGTCAAATAAAATGGAAAAGAAAATAGCAGCAGCACAACACAACATGGAAAGAAATATGCTCGGAGTCACATATAAAGACAGAAAAACAAATGAATGGGTGAGAAAACAAACGCAAGTCCAAGACATTATGAGAACTATCAAATTCAGTAAGTGGAAGTGGGCTGGACATATCAGTAGAACAGATAATAGATGGACTTCCCTAATGACATCATGGAGACCCATGGATGGGAGCAGAAATAGAGGAAGACCAAGAGTGAGATGGCGAGATGAGATAGACAAATATTGGGGAACAGTGCAGTGGCAAGGAGCAGCTAGAGATCGTTCACTATGGCAGAAACATGCTGAGGCTTTCGTCCAGCAGTGGACTGACAATGGCTGATGATGATGATTTACCCACATAGTTAAATCATACCAATTCAACCACACAAATTAAACCACACCCGTTTAACCACACTAATTAAACCACACCCTTTTAGTCACATAATTAAACCACACGCGTTTAACCACACTAATTAAACCACATCCTTTTAATTAATTTAACCACACCTTTTTAACTGTACTTGTTTAACCACACCTACTTAACAACACTTGTTTAAAACCCTCCATTAAACCACACCAATTAAATCACACCCATTTAACCACACCAATTTAACCATGTTACTACACTCTTTAGACCACACCCGTTTAACCACACTAATTAAACCACACCCTTTTAATCACATAATTAAACCATACCTGTTTAACCACACTAGTTAAACCACACCCTTTTAATTCATTGAACCACACCCTTTTAAATGTACTTGTTTAACCACACCTATTCATCAACACTTGTTTAAACCCACCCATTAAACCACACCAATTAAATCACACCCATTTAACCACACCAATTTAACCATGTTACCACACTCTTTAGACCATACCCGTTTAACCACATTAATGAAACCTCACCCCTTCAACCACACCAATCAAATACCCGTTTAACTACACTTATTAAACCACACCCATTTAACCACGCTAAATAAACAACAACTCTTGAGCCCAAACCCGTTGAGCCACACTAAATAAGCCACACCCGTTTAACCATAAATTGCCTCTATAGTGTGGCGAGGCTGATTAAGCTCCACCCACCTGATAATGCTCCTTCGCACTCTCTTTAGCTTCCTGTTTGTGATCGGATGCCTGCTCATCCACGGCAAAGAGAGACAGATCATAGATGTCCACATGACCAATGGAGGGGCACCAGGAGAAAGCCAGCGAGGACGTGTTGGCGGTGGCGGTCAGGTTGGTGACGGCGGCGGGCCCTGTGGTTTAAGGCAGGTTGAGTTCTCATGCAAAGAACTAAAGGTCAAGTGTCACTCACGTGTTTGACCCTCTGCTGTGACTTCCAATGACTCCACACTGCCGCTCAGCGTCGCCAGTCTGACGCGGTACCACTTCCCTGCCGTCAGACCCGCCAGGCGCTCGCTGCGGCTCTCAGCCGGGAGCGTTCGATTGACCTGAACGATGCCGGCGTCATCGCTCACCAGCAGCGCAAAGCCGTCGTACACGCCCACCGGCCCCTCCCACGTGACGGTGAGGCTGTGGGTCGTGTGGGCGTTGTCGGCCTGCAGAGCGCTGATTCTGGCCGGGGCTGCGGCACAGTAAGCACGTTAAATATCATTGGCGTGAGACGTGGCTCAATCGGTGGTTCTGAAGCTTACCTGTGCGACCAGACGCTGTGTTGCTATTGGTCAGCTTCCCGCTTCGTGATTGGATAGTAAAATTGTAGGCCTGGCCTGGGATCAGATCCAGAAAGTCCAAAGAGGCCACGTGTTTGGGCACAAGTCGGGTTTCCATCACAGGTCCATCCTGGAGACAGGGAGTGACAGCAGGAACCAGGAAGTCTGACGTCTGACTAGTCTTGGGCGCACGACTCACAGAAGCAGAAAGCGAGGCGACGTACATGTCCATGTCTCCGTTTGCCGGCGTCCACGTGACCACCAGCCCCCCGCCAGAGTCCTTTGGGTTTCGGCGTGGCGCCAAGTGCAGATTTGTCACGGCGGCGGGAACTGGACAGGAAACCAGAACGTCAGGTCACCAATGTGCCGACGAGGACTACAAACACTGCGCATGCTACCTGTCCGAGCCTCCATGAACTGGGCTCTCTGGTTCGGTCCGCTGAATGACGACACCACAATCTTGTAGCGCCGCCCCGGGGTCAAAGAGGACAGGCGGTGATCTCGAACATGGCTGGCCAACGTGACCGCGGGGAAAACACGCGTGTCGTTGAAGAGTAACGTGACCTGCACACACGAGACATAGCTGAGCTAGGCTAGGCTAAGCTAAGCAAGGCTATGACTGAGCAGCACAAAATGGTCATGCAATGAACCCAAGTCCACCGTGACCCCTGCGTACCTCATAGTGGTCCACATCTCCTGGGGCTGGGCTCCAGGTGACGGTGAGGTCACATGATCCCACGTCGCTTAGCGACAGATTGGCCACAGCAGCTGGAACTGAGAGAAATGACCAAAATATTGTGAGGAACTTGTCAAGAATTTTACACACAACCTGCTGGGACTCACGTGTGCGCCCATCTGTCGACACACTGCTGACGTGAGCGCCGCTCCACGTTTCCACGGTTACGGTGTAAAGCCTGCCTGGCGTCAGAGACCAGAAGACGCACTCACTGCGGCTGGACGCCACACTCTGGTTCTGCAGAACACTGTGGTTGTAGGAGATGAGAACCACGTAGTTGTCCAAGTCTCCGGCTGCGTGTCGCCAGTACACCTAACAGGAAGTGACATTACAGCTAATGCTAATTCTAACTGACTGTATTGTTTGCTCTAATTAGGAGGTAACACACCTTGAGGAAGTCTTCTCTTGCCGAGTGTACGGCGGTAGGATTCTGCACGGTGGCAGGTTCTGTTACGCAGAAAGATAACAAGACCCAAATGTTTCGCCGAGTCAACCATAGCAGTGAAACGGAACAGGATGGAGCCAAGCTTTCGTACGTGTGCGTGCTTGAACTTGGGTGGCGTTCTCCAGGCTGCCGCTCCTCGTCACTATGACGACCGTGTATAGTCGCCCGGCCACCAGCGAGCTGAAGGAGCACTCGGGCAGCGAGGAGCGCGACACGGCGAGCGTGTGGACGTTCCGACTGCCGTCCTGAAGCCGGACCAGGTAACTGTCGACAGCGCCCACCGCGGGGCTCCAGGACACATGCAGGGTGTCCGGCCTGCCCGCGTTGACCACCGTTACCTCGGCAACAGATGCTGGGGCTGGAAGTAAAGTGATTAAGACTTAACATGCCTGACCTTAGAGCAAAATTCTGCACTCACCCGTCCTTGCCTCCAAGCTTGTGGCTTTGGACTCCACACCCCCACTGAAGGTGACGGCCTGCAGCCTGTAAAGGGCGCCTGGCGTTAAACCCGCCATCAGGAAGGAGGCGGAGCTAGCGGGAAGACTGTGGTTGTGAACCACTACGCTGTGGAAGACGACAGAGAAACAATAACATGTTTGCTCCGCTAAACTAAGCTAAGCTAAGCTAACACACCCATCCTTGAGAAGCACGACTGTGTAGTAGTCCAAGTCTCCACGCGGTTTTTCCCATGACGCCTGCAGGCTGTCCACGCCGACGCTGCGTAGCGTGATGACGCTCAACGCCATGGGAACTGTGGACAACACACTCCCGGTCAGGAGGGTGCGATTTCACACTTGCAAAGAGAAGAAGAAAAAATGAACAACCTGTTCGCCCCTCCACAGACACTGACGTGCTGAGCATCGCGCTCCTGGTCGTCACAGTGATGGTGTAGCGCCTCCCAGGGGTGAGGACGTTGAAAGTGCACTCTCTCATGTTAGGCTCCACCTCCCTGGTATCCATGGCGATGTCACCTACAGGGCCACACGTTGGTCAGTCGAGATGTGCTTGTGACAGTGCTCAGTGGGTGTGGCTACCGTGGCGAAGAGTCAGCAAGTAGCTGTCACGTGACCCAGAGGGGGCGTGGTTCCACATGGCGCTGAGGGAGGTTTCGTCTGCGTGTCGGATGTGGAGGTTGCACGCCGGCGCCGGAGCTGCCCACATGACCACAGAATGGTGTCAGTTTTCACGCCAAGTTAGGTGCAAAACAATAGCTCCTCTCACCCGTCGCGCCGTCGCAGCTGCTCTCGGCTGCCATGCCGCCGCTCTCGACCCTCAGCGTTGCCCTGTAAGTCCTTCCAGGAAGTAGCCCCGCCCCGACAATGGTGAAGTTGACAGCTTCCTTGTTCACAGCGGTGCTAACTAATTGCTGGGAGCCATTGTATAGGAAGAGCCTGTAGCTGTCCCAGTGACCAGCAGGGGGCGACCAGGACAGCAGGAGACCCCCGATGGAGGAAGGGCTCAGGGCGAGGAGAGATGCCGGCGCCGGGGCTGCATGCCACACAAGGACAGGGTTATTAAGCTGGCGGGAAAGAAGACAAGAAGTCGATCCTATCACACCTGTTTGTGCGCTGATCTCTGATTGGTTGAGCCGCTCGCCGCTAAGAGATGTCACCGTAACCTTATAGGCCGAGCCAGGGGTCAGCTGATCAATGACGGCCCCCGTAGCGTCAGGAGGAAGACTCGTCTTATGCGCGCTCGTGTTGTTGGACCGCAGGGAGACAACCAGAGCGTCCACATCGCCTTCGGGCCGTTTCCATGACAACCATAATGAGGTGCTGTTGCTGTCAGCTGAGAGGTTGCCCACGGCAGACGGGACTAGAGACAAAACATTAGGGACGCTACACTTCAAATCATCCGACCACATTTACTGCTTCCTCCCTTCAGACCTGTCTGGGCCTGGATGGTCGTGCCGTTCTGCAGCCCGCCTGCCTCCGTCGCCATGGTAACGTTGTAGCGTCTCCCCGGAATCAGGCCGACGAGCGTGTGTCGCGTGGCCGTGCTCTCCAACAGCAGACGGGCTAGTGGGAGGAGTCACAAGCTCACACAAGCTTTTCGCTCATTGCACAGAGTGCAGAAAGTGTGATGTCACATACCGGAATCCTCTAGGCGGTCGGTATGTTCCCTCAACAGCAGCCTGAAACGCTGTGTCCTGCCCGGGCCCGCCTGCCAGGAGAGTCCCAGGCTGTCACAGGACCTGGAGGTCACACACAAACCCGCTGGCGCTGAAGGGTCTGAAACGCACACACACACAATGAACAAGTTGCAATCATATACTGTATATACACACACAGAACATTATCGTATTTTTCGGAGTATAAGTCGCTCCGGCCGAAAATGCATAATAAAGAAGGAAAAAAACATATATAAGTCGCACTGGAGTATAAGTCGCATTTTTGGGGGAAATGTATTTGATAAAAGCCAACACCAAGAATAGACATTTGAAAGGCAATTTAAAATAAATAAAGAATAGTGAACAACAGGCTGAATAAGTGTACGTTATATGACGCATAAATAACCAACTGAGAACGTGCCTGGTATGTTAACGTAACATATTATGGTAAGAGTCATTCAAATAACTATAACATATAGAACATGCTATACGTTTACCAAACAATCTGTCACTCATGATCGCTAAATCCCATGAAATCTTATACGTCTAGTCTCTTACGTGAATGACATCAATAATATTATTTGATATTTTACGGTAATGTGTTAATAATTTTACACATTAGTCGCTCCTAAGTATAAGTCGCACCCCCGGCCAAACTGGGAAAAAAACTGCGACTTATAGTCCGAAAAATACGGTAAGTCTTATTATTGTTCTATGCTACCCCTAGTGGTCAAAGTGGGACACTGGCGGCGCTACAACGTTTTTGAAGATCACACAACTTGAGAAAAAAGTTCCAACATGAACATTTATATAACAATGTTTACTTTGGGCGTAACGGTGTAAAAGTCGGAGTCCTTACACACACACACACACACACACGCACACACACACACACACACACACACACACACACACACCATAGAACAATGGAGGACAGGAAATGAAGCTCAGCCCTGCATGGAAACACAACAACTTCTGTTCTGGAGACCCTCCAACACTCCGCACACACCAACTTCTGTTCTGAAGACCCTCCAACACTCCGTACACGCACACACACACACACACACACACACACACACTCTCTCTATCGCCGCCAGTCAGCTGCTGTACACTTCCTGCCGCCAATCAGAGTTCGGTGGCGAGGGGAAGCTTCATTAGCGAGGAGACGTGCGACCTGGAGGTCACACCATGTTGTGTGACTTCCCAGGAGGCCACATATTGACTTTGATTGTTCTTCAGAACTCACTGGTGTGCACGGTGACGTTGGCCGCGTCCTCGCCGCTACCGGACCGAACCTGCAGCATGTACGCGCTCCCTGGTTCCAAATAATGCAACCCACAGGTGAAGACTCCTCCCTCATCATCCACCTGTCCACCATTTCCTGTTAGCCCAGCGATGATGTCCGGCGGTCCCTCTATGCACTCTATGCCATCGCCGAGGCCGTCCAGCGACGTCACCGCAAAGGAGCAGCCGCGTCCAGGTGTGCTGAGCGTTAGCTGCACCCAATCCCAGTTGGACGTCACCTTGGAGACGGAGACGCTACACTGACTTGATGGTTTGTCTGCGGGAGCCGAGCGGGTCGGACCCTGACGGACAGATGGATAGACCCTCATCATTATCATCATCAACACTTGAATAGCAAGTCATGTTTCGTGTTTAAAAAACATCAATAGCAGTCCTAAAAAAACAAACATTCAAGATGCAAATGATGATTCAAACGCCGTACCTGCAGCACCTGCATCAACGTGAAGACCCGCCAGCACAAATGAGTCCACTTTTGACACCTCGGCATTTTGTCTCTTTGTGGCGTCCACCATAATCGTCTAGTCGCTCTGCTCGAAGCGTCCAGCGAACAGCAGCACCACAGTCTGAGTGCGCGACTCCCAGTTCAGCCTTTCCTGCTTCTCTTTGTCCGCCTCTTCCTGTCCGCCACTAAGAGACTATAAATAACACGTCAGAAAACCTTTCACTTCTTCGGCCTTTTCATGTCCTCCATTGTCTTCCATCGACTTTCCCTTTTGTAGCCTTTCCGTCACTTTTAATAACGCAGAAGGTTTGATAATAAATCACCGCACATTCATTGTTGAAATGAAAGAACTGCAAAGAAGAAGAAGGTCATCACCTCACCTCAGACATTCCTTGTCATTTGGACCAAACCTGTGTGAAGCTGCCCTTCCCCCACACCTTGTCAAAATCTCCCCAAACGTGTCCTCATCACTTGTGCTGGTTTGTGCTTTACATATTTTTGTTTGTGCTGTTACGGTTTTTAAGTTATTCTAACATTTTCTGACTAGGGATGTCATCCACACACATTGTCAAAATCACCCCAAACGTGTTTCATTTGTTTTTGCGTTTGTGCTGCAACTGCTTTTTTAATCTATCATGGTTTTATGCTATTAATGTTTTAGGTTTTATAAGCAGCCTCACCCCCCACACCTTGTCAAAGTCTCTCCAACTGTGTCCCAATCGTTTGTGCAGCAATTTTTTTGTCTATTAAAGGATGGATGGATGGATATTTTTTATGTTATTAACATTTAATGATTTAGAACCAGCCCCCCACCTGCCTTGTCAAAATCTTCACAAACTTTTCCCATTTCTTTCCTGCTGCAATTTTTTCTGGTCTATTTTAGTTTTTAGGTTAATGTTTTAGAGTTTTCATGTCATTAACGTGTTATTATTCATAAACCCCCCCACCCCCGAAATCTCCCCAAACTCGTCCCATTCATTTGTGCTACAATTTATTTTACTACTATAATTTTTATATTAACATTTAATGATTCATAACCAGCCCTCCCCCTCTTCTCCCTTTAAAAAACATTTTCCAAACTTTTCCCATTCAATTGTGCTGCAATTTTCTTTGTCTGAATATTATAGTTTATATGCTATTTTAAATGTTTTATGAATCATAACCAGCCTCATAAAACGGTAATAACATAAAAACTATAATAGTTAAACAAAATAATTTGCGGCACAAACAAATGGGACAAGTTTTGACAAGGTTGGGGTGCTGGTTATGAATAATAACACGTTAATAATGGACAGACCATAAAACATTAAGAACACAAAAACTATAATATTTACACAAAAAAGATTTGCAGCACTAACCCAGCACAAGCGATTGGGATAAGTTCGGGGAGATTTTGACACGGTGGGGGTGGGAGGGCTGGTTATGAATCATAAAACGTGCCAACTTCTCACAGGTGTGGGCCAATACTGCTGATACGTAGTGTGATCTACTGTCCCCTATAGGTTGTTCACAGCATACAAACGACAAGTCACTCCATTAGTTTTTATAATTGACTTTAATTTGGGTTTGTGTCAACAAGTCAATTATCTTTAAAAACAACATACGCGTACACGGTTACCATCTCGTGCTCAGACGTTTAAATAAGGTTCATTGGAATTGAAGCAAACAATTACAGTACGATGAAAGTAAAGGAAAACATTTTTTAAATGTTACACTCTGTTTGACATTATTGATACGTCAACATAAAGTGCTAATTTAGCCAAACAGCTGCTAGGCACACTAAAAACATGTGAAAAGAGTAAAAAAATAAAGTTTTTATTCACTAAAATAAATTAATTTACAATCAAAGAGATGCCTGCACCAGTTTTATGTTCAAATGAAACTCCAGATAGCCACTAAATGCTATAAGTAGCTAGCAGGCTATGCTAACATGTTACTAGAGTGACGTTTACACAAACATAACAACGTCCAGAGACTAAAACTTCTAACTTCCTCCCAAAAATTTACCTTCCCTCTTCTTGTGTCCATCTATGTCAACAGGCTCCTCCTTCTAAATGTCAGTCCACGCCTGCCGAGATCTTGTTGCCACAGATGTTCATCGGCCATTTTGAGCGGAGAGCCGGGACTGGTAAAGGCTCAAGGCGTGATGAACAAAGTGGTACTGCTCGCCGGTCTGGATCATTCCGCCCCTGACACAAGCACAATTTCTCAGCTGCTGCCCCCTGTGGCCCGGAAGCCACATGACAAGCGTCTCACCTGTCCACCCGGAGCTGGCACACGATGCCCAACAGGTCCACCGCGTCCTCCGCCTCCAGCTGCCGGCAGCCGATGGCGGCAGCGATGAAGCAGCCTGTACGTCCGATCCCGGCACTGTTAGCGAGGCAAATGGGAGGCGAAGTGAGTCAAGGTGAGGCGACACAAGACCCAAGCTGTGTGCTGATTACCTGCAGTGGACTATGACGGGCCCCGCGGGGGATGCCGCCCGCCGCTCCGTCTCCACGTCATCCATCAGCTGCAGCAGGGGCACAGCCGAGTCGGGCGTCTTGTGGTCGGGCCACGACGTGAACCAGTAGTGCTGCAGCACGTGGGTTCGATCCTTGTACTACACACACACACATCAGCGCCCAAAATGACCACACAAACCGCATCAAATGCGCTTGGAGGCGTGTACCTTGAGTGAGAGGCGGCGAGCTGTGTAGTGTTCACTCTTTCGCACACCGCTGACCGCCACTTCCACCTTCCCGTAGATTCCCCGCCTCTCAGGCCAGTAGAGGACACACTTCTGTGGACGACCAGAGCATTAGGCCCCGCCCACCCACGCCATGTGACTTTCAACACACCTCCTTCTTCTCCTTGAGCTTGGTGATCATGACGATGGCGGGCGCCGCCTCCTGCCACGCCATCAGCCAGAAGTCATCCACCGTGTTGACCATGGGGCCTTGCGTGGCGATGAAGGCCTTCTCGTTGCCACGGTAACCCTGCGACAGGAAATTATTTTATTTTGAAAGGATGTGTGAACGTCAGCCATTCAAATGGTCTTTTGCATTCTCATTGCTTCCTGATAGGAAATGTCTACTGTCGAACAACTTTCACTGTACACACACACGCGCACACACACAAAAATGAAGAAAACATCAGATAAGAGGAGTGGACTACCAACCCGCACGTAGTTGGCGTTGATGTAGGAGCTCAGCGGGTCGGCACTTCCTCTGGAATGCAGGTGAACTCTGGTGTGAGGGTCTGGGAGACAAGGAGAGAACATTTTGATTGGTGGGAAGGAAGGAAGGAACTCCGCCTTACACAACAATGTCAGGACTGCAGGAGGAGGCCACTTCCTGGTCGCCTAGCAACAAGGACTCACTCGGCAGGATGGTCTTGTATCGATTCTTGGTCCCGTAGTTGGAAATGTCCAGCTGTTTTCGGTCGGTGAAGTTCATCGGGATCTCCTGGAATGTGAAACAGCATTTGAAGCACACACACACACAAACACACAGGCACACACACACACGCGCACACACACTTACAGCGAACTCGGCGTGCAGCCTCTGTGTGTCATCGATGATGTCACGGAGCTGCTGCGGTGTGAGCGGCCGGCTGGCGGCGAGCAGGTACTCGCGGGCTGCCGTCTCCCTGGGTGTAACCACGGCAACGTCGAGAGGCTCCACCGAGGCCAGTGCCGACATGTCCAACACCAGCGAAACGTTGGAGCCGCGCCTGAGGAGAACGTTTCCTTCTTTAAAGGCCTACTGAAACCCACTACTACCGACCACGCAGTCTGATAAGTTTATATATCAATGATGAAATCTTAACATTGCAACACATGCCAATACGGCCGGGTAAGATTAGTAAAGTGCAATTTTAAATTTCCCGCGAAATATCCTGCTGAAAACGTCTCGGTATGATGACGTTTGCGCGTGACGTCACGGATTGTAGCGGACATTTTGGGACACCTTGTGGCCAGCTATTAAGTCGTCTGTTTTCATCGCAAAATTCCACAGTATTCTGGACATCTGTGTTGGTGAATCTTTTGCAATTTGTTTAATGAACAATGAAGACAGCAAAGAAGAAAGCTGTAGGTGGGAAGCGGTGTATTAGCGGACGGCTGCAGCAACACAAGAACTGGGACAACAGAGACTCTTACCAGGAGGACTTTGAGTTGGATACGCGCTACCGTGAGTACGCAGCTGCGGCTTCCAAACATTTGATCGCTTGCCCGTACGTGCGTGCCGCTATGTGCATGTCACGTACGTAACTTTGGGGAAATATATGTGCTGTATGAACTTTGCGGAGGTGAACAGTACTTTGGGATTGAGTGTGTTGTGCGGGTGTTTGATTTGTATTGGTGGGTTGTATGGACGGGAGGGGGGATGTGTTTGTTATGCGGATTAATTTGTGGCATATTAAATATAAGCCTGGTTGTGTTGTGGCTAATAGAGTATATATATGTCTTGTGTTTATTTACTGTTTTAGTCTTTCCCAGCTGAATATCAGGTCCCACCCGCCTCTCACAGCATCTTCCCTATCTGAATCGCTTCCACTGCCCTCTAATCCTTCACTCTTACTTTCCTCATCCACGAATCTTTCATCCTCGCTCAAATTAATGGGGTAATCGTCGCTTTCTCGGTCCGAATCGCTCTCGCTCCTGGTGGCCATGATTGTAAACAATGTGCAGATGTGAGGCGCTCCACAACCTGTGACGTCACGCTACTTCCGGTACAGGCAAGGCTTTTTTATCAGCGACCAAAAGTTGCGAACTTTATCGTCGATGTTCTCTACTAAATCCTTTCAGCAAAAATATGGCAATATTGAGAAATGATCAAGTATGACACATAGAATGGACCTGCTATCCCCGTTTAAATAAGAAAATTTCATTTCAGTAGGCCTTTAAGAGGTCCTACTTGCTCATTTATGTTTCTTTGAATATAATACTACATAACTATATAATCGTGTACATGATACATCTGCATTCTTCTCCTTTTGGCCGACAAGCTTAGATTCCTACTCTCTTGCGAATGGTCAAGGGCATAAGGTCTAAAAAGTTGCAAATGTAGGATAGGAACTTTTAAGGAGGGACTATCTACATGGTGGAGGCCATGTTTCCTCACGAGTCATGGCTTCTTCTCACAAGAATTTGATTGGCTGCTGTCCAGGACACCCCCACCCCACACACACACTAACGGTATATTTTTGAGATCATGCGCTCACCTCTCTTGTAGTCCTGAGGCAGGTTTCATCCTGAAGGGGGAGGGGCAGGTTTTCAGCTCATTTATTACCGGGGCAACGCTGACCGGGGGAGGTGGGTCAATGTTGTTGATGAAAGGCACAGGGGCGGGGCTGGAGGGACGTCAACAGGAAGTAAATGCACATAGCAACATGGTGCACAAATGAATGGCAGCTTCAGCTCACCTGGACGGAGGGAAAACTGTGATTGGCTGCTGCTGGAGAGTGGTCGTGGCAAAAGACCCCTTCGTTTGGACCATGCTCCCCAAGGTTACCGCCTGGCGACACCATTCAAACATAAACGTCACCTTAAATTGTGGCGATGAGTGCAGTACCAACAATACCTTGTTGACCTTTGACCTATGACCACAGTCAGGCGTGACCTTAGGGGTAAAGTAAAAGTAAGGAGGCGGAGCTTTGAGTTGTTCAGCAGAGGCCTTCTCCTTCAAGCTAAACAACACCTGCGAGAAAGAATGAGCTGATGTAAGGGCGCCCTCCGCTGGATCAATCAGGACATCGCCATCCTTACCATCAAGCAGGTGATGAAGATGATGAAGACAGCGAGGAAGAGGACGGCGGCATAGTAACTTTCTTCCGTCAACACGTGGTCATGCGGCTCACCCTGCAGGATGTTCTTCTTTGGGTGACAAAGAAGAAGTGAAGCAGCGTTACCATGGAGACTAAGGGGCGGGGACGACACAAACCTCTGTTGAGACTTCAGTGATGCCAAAGTGCGCCAAGTGCCGATGAAGGACCCGGACGTTCAGCGCCCGGATGACCTCCTCGGCTGAGCGGGGCTCAGAAATGTCCGGCCTATCAGACGACACAAAGAGCTCCACGCCGTTCTTCTCTTCCTGTAAGAGCCGCCAATCACTCAATCAGCCAATCTAGGCACACCTTGATAACGCACTGAAGGCGTGTCCTCACATTTAGACGGTTGATGTGGACGCGTCCGATGGGAACGCTCAGTGCCGCTGCCACGCCCCCCCGAAATTTAGCAAGAAGGCCAGTGTTGAGCCTCCTGACGTCCACGGCCAAAAACTGAAGCAAAGACACATCGACAACATGACACATGACATCGTAACACAACTACCGTACTTGACAACACACACACACCTGTCAGGCAAAGCTCAGGGAGCTTACAGAGGGTGGGCTTAAACAAGCTTCCTGATTGGCTGCTACCCAGGAAACACCATGATCCCACTGAGCTTCTTGTCAGGATCAACTTTTATTCTTGTCTCACACGCATACAAACACACACTTAGTGTGGTGATGTGCGGATTGAAACTGAAATATCGATAACCCCGATACCAGATCTTTATGCTCCAATAACGATTCTCAAATCAAACTATCGATATTTTTGATACCTTAGTTATTTGAGATAATGTATATCATTAAAAGGAACACATTGTAGAGTAACTAAACCATTGAGATCTCGTCTAATTGAATTTGAATTTTTCTTAGCTATCGGCCATAATGCTTTGTATTTAACAAATAGTTTTCATAAAACACCGACAGAGACACTGAAAAGGTGTGTCATTGTTTGTGCTATGGTGCCATCTTTTGGACGGGTTCGCTCATTGAAGGTGCTGCGGGTTGAAAATGTACTTCCTGTTTCGTGCCTTAAACCGGAAGTATATCCCGTTTTGTCTATTATTCGTCTATAGTGTTTCCTCTTGAAAGGTTTCTTCATTCATCACTCAAAGCAACGTTTGTAAGTTTTACAATATAACTAAAACAATTCTTACTTAATAAACCATCCTGTGTGTGATGTCTTAAGGAGTGTTTTCATTCATACTTGTACGCGCTATCGTAATGTTATCAAGCTAGCGTCGTTATTATTAGCGAAAATGCTAACACATTTAAAAGTGTCTGTGTAAGTATTATTAACTTACAATGGCATTTTTATTATTATCTTAGTTTCGTAAATTTACCAAAACGTCACCGTGGAGTTATTGAGTCTATTTAGCTGATTGAAGAGCTAACTTCCGCAACTAGTGGGTCCATGACGATGACTTCAGTTTTGTTTGATTAGCCGTATTACTGCCATATGATAGATACCGTTTGGAAACAGTAAATAAACATTTACAAAATCTTTCGCACTGGTATATATCTGAGACTTGTGGTCTGTCAATCCACCCATTCATCTTCTTCTGCTTATCCAAGGTCGGGTTACGGGGGCAGCAGCCTAAGCAGAGAACCCCAGACTTCCCTCTCCCCAGCCACTTCGTCCAGCTTCTCCCGGGGGATCCCGAGGCGTTCCCAGTCCAGCCGGGAGACATAGTCTCCTCAAGGTGGCCTCCTACTGGTCGGATGTGCCCTAAACAAATCCCGAGGGAGGCGTCGGGAGGCATCCTGACCACATGCCCGAACCACCTCATGTGGCTCCTCTCGATGTGGAGTAGCAGCGGCTTTACTTTGAGCTCCTCATGAACGACAGCGCTTCTCACCCTACCTCAAAGGGAGAGACCCGCCACCCGACGGAGGAAACTAATTTAATCCGCTTGTACCCATGATCTTGTCCTTTCGGTCATAACCCAAAGCTCATGACCATGGGTGAGGATGGGAAATTGAGAGCTTTGCCTTCCGGCTCAGCTCCTTCTTTACCACAACAGATTGTAACAGCTCATGGTTTGGTGAAACTAATATATGTAAAAATATGTATTTCTTCTCAAATTTGGTGGGTGCGGCTTAAATACCTGGGCACTCTATAGCCCGGAAAGGTTGTTACTTTTTTGTTTGCCTAGGGCTGGGGTGTCCAAACTTTTTCAACTGAGGGCCGCACACGGAAAAATTTTAGCATGCGGGGGCCATTTTGATATTTTTCATTTTCAAACCATAACAAAATATATGGATTTTTTTTTTTAACCTTTAGGGCTCCAGGGGACCATAAAGGGTCAGTCATTAAAACGTTAAAAATAAGTCAAATTATTATTATTATATTTTATTTAACGCTTACAGTAAATCTCTATATCAACTTCAGGTTGATTTTCTGTCAAAGACAACTTTGTTTTTTATAGCAAAACTGGAAATATGCAGTATTTAGTAATTAGAGCTCTAAAAGATCAATAATGCAGGACACCATTGATTTTAATTCTTTAATATTTTTGAGAAATCAGTGAAAATATTAATAAAATCCCACTAAATATGTTTGGGATCCAAAAGGTCCCCCACTCATAAAGGGATACATTTTTAGTAGTTTTTTTTTTTACTTTCAACACTTAAGTTACGAGATCAACTTCAGCTATATCTGTCGATTTTACGTTTGAACTATTATTTTGTTTGTTTTTATGCTCTTTTGTCAAAGAAATATTTGATGTTTTTATATGGCAACCACACAATATATAATAATAAATAAATGCAATATTTTTTCCACATAAAACATTTTAAAGTGACATTTTTGAAGTAATTGGAGCCTTGGATAGGTCAATAATTCATTATAACATAGATTTGTTGTCTTTTTTCTTTTTTTTGAGCAATGGCAAAAAAAAGAAAAATAAAGAAAGATAATAATAATAAAACGCTAGAAATTCAATAGGGTCCTCTGTCCCAAAGGGACATTGGTCCCTAACAAAAGAAAAAAAAACAGCCTGCATGGCAGCTTTGTGTCAACATTGCAACTTTTTCTCATTAGATTTCACCTCATTCCACTTTTTTATATGTTTTTTTAAATTTTTGCAATACTATCAATTTTGCAATTTTTGCAGAATGTGTGGCGGGCCGGTAAACAATTAACTGCGGGCCGCAAATGGCCCTCGGGCCGCACTTTGGACACCCCTGGCCTAGGGTAAATATGAAATGCTCAAGCAAGAAAATTACTGCCAATCAAAATGAGTCACTCAGAATTATAACACAGCAAGTGCATGAATCCTTTTGTTGTAGGCTATTTGCAGACACTACATATAGAGTTGAATATACAGGTATATAAGATAACACATTCAGTGCAAAAACACTATCATTTGTTTTGCCCATTTGGAGATAATTTCTTAAGAGCACTTGAAATACACTACTTTTTAAATTTTACCAGACACATTAAGTATATATACACAAATAGTCAGTATTGTCTATACCAGCCTGAATTTTAGTCGGTATCGGATCATAAAGAAAATCAGTGGTATCGCACTTACCATGGTAACCAAGTGGTGTGCAGACACAGTGGCATGCTCCACGTGCACGTCGTCAACATGGGGATGATGACGATGATGATTATGATGATGAAGGTGGTGAGGTTCCTGCTGCAGGTTGGAGTCCAGCTGAGTGTGTGCAGGAGGAGGGCGTGGTCTAAAGTGGAGTGGCAGCTTATGGTCGCCAGAGGATGACTCTGAGGAGAGGCGTTAAACATTCTGTGACAAACTATAAACATTCCAGAACATTCAGACAGCTAAAGGCTATTTCTTAACAGTAAGCGCATCGGGCTTTCACAATAAAAGCCAAACACATCATTCGTCAAAGACATCACCACTAGAGATGCCCGATAATATCGGCCGGCCGATAAATGCTTTAAAATGTAATATCGGAAATTATCGTTTTCAAAAAGTAAAATGAATGACTTTTCAAAACGCCGCTGTACAGAGCGGTACATATCCGGTAAAACACGGACGTAGGGAGCAGTACAGAGCAGTTGCCTCTTCCAGTCAGCAGCCCCTCCCCTCTCCCTTCTCCCCTCTCTCTCACACAACACAGGAGTTGACGACTGCAGCATGAGAGGTTTACTGGCGACGCTTGATGACCTCATCAAACCGCCGCGAGCGTAGCATAACAACAAGAATGTGTTGTTGCCGGTGCTGTAGCCGTGGCTAACAAGCCAGCTCGCTCTGTGACTGACTAACGACACCATGTGTATGGTTTGGGATTATTTTAAAGTGTGTCTGACGGATAATTTGCAATGACTGCAAAAAGTTGGTTATGTGAGGAGGAACCAAGACGTCTTCCTTTAATACAAGCAATTTGATCTCCCACCTCTTCAAGAATCATAAGGAGATACACGATGAATACAAGCGGAAGATGGATGGAAAGCAAACACCGAAAGCAGCTTGCAGTGAACAGAGGTGCCCTGTCTCAACGCAGCATTTCAGAAGCTCTGGCTGACTGCTAGGCCACTTCAAGCACTCACCACTAGCTTGCAGCACATTTGTATTACTCATACAAATACGTTCGAGCAGGGCACATTGAGCCCAGTTTATAATTTCCTGTTATACAGTATGCCAGGCAGTCTACTAAAGGAGGACTATGTTATTGTTTACTTTTTTACTCTAGTATACTCTGGACTGAAGCTGTGTGCCTTCATTGTTTTTGTAGCTGTTGTTTTGAGGCATGTTTAAAATAATAAAAAAATAATGCGCTTTGTGAAAGTCAAAGTATAGTATTTCCTAGGGGTGTGGGAAAAAAATCGATTTGAATTCTAATCGCGATTCTCATGTTGTCCGATTCAGAATCGATTCTCTTTTTTTTTTTTTTTTTTTAAATCGATTTATTTTTATTTTTTTATTTTTTTTAATTAATCAATCCAACAAAACAATACACAGCAATACCATAACAATGCAATCCAATTCCAAAACCTAACCCGACCCAGCAACACTCAGAACTGCAATAAACAGAGCAATTGAGAAGAGACCCAAACACGACACAGAACAAACCAAAAGTAGTGAAACAAAAATGAATATTATCAACAACAGTATCAATATTAGTTACAATTTCGACATAGCAGTGATTAAAAATCCCTCATTGACATTATCATTAGACATTTATAAAAAAGGAAAAAAAAGAACAATAGTGTCACAGTGGCTTACACTTGCATCGCATCTCATAAGCTTGACAACACACTGTGTCCAATATTTTCACAAAGATAAAATAAGTCATATTTTTGGTTCATTTAATAGTTAAAACAAATTTACATTATTGCAATCAGTTGATAAAACATTGTCCTTTACAATTATAAAAGCTTTTTACAAAAATCTACTACTCTGCTTGCATGTCAGCAGACTGGGGTAGATCCAGCTGAAATTCTATGTATTGAATGAATAGAGAATCGTTTTGAATCGGGGAAAAAAATCGATTTTGAATCGAGAATCGTGTTGAAATGGAAAAAAAATCGATTTTGAATCGAATCGTGGGACACCCAAAGATTCACAGCCCTAGTATTTCCCATAGTTATAGTGGGTATCAGGATTATCTCAGGGAGAGCATGTCCCAAATTCCAAGCTGCTGTTTTGAGGCATGTTAAAAAAAAAATAGTGCACTTTGTGACTTCAATAATAAATATGGCAGTGCCATGTTGGCACTTTTTTCCATAACTTGAGTTGAAGTTGTTCTCTTATTTTGGAAAACCTTGTTACTTTGTTTAATGCACCCAGCGGGGCATCACAACAAAATTAGGCATAATAATGTGTTAATTCCACAACTGTATATATCGGTATCGGTTGATATCGGAATCTGTAATCAAGAGTTGGACAATATCGGAATATCGGCAAAAAAAACATTATCGGACATCTCTAATCACAAGGGCTGCGAATCTTTGGGTGTCCCACAATTCGATTCAATATCGATTCTTGGGGTCACGATTCGATCATAAATCGAATTTTTTCTCTCGATTCAACGCGATTCTCGATTCAAAAACGATATTTTTCCGATTCAAAACGATTCTCTATTCATTCAATACATAGGATTTCAGCAGGATCCACCCCAGTCTGCTGACATGTAAGCAGAGTAGTAGATTTTTGTAAAAAGCTTTTATAAAATTGTAAAGGACAATGTTTTATCAACTGATTGCAATAATGTAAATTTGTTTCAACTATTAAATGAACCAAAAATATGATTTATTTTACCTTTGTGAAAATATTGGACACAGTGTGTGCCACTGTGACACTATTGTTCATTTTTATTATTATTTTTTTTAAATACATTTCTAATGATAATGTCAATGAGGGATCTTTAATCACTGCTATGTTGAAATTGTAACTAATATTGATACTGTTGTTGATAATATTCATTTTTGTTTCACTACTTTTGGATTGTTCTGTGTCGTGTTTGTGTCTCCTCTCTGTTTATTGCTGTTCTGGGTGTTGCTGGGTCGGTTTTGGAATTGGATTGCATTGTTATGGTATTGCTGTGTATTGTTTTGTTTGATTGATTAATTAAAAAAATAAAATAAAATAAATAAATAAATAAATAAATCGATTTTTGAGAATCGATACTGAATCGCACAGCGTGAGAATCGCGATTTGAATTCGAATCGATTTTTCCCCACACCCCTACTAATCACCACTTGAGGAGGAAACACAGGAGGTAAGACTTCTCCTCCCTAGCGACAGCATCCTGGTTGCTATGACAACGCTGAGCTGAGACTGCTCTGATTGGATGGAGCGGTCCGCTCTGCTAGCATGTGAAGAACCGCCGGCCAATCCCAGGTCGAGTTGGAGGAGAGCTAACCCGCTAACACACACTATACACACACAAAATACACGCACACACTACCCAGGTTCGTGTTCTTCAACGTTTGTCCAAATAAATGTGTGTTTTTACAGGTCGTTTGTTTAGAGACCATCATGCTAATGTGGCTAGCTCGCACAGCATCAACATGCAAATGTCGCCAACGAGCATCCCAGCAAAGGAAATAATTATCCTTATTAAAATAAAAAGAATTAAATAAGAAACCCTTCAGAAGGCTTCCTCGGGAATCTTCCAACTGTTCGCCAGACACATTTCCAGCTAAAGGCCAAGTGTTAGCATTAGCATTAGGCTGACATGACAATTGCCCTGTTAGCATAACAGCTATTAGCATAACAATCCACACCGTGACACAACCAAAGCTTCGGCTTTCACGTTAGCCTCGTGTTGGACTAGAAGCTAGAAGACGAGTGTTCCTACCAGCCTGAAGCAGCCAGCAGAGAAGAAACACTCCTCTTGTCAGGACCATCTTCATCCTTCCTGCATTGCACCTCTTTCACCACCAACACACACCTGTCTGCGGCTGTGGGCGTCTGCGTGTCTGCGTGTGTGCGTGTGTGCGTGTCTGCTACTGCCTGATTAAAAAGAGGAGACTCAAGAGGATGATGCCTGCTTCAACAATTATACACCAGAAACGGAGAATTGCGTGATATGAATGTCATCCTGTGGACATGACATGGACATGTATGTTTTAGGAGATTATAATGAAGACACGTGAGGACATCTAGCGGAGAAAAGGGCGAAATGCAGAAAATAATTATCTTACAGCACAGGTGTCAAACTCAAGGCCCGGGGGCCAAATCTGGCCAGCCACATCATTTTTATGTGGCCCACGAGAGCCTGGAAATAATATGCGTGAATAAAATGCTTAAAGGCCTACTGAAATGAAATTGTCTTATTTAAACGGGGATAGCAGGTCCATTCTATGTGTCATACTTGATCATTTCGCGATATTGCCATATTTTTGCTGAAAGGATTTAGTAGAGAACATCGACGATAAAGTTCGCAACTTTTGGTCGCTGATAAAAAAAAAGCCTTGCCTGTACCGGAAGTAGCGTGACGTCACAGGTTGTGGAGCGCCTCACATCTGCACATTGTTTACAATCATGGCCACCAGCAGCGAGAGCGATTCGGACCGAGAAAGCGACGGTTACCCCATTAATTTGAGCGAGGATGAAAGATTTGTGGATGAGGAAAGTGAGAGTGAAGGATTAGAGGGCAGTGGAAGTGATTCAGATAGGGAAGATGCTGTGAGAGGTGGGTGGGACCTGATATTCAGCTGGGAATGACTAAAACAGTAAATAAACACAAGACATATATATACTCTATTAGCCACAACACAACCAGGCTTATATTTAATATGCCACAAATTAATCCGCATAACAAACACCTCCCCCCTCCCGTCCATATAACCCGCCAATACAAATCAAACACCCGCACGATACACTCAATCCCACAGCCCAAAGTATCGTTCACCTCCGTAAAGTTCATACAGCACATATATTTCCCCAAAGTTACGTACGTGACATGCACATAGCGGCACGCACGTACGGGCAAGCGATCAAATGTTTGGAAGCCAAAGCTGCATACTCACGGTAGCGCGTCTGCTATCCAATTCAAAGTCCTCCTGGTTGTGTTGCTGCAGCCAGCCGCTAATACACCGATCCCACCTACAGCTTTCTTCTCTGCTGTCTTCATTGTTCATTAAACAAATTGCAAAAGATTCACCAACACAGATGTCCAGAATACTGTGGAATTTTGCGATGAAAACAGACGACTTAATAGCTGGCCACAATGGCGTCCCAATATGTCCGCACAATCCGTGACGTCACGCGCAAACGTCATCATACCGAGACGTTCTCAGCAGAATATTTTGCGGGAAATTTGAAATTGCACTTTACTAATCTAACGCGACCGTATTGGCATGTGTTGCGATGTTAAGATTTCATCATTGATATATAAACTATCAGACTGCGTGGTCGGTAATAGTGGGTTTCAGTAGGCCTTTAATATTTTTTTCCATCTATCCATTTTCTACCGCTTGTCCCTTTTTGGGGTCGCTAGGGGTGCTGGAGCCTATCTCAGCTGCATTCGGGCGGAAGGCGGGGTACACCCTGGACAAGTCGCCACCTCATCGCAGGGCCAACACAGATAGACAGACAACATTCACACTCACATTCACACACTAGGGCAGGGGTCGGGAACCTTTTTGGCTGAGAGAGCCATGAAAGCCAAATATTTTAAAATGTATTTCCGTGAGAGCCATATCATATTTTTTAACACTGAATACAACTAAATGCGGGCAGCACGGTGGAAGAGGGGTTAGTGCATCTGCCTCACAATACAAAGGTCCGGGGTTTGATCCTGAGATCGGGATCTTTCTGTGTGGAGTTTGCATGTTCTCCCCGTGACTGTGTGGGTTCCCTCCGGGTACTCCGGCTTCCTCCCACCTCCAAAGACATGCACCTGGGGATAGGTTGATTGGCAACACTAAATTGGCCCTAGTGTGTGAATGTGAGTGTGAATGTTGTCTGTCTGTGTTGGCCCTGTGATGAGGTGGTGACTTGTCCAGGGTGTACCCCGCCTGCCGCCCGACTGCAGCTGAGATAGGTTCCAGCGACCCCCCGCGACCCCAGAAAGGGACAAGCGGTAGAAATGAATGGATGGATGGACAACTAAATGCGTGCATTTTTTAAGTAAGACCAACATTTTTAGAGTATAATAATTCTCTAATTCTTTTTAATAACATTGTTATTTCTTGAACAGGTGCGGTAGCAAACGGATGGATGGATTAAAATGCCTGAGAATGTTTTATATTTTGAACGTTATTTTTAACATCGTGATTACCAGCAGAATTATTCATTACTTATCGTGTTAAGCAATGTCAGCTAAGATTTATCTGAGAGCCAGATGCAGTCTTTAAAAGAGCCACATCTGGCTCTAGAGCCATAGGTTCCCTGACCCCTGCACTAGGGCCAATTTAGTGTTGCCAATCAACCTATCCCCAGGTGCATGTCTTTGGAGGTG
The DNA here is from genome assembly GCF_033978785.1 of Entelurus aequoreus. Lineage (NCBI taxonomy): Eukaryota > Metazoa > Chordata > Actinopteri > Syngnathiformes > Syngnathidae > Entelurus > Entelurus aequoreus. Next base: position 10,160,765 of record NC_084742.1, on the reverse strand, counting down.
GGAGGAAGCCGGAGTACCCGGAGGGAACCCACGCAGTCACGGGGAGAACATGCAAACTCCACATGCACTAACCCCTGTGCCACCATGCTGCCCTTAATATTTTCTTACTGAATATATTTCTTCTTTCCCTTTTGACATTAAAAATCATATACTGCATGCAATTGCATATCTTTTAAAAATTAAATATTATCAAAATCTAAATATTATATTATCATGTATTACAAAAAATATGTTTTGTTCAAATAAAGATAAATACTGTACTTACATATCTGCTTGACTTATGATTTTAAAACAAATTATCAATGAAATTGTAGACTGTAAAATTGACAATAGATTTTACGGTTAAATTCCACAGACTTGAGTTTTTTACCGTGAAATCTACTTTGGTATTGTTGTTTTCCATTTACAGGAAGACACTAAAACATTACAAAACAAACAAAAAAACCTTTAAAACAACAAGATTTTACGGTAAAAAAAAAAAACCCTGCTAAAAACAGTGGTATTGTAAAAATTAAATTAAAAAGTCCCCCAAACATACTGGATTTTAAAAACTACTTCAATTTGTATCTGAAATCCCTAACAATTATAAAAACAAAAAATGCCCAATTGTTTTACTCATTCTGTGAGTCTTTTTTGTAAATAGGCTTTTGCGATATCTGTTCTCCTCTTGTTTCTTGCTTATTTTATTTTGTTAGACGTTTTATTGCTCCCATTTTTGTATTGTAATTCTGCATCTGCACTGTTTTCTGAAAATTGTAATGGCGTGTCTGTTTACAAATAACGTTTTTTGTTCAACATAAAAAACAGCCCCAAATTCCCCCCAAAAAACAATCCTGCTTGATTCAAATGATCTTCCTGGTATTGACACTCCCCCCCACCCCCCTCTCGCCTCCACGCGCCGGAAGCTACCAAATTTGGGCCTTTGTAGTCATTTTCGGGAAACTCCGCCCTACCCTGCGGGTGACCCTGACCTGTAAAACATGCTCTCTTCCGCTTTCCTCCTCAGTTCTTACCTGACCGACCTGCCTACTTGACGACACCGCTGCAGTCTTTTGTGTTTTTATTGTCATCGTTAGTCAAAAAAAGCAAACATGGCTCAAGTGAACAAGTGCCTGAAGTTAACCTTCATTTTGTCCAACCTGTTCTTCGCGGTAAGTTGTTTGTTTCGGTTTAGGTTAAAAATGGCCGCCGTGCCAATAAAAAGTGCGCACTTGCCCACACAAACCTAACAAAGCTGTTATTCTTCTTTAACTTATTTCTACTCGCTAAACAACATTTTGACTTTTTAGTCTCTTTCTACCACTTTTAAACATGTTTGGGTTTTTTTAAACTTTTTTTTAACTGGCTTGGGTTTTATCGAAGAAGATAAAAGGTGCAAAGATGGCGTTAATAGCTTTAGGGACGCCATTGAGTTAACTTTGATGTACCTTGTTGTTGGTAACGCGTCAAACTCAGACAGGTGCGGACGGCGAAAAGTTGAGAAGATATGATATTGACCGTGAAAAGTCAAAAAGTATAATAAAACACTATTTTTTTTTGCCATTTTAGATAGTGGGCGTGGTCATCATCTCTCTGGCTCTGCTAATGCAAGTGTTCACACGTGGAACTGATGTAAGAACACAGACACACACAAACAAACAAGTTGCTCTGTTTATTTCCCACTGACTTGTCTTCCTGCCGCAGGTGGAAGGTCGTTCCACTGCTCTGATCCTGATGTACGTGGTTGGCACCATCACCATGTTGATCGCCGCTTTGGGAGCGTATGGAGCGCACCGCCAGAGTCGAGCCGCGCTCATTGTGGTGCGTCGGTCACACCACGAAGTTCCTCTTTAGAGAGACCAACGTTCCCTTGCTCATCCATGTCATGTTTCTGTGCAGTTCCTGGTATGCATGGTGATCGGAAGTCTGCTCATGCTGCGTGTTGGCATCCCCTTTGCCGCGTTTCGTCCTGAGGTAGACGCCGCCACCTCGCACCTGCACCGTGGCCGCCGTTACCAGCATGTCACCCTCTGACGTTTTGTGCGTGTAGGTGGAGAGCATGATGGAGGACAAGTTCCGTAAGATGCTGCCGTTGGATGCAACCTCCGAGGAAAACCAGCACATCACTAACAATTTGCAGGAAATTGTGAGACATGAGATCAAAGTCTTTATTGTTATGAATGATGGCGTCACATGCTGATGTTGGCGTTGGCGCGCGCGTGTGTGTGTAGCTGCAGTGTTGCGGCCTCTTCAGCTACGACGACTGGCGCATGAACATTCCCAACTCGTGTTTGTGTGACGGGGTGGCGCAGCTGGAGGGAAAATGTCAGACCGTCCGCTACGACGTGAGTGTTTGGATTTCCACACCACTTAAAATCAGCACTCTACTCATGTGCGTCTGTTTTTGCAGCTGCTGATGCTGCAGGTGAAGAAGTCGGTGTACATTCAGCCGTGCTTCCCTCTTGTCGCTCACTACGTCCTCTTGAGTCTCGACGTCATCATCGGAGTGGCCTTTGTGTTGGCCGTTTTGGCGGTAAGAATACTTTTTGCCTCGTAGAGGGTGTATGATGACGCTTCACTTGACGCCACTTTTTGTTTTAAATTTGTTGCAGCTGCTGGGCCTGACGCTGTCGTCCATCATCATCCATCAGCTGCGTGCAACCAGCCGACCCACCCTGATGATGGTGGTGCCCAGCATCTTCAAGTCGGCGCCTCCCAAGTACCAGGAGCTGCACAACCCTCCAATGTACTAGGCCACACCTCATTTTGCTCTTTTGTTGGAGACCGATCGGGCATTTAGTTACAAAGTGCCTTAAATGACAAATGCACTGGCGCTATGGTTAAAAGCCTGCGCTGCAATTTTCTTGATAAACTTTGGTCACATTAGAAACTACTGTATGAAGTAAAACAAATGTACTTTCTTTTGTAAACAGTATGTACTGTTTTATTCTTATGCGTAAAGATTAAAGAACTTTTTAAAATTACAATGCTTCGTCATTTCCGAATGGATAAAATGTCTGCTTGTGGCGTCACTGTCCTTTGCTGCCCCCTGCTGGCCAAAGTACACAGGGCAGGAGACTTTTCCCCCAATTACAGTTTATTAAACAGCTGAATAATTATCTCTCTGAAAAAGTCTGATAGAAGAAAGCCTGTTACAGAATCAAGCATACACATGTCCACGTGTTAAGATGTGAGGCCGCCATTGGTGATTTCTGCAGGTCACCAGGAACGTGGAAAAATGGCCTCTGGCTTATCGTCGGTTAAATGAAAATATGCAACTTTTCTTTTCAATCAAGATGTTTAAAATGCAGAGGAGGAAGCTGTCAAAGACAATTGATCAGCAAAGCGGGAAATACCAGAAGGGTAGTGATGTCATAATGCAGGCCATGAGACAGCTGTTACTACTTTTACTTTGAAGAGCACAATAACGACTTAACTCATTAAATAAGACTTCCCATGGAACAAGGTGTGTGTTAGCCGGATGAGCAGCATCCTCCAGTGGGTGTGGCTTGTGGCTCATCATCAACAATCTGTACACCTCGTCTACTCGACGCTGCCTGGTTGCCTCCATTGCCCTTCGACCTCTCATCAGCCTGAGCCGCCTCCATCATTCCTGTGTAATGAATCACATGGCCCATCAAAAACAACACAGATGGCCACACACAAGATAAATGTAATTATTTGATCATGCTTGACCTTTCACCAGTTTATCAAACACGCTAAAAACAATTCGAAGTAGTTTAGGGATTACACGGAATAATTAGCTGGATTTGTCTATCGCTTGTTAGTCTATGTACGACAATGGATAAAACGTGAGCATTTTTCTGAGAACATTTTAGTGTCAGACATTAAATTAAAGGTTCATAAGTTTTCATTATTCGATTACAATTACGATTCAGGAGCTACGATTCGATTAAACATTGATTACTGATGCATTTTTAATTTATGTATATTGATGCAGTTTGAAATGTCTTGTTTCACTAAATAAGCATTTATCACTTTCAACTTTTGAAAACAGTGCATTTTAATAAGAAATGTCTAATACATTTATTAAATTAATGTAAATGTGTACAAAACTGGAACATAAATGCCCTATAATAAAGGAGCTGGTCGGATCTCTCAGTGAGGTGGCTCGCTGCAGTCAGCTACAAGTTAGAACTGCCTGCATTAGTTTATTTAAAATAAATACATTGATTATCGATTGACTCTTACTAATCAAATCTATAATCGTCCATGTCCGAAATGCAATGCATCTAAAAGTTGATTATTTCTCCCACCTCTACTTTTCATCTGTAATGTTTGTCAACATATATGAAACAAATATATTTGAAAAATGTAAACAAAACAAATATTCCTTAGTACAGCTTGGATTTCTTGTAAAAAAAATTGATTATTATTAATTCATTGTTATGCAGTGGTCATTAAGAAACGAGATGTGCGAGCACAACTTGCACAGCCTTGCTCCTTCATTAATTTAGAATATAGGTTTTGATTAAGTTTTAGTCAGTCTCAGTCTTTCCACTAAAATGTATTTTGGGGCCACAATAATTCATAAAGGGGTCATATCATGATTATATCCACATTTAAAACACTTCATTGTGGTCTATAGGGTTCTTTTGTCAAACTTTTGAATAGATATGGAGTCTACTGACAATGTAAGTTTGAACTACACGCTAGTTTGTATTATAAATGGCAACAGCGAGGATTCTGTCCCACAAGAGGATAGAAAAAATGAAGGAACTCATTTACTACAATATCAGACTACTGCAAAGGTCTTTGATTATAAGTTTACCAGATATAGAGATATCCGCTGACGTCACAACTGGGAAAAATGTCACATATAGGGCAAATTCCAAATAGCTTGTATGGAGGAACTATGAAGAAAGGCAAAATTGTTTTATAAATATCTCCACCATGCCTCCATGGTTCGATTTCAAAATTTCGGGACTTACTCAGAACTCAAATATATAAAAACAGGTACCTATAGGTAAGAAAAGTTTAATTTGCGTAATAGATCCCTTTTAATTAAGCTCATGACGCAGTAAGTTGAATGATGCGAACACATTTGTTACTGGATATTTTCAAATATGCTTCTGCCTTGGAGACTTTGTATGTGTAACTAACATGCAACTATAATTATTTGATACTGGTTTATATTGACAAATCTGTTGTTTAGACTTTATTTCTATTTTAATGAAGGACACTACACATTATGCATGTCTTGTTTGTGTAGTGCTAGCTTTTAGTAGCCTATAGCCAACCGTGTTTACCTTTTGTAAATTACTTTACTAAAATACAAGAATTAAAGGACATTTAGATGTTAACCGGCGGTTCAACTTTGCATAAGTAAACGTGCGGATATCCTAAATCAATTTCGGATTGGGTACACCCATAATTGCAACATACGGTAATGCTCTGCGGCGGAAACTAATTCACAGTAACAGTACAGTGGTACCTCGCCTACAATAATTTTGACATATGGAGGTGTTTCTTGCATTTTTTGTGCTTTAAATTGAACCCCTAGAACCTCGTAAGATCCGCCTCTAAATTAAAGGGTCCTACTAAATAGCAATAGTTTATAGCTAAAGGTCAACATAACTCTTTTTCCCCAACCATGGGAACGTAGAAAGTGAATGTGAAGGACATTTTAGTATCAAGAGCTTTCATATGCAGTGCAGACAAATAATCTGTGTCTGCGTCTGTGTGCAAGTTATTGAAAATTAGTCGCGGAAATTAGTTGTGTCCTTCCTCCCAGCCTATGAAATCCAAATTTTGTGAATGACAGTCACATGAAAGCAGTGCTTCTTACTTTTACACAAGTCCAAGAAGAGCTCCTCAATGCCTTGGTTGAGCTTGGCTGACGTCTGGTAGTGTTTGGCCCCCACTGACGTCGCGTAGCTGCAACGACCACATTGACGTCAACAACACTGGTCACATGACGGCCATGGCGGCATTACTCACCTCTCCGCATCCTCTGTAGAAACATTCCTGTCTTTGTCCAAATCGATTTTATTACCTGCACCACACATTGAACAGGATTGACCGCAGAGTTTTCTTCTGTTATCGTGCTTTACGTTGCAATGACAACCAGGACTTACCTACTATACATAAACAAATGTCATTGCCCAGCATCTTCCTCAGTTCCTTCACCCAGCTCTTCACCTGCAAGGACAACATGCCGTCAGACGACAAGAGACATGCAGCTTGGCAGAAAGCGGTTACCTTTTGGAAAGACTCTTCATCTGTGACGTCATAGACAAGCACGGCTCCATTGGAGTCTCTGTAGTAGATTGGACCTAGCGCATGGAAGCGTTCCTGACCCGCCGTGTCCTGCAACGCACACGCCACGGTCACATGACCAGCCTCCTGTTGATGTGCACGGTTAAATGTGACATGTCTCACCCAGATGGCCAGATTGACCCTCTTTCCTGTTATGTTCAGCTTCTTATTAAGGAAGGACGCCTGCAACACATTCATAAATTACAATTAAGATTAATACTGATGACGTAGAACACACATCCTAGTTTGTCAAGGATGTCGAAATATTCCAATTGTAAAGTACCGATTTTGGCAAGTTTACACTCGACAGAACTCCCCTGCAAATAATTTACAGGGAGTAAAATGTTATTTGAAATCCCTATCATAATTTAAGTTATACATGCCGCCAAATATCTTTTAAATTCATCCATTCGCACGCTGATTTTTTGGGCCCCGCCGAGTGCCTGGCCGTTTGTTTAGTGACTCACAAGTCGAGTCCAACCAGCCATGTTCACTCAAATTTTCCATCATTTCCAATGCTAATTTCATGAATTTAATTAATCAATTAAAAATACACCAGAAATGTGAAACCTCTTATATTTGTTTCTTTGTTTACCAAGCTTTCCAAGGATGCCAACCTTTTCTAAAACCGGGGTAAAACTTAAAAAGTTATGTCATTTTTAACAAAAATCTCCCACCTGATATCATGAGCCAAATTAACTTTGTATAGAAGAAGTTGACCGTGAATCAGTGCATTTTCACTGGTTTAAAAAGTCCATAACTTTCTTAATATTTATCACAGGAAAATTATACTTATATAACTGGAATCGTCTTTGCAAGCACTGTCTGATAAAACTCGTTTCATGTGAATCCATTTTTTTTTTAAAGTTACACACATGAATAGAGAAAATATGATGCAACATTAGCAAGAAGGCAAAGTAAATGTTACTTAAGGAATACTTAAGTGGAGGAGGGACGCTTGCTCTAACCACTAAGACGTCTAAGTGTTGTGGCAAAAACGGATGCCCTGGCAAAAATTGCTTCTCGCCGCGGGAGCGCGCACAACTTGGTAAAGCTGCACTGCTGGGGCTTCGTCTGTACACAACTGATTACTACATGTAAGACAAATACACGTATTATTATAAGGTTTCTCTTTATATCCCATTGGGTTGAGTTTTTTCTTGCCCTGATGTGGGATCTGAGCTGAGGATGTCGTTGTGGCGTATGCAGCCCTTTGACACAATTGTGATTAAGGGCTATATAAATAAACTTTGATTGAGTGATTGATTGATTATTGCAAGAATGTGTTTGAAATTATCTAAGCTTAATCGTGTCCAAAAAAGGAAAGAGTTGGCCATTTCTAAAGGTATTTCATGAGGTTGTAAAGGACTGTTGTTGATCCGATGATGTGCGACAACCTCTTTATTGGTTAGCAGCTACATAGCAATATTAACTGTTCTTTGTTCATGCACATAATATTAATACTGTTTTTGGATGTATTCATTAAATCTATGTATTATAGATCAACTTTTTTTTGTAAGTTACAAAGCAGAAATTCATCTTTGACAGACTTTGAATCACTTTTTGGCAACCACTAAGTTATCATTTTGGGTTGATTCCAGCCTTTTAAAGGTTACTTCAACACGTAAACAGGAGAGTATGTGCTTTGTTATTATATATGTAACTCTTAGGGGGTTCTCTAATAATTTATGCACAGATGAGATGTGTCAATATCAAAATATTACTCTAATAATTTTTTTGCCAACAAATATACATGATTTTAATCATGGATACATCCAAACACGTTATTAATATTTATTATGTGCATTAACAAATAGCAGTTAATATTGTATGTAGCTTCTAAACAAGAAACAGGTTTTAGCACATCATCATCGGCTGCAGTGCCTCAGACTGGAAGTCTCTGCAGAAAGTGGTGAGGACGGCGGAAAAGATCATCAGGACTCCTCTTTGTCCTATCCAGGAAATTGCAAAAAGCCGCTGCCTGACCAGGGCTCAGAAAATCTGTAGAGAGTCCTCCCACCCCCACCAAGGACTGTTTTCACTGCTGGACTCTAGAAAGAAGTTCTGCAGCCTCCGTAGCAGCTTCTTCCCTCAGGGCATCAGACTCTTGAACGCATCAAAATAATTCCCTCAATTCCCCCCCAAAAACGGATGAACTCGCTGGAGTATAAAGACAATATAACGTACATCCATAAACATGGATGCATATGAAAAAGTGCAATATATTTATCTGTACAGTAATCTATTTATTTATATCCGCACCTTATTGCTCTTTTATCCTGCACTACAATGAGCTAATGCAATGAAATTTCGTTTTTGTACTGTAAAGTTCAAATTTGAATGACAATAAAAGGAAGTCTAAGTCTAAATAACAGTCTTTTACGATCTCATTAATACCAGAACATTTTGAAACCCTTTCATTTTCCAGACATGATAAAAACTAAAATATTTTCAAATACATTTCCTTACAATGACCACCAAACTCCATCAAACTACTGCCAGAACGTAAATGACCGCCATAACCACAACACCAGGGGGAGCTCCACAAACCACGTTAAACCCAGATTCCGATCTAACGAAGGTCTTAACTGCCAACAGTCCCAAGTCCCAACAGGTGTAAAAGAAAGTGCATCTCTATCCTCCTTCAAAACCGCACTAAAAGAACACCTCCAGGCAGCTACAACCCTAGAGTAACACCATCCCCCCACCACATCCCACCTCCCCGGATTGTAAATACTGTATTTTCCGCACTATAATGCGCACCGGATTATAAGGCGCACCTTCAATGAATGGCCTATTTTAAAACTTTGTTCACATATAAGGCCGCATTATAAGGTGCATAGAATAGACGCTACAGTAGAGGCTGGGGTTGCAAGACCTGTTGTGGCTCAATATTGGTCCATATATAAGGCACTGTCAGCTTTTGAGAAAATTGGAGGTTTTTAGGTGCGCCTTATAGTGCGGAAAATACGGTACTCTGATGATTAACTTGTGTGATGACTGTATTATGCTGGTAGTATATATTTGTACCATGAATTGATTAACGTGGACCCCGACTTAAACAAGTTGAAAAACTTATTCGGGTGTTACCATTTAGTGGTCAATTGTACGGAATATGTACTGTATTGTGCAATCTACTAATAAAAGTTTCAATCAATCAATCAAAGCTAATGCAACGAAATGTCGTTCTTACCTGTACTGTAAAGTTCAAAGTTGATTGATTTAATGACAATAAAAGATCTAAATCTAAATAACAGTCTTTTACGATCTCATTAACACCAGAACATTTTGAAACCCTTTCATTTTCCAGACATGATAAAAACTCAAATATTTTCAAACACATTTCCTTAAAATATTGGTCTTACATGTAGTAATCAGTTGAGGACAGCGCAGCTTTAACAAGCGGTGTGCGCTCCCGCGGCGGGCATCAGTTTTTGACACAACCCCGGTATGGGCGGCTAACATCCATAAGTCCATGGACCAGGTCCAGTTCTGCGTTGACACGGCCCGGTGAACCCTGCCTCCCCCGCCCCGCCCCCACACGGCAAGTGTTACCTGTAGAGTCGTAATGTGTTTGTCGTTGAATTTGTTCTCGCAGTATCGCAGCACCATGGACGTCTTGCCCACGCAGCCTTCCCCCAGCAGCACCACCTTGAAGGAGAAGCTTTTGCCGCTGCCCGCTGCCGCCATGGCGGCCACTCGCTGTGTCACAACAAGCTAGCTGCTAATGCTAATGCTAACGCTAGGGCGCCTCCTGCGTCGCTCACATCAGCACGCCCGAGCTCGGGGGGGAAATAGCCGAGAAATGAAGAAACACGCGTCGACACCTGAGGTGGAATACAAAAATAGACATGTAGAACGTACACTCAAAGCCAGGTGGTGTTGTCGTCAGTCTGACGTGAGCGGCTGATTTTCACCAACGAATGGCGTCTCTTTGACTTAGCTCCAGTTAGCCGGCTAGCACCAGGGATCGTCTATTCATGAAGACGCATCACCTGTGACCGTGAACAGACTTTGTGTGTTACGTCAAAAGTGGATCAAGGTCGATATAAAGTCAATGTAAATGTACCAATAGTTGAGATATGTGACACACCTGGCGTTAAACTCACAATGCTGCCAGATTACTACACACTAACGGTGTTAATAAACGGCACCAGAGGAAGACATCTGTCCGCACACAATCTGTGATGTGTCACATGATGCGGCTCTGGCGCGCCTCATGATTTGTCAACAAAACATCTGACAGCTGTCACAATGTCCTTTTTTTTTCTATAAAAAATTAAAATTTCTAGCTTGTGACCAACAATGTGACACATTTTACTGCGCTTCATTATGACGTCACATACAACACGGGCTGTCATTGTTTTTTTTTTGTTTGAACATTTAGTAATATCGCATATAAACATGCTAATATACATAACAATGTTAATATTGTACATCAAATCATAAAGACATGTAATGATAAAGATCATAGTGTTGATAGTTTATTCAGTAATACATGTATAAATCAATCCAACAACAAAGGGGTAAAGATGACAGAAACACTGTTGTGTAATAAATAAACACAATATATATTTTATATATTAAAGCAGACATTGTACAGTTAATAATTAAACGTTGAGTCATACCAAAGACTATAAAAATTGGACCTATTACCTACCTGCTTGGCACTCAGCATCAAGGGTTGGAATTGGGGGTTAAATCACCAAAAATGATTCCCGGGCGCGGCACCGTTGCTGCCCACTGCTCCCCTCACCTCCCAGGGGGTGAACAAGGGGATGGGTCAAATGCAGAGGACGAATTTCACTACATCTAGTGTGTGTGTGACAATCATTGGTACTTAAGTACTTAATATTGTACATCAAATAATAAAGACATGTAATGATAAAGATAATAGTGTAGATAGTTTATTCAGTAATAAATGTATAAATCAATCCAACAACAAAGGGGTAAAGGTGACAGAAACACTGTTGTGTAATAAATAAACACAATATATATTTTATATATTAAAGCAGACATTGTATAGTTAATAATTACATATAAAACTAACACAATTAAGTCCATGTTCATTAGCATCTTTGACCTTTTTTAAAACACTGGCACGCATACACAAGCACACGCACAAAGGGGGTGTGTAGAGCTGCTACTTCCTGCTCAAAGCTCAAAGTCCAACGGACAGAAAGGAGACACGCAAGACGCCACACAGAAGAGAATAACTCTTCTAAGTGGTTCAATCGGTGACATTTGACAAGAAGAAGAAGAAGCTGCTAGGATCCACACGTAGAAGTTCAAAGTCCCTAATGGATTGTACCTGAGGCCCAGCAGGAGGGAGAATCCTGAGAGCCAGCGGTCAGAACCCGGAGCGGCCATCTTGGGCCAATAGGCGGGTGAGCTCGAACAAACTTCCTAAATAATGTTATTGGGCTGAGATAGGTTCCAGCACCCCCCGTGACCCCAAAAGGGACACGCGTTAGAAAATGGATGGGTGGATGGTACTTATTTCTTAGCATCACCTCTGTACTGCTCTGGTAGAACATACTATCAATTGAACTGAAATGATATGTGCTCCTTCTCAGCGCCCCCTGCCTGCCAGCATGGAACCTCACGTGCACGGCGAGAAGGAGGCGCTGCAGCAGTTCTTTGGTGGTGAGAATCATCTTGCGCCTTCTAGAATATGCTCACTTGTATCTTGGTTTTGTGGCGGTCTGGAAGGCCTCCAGAGGGTTTGTTGTTCTAGAGCAGGGGTGTCAAACTCGTTTTAGCTCAGGGGCCGCATGGAAGAACATCTATTCCCCAATGGGCCGGAATGGTAAAATCATGGCATGATAACTTAAAAATAAAGACAACTCCAGGTTGTTTACATTGGCCAAAAATAGCACATTCAGTGGTCTAGTGGTTAGAGTGTCCGCCCTGAGATGGGTAGGTTGTGAGTTCAAACCTCGGCCGAGTTATACCAAAGACTATGAAAATGGGACCCATTACCTCCCTGCTTGGCACTCAGCATCAAGGGTTGGAATTGGGGGTTAAATCACCAAAAATGATTCCCGGGCACGGCACCGCTGCTGCCCACTGCTCCCCTCACCTCCCAGGGGGTGAACAATGGGATGGGTCAAACGCAGAAGACAAATTTCACCACACCTCGTGTGTGTGTGACAATCATTGGTACCCTATTTTTCGGACTATAAGTCGCTCCGGAGTATAAGTCGCACCGGCCGAAAATGCATAATAAAGAAGGGAAAAAAACATATATAAGTCGCATTTTTTGGGGAAATTTATTTGATAAAACCCAACACCAAGAATAGACATTTGAAAGGCAATTTAAAATAAATAAAGAATATTGAACAACAGGCTGAATTAGTGTACGTTATATGAGGCATAAATAACCAAATGAGAACATGCCTGGTATGTTAACGTAACATATTATGGTAAGAGGCATTCAAATAACTATAACATATAGAACATGCTATACGTTTACCAAACAATCTGTCACTCCTAATCGCTAAATCCCATGAAATCTTATACGTCTAGTCTCTTACGTGAATGAGCTAAATAATATTATTTGATATTTTACGGTAATGTGTTAATAATTTCACACATAAGTCGCTCCTGAGTATAAGTCGCACCCCCGGCCAAACTATGAAAAAAACTGCGATTTATAGTCAGAAAAATACGGTACTTTAACTTTAATTTATGAAAACGTACAAATCACAAATAATCCTCTGGACAAAACACTTCAAGTTTGTTGAAAATTCTGAGGGAATTGGTGCAGTTTCAAAAACACAATGAAGAACACAATGAGCTTAGACTTTGTCTCAGTGCATCTACAAAGCCAGGATTAAACTTTAAGTCAGTCTTTCTGGGATTGAACAAAAAACACAACATGTAAACTCTTCTAGGTATCAAATACCTCCTTTGTCATGTCCATGTATCAATCCAGTGCTAACTCAACAAAACGTAAGAAACGGAGGTAAAAACTATTCAAAAGGGTTAAGTTTTCTCGTTTTTGACAGAGACATTACGGGGGAGTAAGGGTGCCAAATAACGATGTGTTCGAAGCAGAGGACATAAAACGGGTTTTAAGTTTCATTTGGGTCGAGGGAGAGGAGCCGCAGCCACGTTTTACTTTGTACCTCTTGCTAGTCCTAACAGAATTGCTATTATGACATCCAGTGGACACATTTAAAAAAAAATGCAGCTCATTTTAATACTTGGGAAACTCATCACGCGGGCCGGATAAAACCTGTTCGCGGGCCTGATCTGGCCTGCGGGCCGTACGTTTGACACCCCTGTTCGAGAGGTTTTGGTGTTGAGAAGGTTCTGGCTGAGGCGTAGTTGTCTAAAACTTTGATTGATTGATTGACAAGTTTATTGACATCTTAAAGAATTGAATCCATGTAATGCTTTAAAAAGGCAAATGGATGGCACAAAAAGCCAAAAGGCTTGTTTCCATTGTGGTCCATTAAATATTCATCACATTTGATACATTCAATAATAAAAGATATATTACCCGCAACATGTATGTAAAAAATTATATGAAAAAATTGATAAATTATGTACATATACACAGTATACATGTCAGGTGATTTGAAAAACAATATATACAAAAAATGGGAGGGACGGGAGAGTATATACACTACGTACATGAGAACTGGGAATTATGAAGGTCATGTGATCCTGTGCAGGTCGGGATGTGAGTCATGTTCTGGACAGTTCTGTAGCCGTGGATACCAGCATCCTGGAGCGCTACCTGAGCAGTGACTTGGACCCGAACACTTTGTGAGCTAAACAGAGGAGTTGCAGGAGCAACACGAGTCTCTTACGCGTCTTTTGTCTTCTTCAAACTTCCAGCGCGCTTCCTGACTCCCCACCTGACTCCGAGGCCTGCTCTCCTGAGCAGATCCCAGGTCAGGAGTTGGCTAAAACACAATCTCTCAGCCAAGTGCTAATGCTAACGTTAGCGCGTCGTCTTGACAGATTTGCAAATGGAGCCCTCCTATTGGTCCAACCAGCCCATGGTAGCAAGGCAGCTTGCTAACTGCGCCTTCTTTGCAGACCACGCCTACATCCCTCCTGATCGCCTGCTGAGCCACGACCCCGCCTCGTCCGTGGTCAGGTGTGCGTCCTCAGCGGTCCCGCCCACACAGCGCTCAGGTGGACACTTGCTGCATTCAGATAGATGTTGCCTTCCTTCGCCGTCAACGCACGGCGTCCCCTGGACGGCTTCGGCCCCGCCTGCATCCACCAGCTTGCCAGGCTCCGCCTCCATACCACACACCAGGTGAGTTCCATTGGATTGACAGTGACAACAGGAAGTGTTGTAAGAAGTCTTCCTGTTCAGCTCCCCTGTCAGTAAAAGAAGACGAAGCGGCTCGCAGGACTCTTCAGCGGAACCGGAGACGAGCCACAGAGACGCGGCCTGCGGAGGACAAGGTTTGAGCGGCTTGTTGACGTGGGAGAAGTTCCGTCCTGGGGAGTGGAACACCGCCATGGACGTCAGCTTCCAGACGCTGTGAGTCTTCATCTTCCGCTTGGGGTAGCGTGTCCAGCTGATGTGGACTCGTCCGCAGGTGTCCTCCCGTCTTCCTGGTGGACACAGACAAGGGTTTCAACTACTCGCCAGCTGACGACGCCTTCGTCTGCCAGAAAAAGAACCACTTTCAGGTCACAGTTCACGTGGGCGTGGCTACAGAGCCGCGCTACATGCCCACGTCCCACGGCGTGCAGCAGGTGGACCACTTCCTCGTCAAAGTGTTTGGAATCAAGGTGCGTGGGAGCGTCACGTGAATGCTAACGTTGGCGAGCCTTCATCCTCCTCCTCTTCCTCCCAGTTGGAAGCTCCCGAGCATCATGTGACCATCGAGCAGTCTCAGGCCGACCGCAGCAAGAAACCTTTGCTGCCCGTCAGGTGAGTGAGGCGTGGCGAAGGGCACGGCGGGCCAGCGGGCCCCAAGATGACCATTGTTTGATTCCTACAGGGTGGCTCTGAACGGCGGCGGGATTAGCAAAGTGACGCTAGGACGCCTCCACTTCAGCGAGACCACCGCCAACAACATGAGGAAGAAGGGACGACCCAATCCGGACCAGCGGTACGTGAAAGTGCGCGCGCTAACTGTGTGTGTGAGAGCGTGCACGCGCTACTGTGCTAACTGTGTGTGTGTGTGAGTGCACAAACTGTGTGTGTGTGTGAGTGCACATACTGTGTGTGTGTGTGTGTGTGTGAGATTGCGTGCGCTAACTGTGTTCTGGCAATGCTTACTTAATGGGGACATCGCTCTGTTTACACAGTCACCTTTAGGGGACCTCTGACAGTATGGGGACGAAAAAACAGGTCCCCTAAAGGGAAACCTTTTTAAATGATAGTCAGATCCATTCTGAAGATGCCTAAGTGATTTTTAAGCTTTGACCCATAAAACATGTTTACTGGTTAGTTTGAGTGTGTTAGTATATTAGTTCAAACTAATATATTTTTCCAAAAACAAAATCTGGTTTAGTGTTCCTTATGATGACATTTTCATACAGCATGATTATAAGACATTATTACCTTAAAGTATGATTCACATTCAGAATTTCCCATCCTTCTCTATATGGTAATTGGAGTTGCAGACAACTTCATTACTGCTAAATAGCAGTTTTCAGTAATGTCACAGAAGATGCAGGATTTGCTTTAACATTTAAGTGGTGAAACTTCCTATAAGAGGACAGCTGTGGTGCTGTATTCTGAGGATCATGTCATATTTAATTGTAACTTTTTTATTTTTTTAAATGGTCCTCAGTAGTCACGTACAAATGTGTGTGAATTATGCAAAATTATTTAAATTTGGTCCCCATGAACCATATTAGGTAGGTAGGTACGTAGGTCTTTATTGTCATTGCACAAGTACAACAAAACTTTGTTTTCAGCACAAACCCGTTCAAGATTAGACAAACAAACAGTGTACAGGGTTACAGAACAGGAACGCTGATGGGTCGCCACAAGGCGCCCCGTAAAAGATGGGGGAAAAAGTAAAACGCTGGGGAAGGATGAGTAAAAAAATACAGTCTGGAGTGGAAAAAAACCTCCATAGCAAAGCACATATACATATTACAACGTACATCTCGAGATATCTAGCAACAGAGGGAAGGGAGTGCGGGGTAATGGTGGTAGGCTGCAGCTCTCAGCGCTGACCATCCTTTCATCACCCCTATGGGATTTCCGTCGAGGGCGTTGGGTTGGGGGGTGTATGTGTAGCGTATATTTTTTGGGATGCATGTGTGTGTGTAAGTCTACAGTGTGTCTCTGTTACGCAGCCTTGATCTTGTGCAGCCGATAAGTCCAAAGTCAACAACAACAGGTGTGTGTCCATGAGAGACAAGAAGGGAGTTTGTTGTGTCTTCGCTGCCCTGTCCTTCGGGAGAGTCTCGAAGCCAGAGAAACAATCCAAATTAGAATGTTTTGTATGCGAGGGAAAATAACATTTGCTTTTCACTCTAAATTGTCTATGACTGGTCCTCAAAAATCCTGCGGGGCAGTCAGTCCGATGTTATCCAACTCACAAGAGTGATATATTAACTCTTTTTCACAAAGGGTCCCTAGTAAGAATGATCAGCACATTACTTCATCAATCCAGAGATTTAAAGACGTGTATGAGCTAACTGGGCAGTGGCCATTTTACCTCATTTTTTTATGCCTCCTCAACCTGTAGAAAGGGTGGTCCCCAAGTGATGATCAAAAACCAGTATGTGTGTGTGTGTGTGTGTGTGCGAGCTAACTGTGTGTGAAGAGTGCGTGCACTAACTGTGGATGTGAGAGTGCGCGCGCTAACTGTGTGTGTTTGTGTGTATGTGAGAGAATGCGCACGCTAACTGTGTGTAAGTGTGAGAGTGCGCGCACTAACTGTGTGTATGTGAGAGTGGGCGCGCTAACTGTGTGTGTGTGTGTGTGTGTGTGTGTGTCTGAATGCGTGTGTGTGAGAGAGTACGCGCTAACTTGGGGCGGTATAGCTCGGTTGGTAGAGTGGCCGTGCCAGCAACTTGAGGGTTCCAGGTTCGATCCCCGCTTCCGCCATCCTAGTCACTGCCGTTGTGTCCTTGGGCAAGACACTTTACCCACCTGCTCCCAGTGCCACCCACACTGGTTTAAATGTAACTTAGATATTGGGTTTCACTATGTAAAGCGCTTTGAGTCACTAGAGAAAAGCGCTATATAAATATACTTCACTTCACTAACTGTGTGTTTGCACGTGCGTGTGCTAACTGTGTGTGAGAGTGCACACGCTGTGTTTGTGGGAGTGTATGAGAGTGTGTGTGTGTGAGTGAGAAAGTGCGCAGGTTAACTTTGTGTTTGTGAGAGTGTGCGCGCTAATTGCGTGCTAGCACTGTGTGTGCGAGTGTGCTCACTAACGATGTGTGCAGATATTTTCAGATGGTGGTGGGCTTGTATGCCGCCATCAGGGAGGAAGAAGAGGAGAAGTCCTTCCTCATGGCCGCCCTCATGTCAGAGCGACTCATCATCAGGGTAACTGCTCACTCCGCCACGTGCACAACGCGCCACTGATGTCTAACGACTCACATACACTAACATGCACACACAGGCTTCAAACCCAGGTCAGTTTGAGATGGAGAGCGACACCTTGTGGCAGCGCGGGGCGGTGCAGGACGCCGTGATCTGTCACGGCCGAGTGGGCATCAACACGGACGCCCCAAAAGAGGCGCTGGTCGTCTGCGGCAACGCCATCGTCACAGGAAGCCTCATGCGGCCGTCGGACCAGCGGGCCAAAGAGAATATTCAGGAGGTAGGACAGGAAGTGACCAATAGGCGTGGTCAGCTGATCCTAGAAAACATGTGCTCGCCAGGTGGACCCAGAGAAGCAGCTGAAGAACATCACGCAGATGAGACTGGTGGAGTTTGACTTCAAGCCTCAGTTTGCCTCCAGCATAGGGATAGACCACGCCCACCAAACAGGTGAGCCCCACCCCCCCTCCAAAATGGTGAATGGAGTGATGGTTGGTCTTTTAGGTCTCCTCGCTCAGGAGCTGAAGGAGCTGCTGCCGTCGGCCGTCAAGGAGGTGGGCGACATAACGAGTGGCGACGGCCAGAAGATCGAGAACTTCCTGGTGGTGGACAAGGTACGTGCTGACATTGCCTTCTCGGCGGCGGCTTGCCTCTCGTCTTCCTCGCTCCTCTTCCTCCTGCAGGAGCAGATCTTCATGGAGAACGTGGGTGCCGTGCAGCAGCTTTCCAAAATGGCCGACAACCTGGAGAGCCGCGTCACCGAGTTGGAGGTGTGGAAGCGACGCCTCGCCAAGCTCAAGAGCCTGACAGGAAGCCTGCGCTCCACCAGGTACCACCCACCCCCTTCCATAGTCTTCATCCCCTAACTCCCCTTCCAAATAAAAGCTGTAATGCTACTTTGTCAGCACCGCGTCCAGGAAACAAAGCATTGTGTCGGCGTCGCATGCTTTTCACGTACCCACAAAATCATCCACCACGGGCGACGGCGGCCATTGTGTGCCGCACAGAACCTTCCAGGCCTGCATCTTCACGCTGTGCATCACCGTGGCAGTTTGGTAAGCTCACTTCCTGTTTGTCTAGACCAGTGGTTCTTAACATTGTTGGAGGTACCGAACCCCAGCAGTTTCATATGCGTATTCACCGAACCCTTCTTTAGTGAAAAAGTTATATGTTTTTGGTAACACTTTAGTATGGGGAACATATTCTAAGTAACAAAGACTTAATTTAGAGTTATTTGGACACTAGGGGAACATATTCTAAGTAATAAAGACTTAATTTAGAGTTATTTGGTTAGGGTTAGGGCATTCTTGCCAACCTTGAGACCTCTGAATTTGAGAGATTCGAGATTTTTTGGTGGTAGCGGGGGGTGTATATTGTAGCGTCCCGGAAGAGTTAGTGCTGCAAGGGGTTTGTTGTGGGTTCACAGTGTGGCACATATTTGTAACAGTGTTAAAGTTGTTTATAAGGCAACCCTCAGTGTGACCTGTATGGCTTTGATCAAGTATGCTTTGCATTCACTTAAGTGTGTGTGAAAGCCGCAAATATTGTGTGACTAGGCCGGCACGCTGTTTGTTTGGAGGAACAGCGGACGTGAAGACAAGTTGTAGAGGACGTTAAAGACAGTGCCTTAAAGGCCCCAATATTGTTGTCCGGGTGGAAATCGCGAGAATTTTGGGAGAATGGTTGCCCCGGGAGATTTACGGGAGGGGCACTGAAATTCGTGAGTCTCCCGGGAAAATCGGGAGGGTTGGCAAGTATGGGTTAGGGTCAGGGTTAGAGGGTTAGGGTTATAATAAGGCCATGCCGAATAAGGCATTAATAAGTACTTAATAATGACTAGTTAAGAGCCAATATGTTACTAATTTGCATGTTAATAAGCAACTAATTAATGGTGAATATGTTCCCCATACTAAAGTGTTACCATGTTTTTTTTACTGGTGCATAAAATGAACCGTGCATGCACTTTGTTCAAACAACAAAACCAACACAGTGCATAAACTCACAACAAATTACACACTTGCAAATCAGTCAGCTGTTGCCGTATCCGTAATACGCCGATAGGGAGAAGTTTGTATTTACACGATGAGTCGGGTGTGTTTTGACCTCCGCCGAACCCCTGAGGCAGATTCACCGAACCCCTAGGGTTCGATCGAACCCAGGTTAAGAACCACTGGTCTAGACAGCAACTATAACCTCTTGTGTGGGTGTGTGTGTGTGAGCAGCAGCATGACTATTGGCGCCCTCTACCTGCTCAGCCTATCACAGCAGAGCGACATGTCTGCAGGCACCAGGTGACTGCACTTTGTGTGTGTGTGTGTGGTGGGCGGGGCTTCTGCGGTAGTAACCTGTTGTTTATTTACAGTAACAGCAGCGTAATTCCTGGGACAACCACGGCCGGCAGCAGTTCAGGTAAACCAGCTTACCTAAATGCAACCTTGACATGAACCGCCTTCTTTTACTCCGCCTTTTTTTTTTCCAGCCCCACCCACATCCCCTTCCTGGCCCACCATGCCCTGGCCCCCTGACGTGCACTTCTGCGACTTGCTCTACTGCGACACGGTGTACTGCTGCCCATCACCACCTGGGGGCCGCCGCAACGCCAACGTCACCTCCAGCCAATCAGGTGAGGGCGAGGGAGCAGGTGAGAGGTCGAGGTTTTGCGACTGACTCATGACCTTAGCCCATACTTGCCAACCCTCCCGAATTTTCCGAGAAACTCCCAAATTTCAGTGCCTCTCCTGAAAATCTCCCGGGGCAACCATTCTACCGAATTTCTCCCGATTTCCAGTAGGACAACAATATTGGGGGCGTGCCCTGAAAAGGAGACTATTATATAGGTCTCCGTTATCCATAGGTTTATCTATAACCCATAAAGTAGGCAGGCATGGAGCTATTTCTCAGCGTGTGTTTATTCCAGCCGGCACGTTAATACACTGACACACAACATCCGGATTCCCATCATGCATTGCTTCAAAACTACGGCAAGTAGTAATGTCCAAAAACATAACAGAGACGAAGCAGAAGAACAAAGAAGAGACAGTCATGGCCCGAGATAAAGATGGCTATGCTGATAGCTGCAAGCAACATCCCATTCTCATTTGGATGTTTTCAACAAATCCGTGAAGGATATGTTCTAGGATTCATAGATCGCTTGCCAGTACTCAAATGGCAGAACAAAGGCTACTCAAATAGTGAAATATTTGTTTTTAAGTAAGCAGCAAGTACAGTACAGTTAGTAGAACAACTGTGTTTTCATTACTGTGTACTGTACTATATATATATATATATATATATATATATATATATATATATATATATATATATATATATATATATATATATATATATATATATAGTACAGTACACAGTATATATATAAGAAATACTTGAATTTCAGTGAATTCTAGCTATAAATATACTCCTCCCCCCTTAACACCCCCCCATCTCCCGAATTCGGAGGTCTAAAGGTTGGCAAGTATGCCTTAGCCATGGAGCTAATGTCCATGTTTGTTTGCAGGCAAAAACAAAGAGGACTTTTTCCAGAAGTTCCTAAGCGCCAGAGACTGTAAGCTCAACATTTTGTAATTTGTACTGCTTGAACAGGATGTCTTAAAAATGTGTGTCTCAGGGACAAACACCAGCATGGAGTCTTTCATGATCAAGGAGAACCAGCAGGTGATTGACAGGCGCTACTGTGTGAGAGACGAGTGCGGGTAAGTGTGCCAAACTCTACAAACGCGTTCTTTGTTCCAAAAGTCGACATTCGTCCTCTTCAGACCCGACAGGTTCGTCTTCCAAGTCCCCATCAGCCCGTTTGTCCCCGTCAACATGCGAGTGACGCTCCTCATGAAGTGAGCAAGGCAGCTTAGCTTTAGCGTGTTTGTTAGCTTTCCATGGCCGTGACCCGCAGCCTATAACGACCTGTCCTTGTTTACTTCGGACAGCTCCAAGCAGCTGCTGGTCGTCCACCTGTGCGCTTTCCAAGAGTCGTCCACGTGCGCCAGTGTGCACGACAGAACCCACGTGAGCGCCGGCAGATACCCTTCAAACACTCAGGTGTTTATCAGCCAAGTCCAGAGTCGTGTATAAAGAGAGAGAGTACGGCCAACTCGGTTTCAGGAGATCTCCTCAATGATTGGTCCAAAGGCACTCACATGACTACAGATCATGACTGCTACAACTTTGAGCTGATGCTATGTGTTTGTGGCGCTTTGTCATTGCTTTTTAGACGTGTATAGATGCCCTGTTGTTCAGCATGCGGCTGCTCCACCCCAATTGCATGCAACCGGGCACCTTGGTAGCAGTCATGGCGCCTGTACTTTGAAAAAGTTAAAGACTTAGACAAACTTTAATGATCCACAAGGGAAATTGTTCCACACAGTAGCTCAGTCACAAAGGATGGAAAGGACAATGCAGGTATAAAATAGACTAAAAATGTACCGAAGTAGCAATATAACATATGTAATATTTACATAATATATGTACAGTATATGATATATACTGATATATTATATTATGTTTATATCATATATATATACAATATATGACAATTACCATGTACAATATTACAGTATATGAAACAGCTGCAGCATAAAATAGAGAGTACATCCAGCAGAAAATAGACATTATATCAATCAATCAATGCTTATTTATATAGCCCTAAATCACAAGTGTCTCAAAGGGCTGCACAAGCCACAACGACATCCGCGGTACAGAGCCCACATAAGGGCAAGGAAAAACTCACCCCAGTGGGACGTCGATGTGAATGACTATGAGAAACCTTGGAGAGGACCGCATATGTGGGTAACCCCCCCCCCCCCCCCCCAGGGTAGACAGGATGCAATGGATGTCGAGTGGGTCTGACATAATATTGTGAAAGTCCAGTCCATAGTGGATCTAACATATTAGTGAGAGTCCAGTCCATAGTGGATCTAACATAATAGTGAGAGTCCAGTCCATAGTGGATCTAACATAATAGTGAGAGTCCAGTCCATAAACAAAGAGAGGTAGCTAACATAGAAGAAAGTACCACTGATAGTCACTCACACACACTAGGTGTGGTGAAATTACTGTCTGCATTTGACCCATCCCCTTATTCCACCCCCTGGGAGGTGAGGGGAGCAGTGAGCAGCAGCGGTGGCCGCACTCGGGAATCATTTTGGTGATTTAACCCCCAATTCCAACCCTTGATTCTTGTCTTTGGTATGACTCTTGACCTACCGATCTCAGGTTGGCCTTTAGTTAGGTAGATCTTTAGTTGGCCATACTCTCTCCATAAACGACTCTGGCCGAGTAGTCACTCCCTCTAGTGGCTGCTGTTGCCTAATCCACGTGTGTTCAATCACAGGGGGAGCACGAGTGGCCTCTGCACGTCGCTCGTCTTCATCACAGCTCGTATCACTTCCGTTCTGCGGTGGCCGTAAGAATGACACACACTTCTATTAGTCCTCTTTATTCTCTGACGGAGAGGTCACCTGACCAAAGTCTTGTCACATGTGAAGGGTCAAGCCGACTGCAGTACTAACCATCACTTCGCGGAGGCGCTCTTCACGGACTACCACTTTTACTTCTACCGACGCTGCACCGACTGACTTTAATGATGTGTATTAAGCATGTAAATGATGTCATCCTTTAGTGTGTGTATATATTAAAAAGACAAAATCAACTACTACTTGTTTCGATGCGGGCCAGCGTACCGTCTCACAGCAGGACATCTTTCAGGACAGACGGATGGACGCCGGCCGCCTGCAGACTCCGCTCCAGTCGGTGCAGGGTGGCGTTCTTCCCCTCAGATTGTCTCCATAGCAACAGAGCGGCCAGCGTGGTGCCGTGATGGCTGAGGGTGTGATCGGCCCGGCAGCGATACAAGGCGGCGGCGGACACGCCTAAATCCATCAGCACAGCCTCCCACTCACCACCCAGAAGAGATGCCAGGCGGGACAGCTCCTGATCGGAAGGAATTTTCTGTCCAAGCGAGCAAGGAAGACACCAGATGTCTGCACATAAACATTACAAAAAACATTTACCGTATTATACAGTTTTTTTTCATAGTTTGGCCGGGGGTGCGATTTTTACTCTAGAGCGATTTATGTGTGAAATTATTAACACATTACCGTAAAATATCAAATAATATTATTTATCTCATTCACGTAAGAGACTAGGCGTATATCAGCAATCGTCACACACACACGTCAACCAATAAAAATTTGGCGGGGGCGGGTCGGGCAGAAGTGCATTGTGAAAAAAAAGATGCTACCTGCTACTACTTCCGTACCTATGAAAATTGATAATTTCAACATTGGCGGTAACTTATAAAAACTGAGACGGGTTGAACAAAAATGGCACCGAAAAGGAAATCATATACTGCAGGTTACAAGCTGGAAGTAGTGAAATATGCAACAGAAAACGGCAATCACTATTCTTTATTTATTTTAAATTGCCTTTCAAATGTCCATTCTTGGTGTTGGATTTTATCAAATAAATTTCCCCCAAAAATGCGACTTACATATGTTTTTTTCCTTCTTTATTATGCATTTTCGGCCGGTGCGATTTATAATCTGGAGCGATTTATAATCCGAAAAATACGGTAATGTGTACAAAAATGTTTTTTAAATAAGGCATATCATTGGTAAGGTGTATCAATAGCTCAAACCAGCACCACCAACGTACGATCGCACAGCCACACCAGCATGGATTCATAAAAAGACAAGGCACAATTAAACAAGACAATCTAAAGATCTTAGATCTTTCCGATCTAACAAAGGTCTTAACTCATTCTCCTTCTATGCCACATCAATATGGAATGCACTCCCAACAGGTGTAAAAGAAAGTGCATCTCTATCCTCCTTCAAAACCGCACTAAAACAATACCTCCAGGCAACTTCAACCCTTGACTAACACCCTACCACCTCCACATCCCACCTCCCCGGATTGTAAATAACCAAATGTAAATAATCAAATGTATTTCTAATGTATATACTTGTTCTTATGCAATCTGAACTCACTATGTTCTCTACTTGCTGTACATATCCTACCAAGTCAGACCTACACGGTTTCAATGTCCAATTCTCTAAAGATGCAATTGTTGATGACTGAAGTGCTGTTATCAACCTAACCCTCCTCATCCCACACCCCGGATTGTAAATAATGTAAATAATTCAATGTATATACTCTGATAATTAACTTGTGTGATGACTATATTAGTCTCTTAAGTTATTTCAATTAAGAGGATAAAACTATAATTTACGAGGGATATTGATTTTTGAAATAGGTATAGTAAGAACGAATATAAAATACAAATGTATTTCAGTTTGAGGAGTTAAATGGTGGAACAAGTTCAGTGATGAGCTGAAGACATGTAGTTCTTTGTTAAGGTTTAAGAAAACCTTGAAAGGTGAAATAATAATAGAAAATATAGTAACAATTACTTTCATCCCATTGATTTTTTTTTAACGTTGATGTTCCAGGCAATCTTATTTTCAGTGGAGGTATAGGATAGGCAAATATAAGCTTTGGCTTCAGCCTATTCCTTTTTCGGTCATTCTTTTTATTTTTGTGTGTAAATGTGTATGATTGTTAAATATGTATAATCTGTACTGTTAAACTAGTCACACAAAATGGTTAATGGTTGATTATATGACCGAAATAAACTTATTTCATTCATTCATTCATATTATGATGATAGTATATATTTGTACCATGAATTGATTTACGTGGACCCCGACATACACAAGTTGAAAAACTTATTCGGGTGTTACCATTTAGTGGTCAATTGTACGGAATATGTACTGTACTGTGCAATCTACTAATAAAAGTTTCAATCAATCAAAAAACCAATAAAACAATCCAATAGACGTCGTACCGCCATGTCCACCAGGCGCTGGTGTTTCATTAAGACGTGAACAGCTGGATCCGGGTTCGGTTCGGGCTCGCAGATCTAGAAGCAGACGGTCTTTGAGCCAGCTGAATTCGAAGTCCAGAGCTTGCATGAAGCAGTGGAAAGCTCGCGGCCCGCGGTTCGGCAAAATGTCCAGTAGCTTCAGATTCCTTTTCCGGTCTGTGCTTTGAGACTGGACTTCATCCACCTGCGCCGCCGTTAAAATGTCCTCCTGGTACAAGAACGGAACGATGGTGTCGCTGACCAGCAGGTCCTCGCACAGGCCCAGGGTGTGTTTCCTCAGCAGGTCTTTGTGAACAGGATCCATCAACCAGTCTGTGCTTCTTCGGCAGATCTTTTCACGGAAATACACAACAAAGCCACCACTTCTTCAATGTTATGGTGTCCGACTAGAAACAGGGCGGCGGAACTAATGCCACTTCCTGGTCCGAACATTAGCGCGTAACTTCATTGTAATCTTCAGGAAAGTTCCATATGTTTAGATGATAATATTTGACACAAACATCTGACAAAGAAGTGGATTAATATCATCACAATACAGCACACGGCGGGTCGCAAAAGCCGCGTGAAGCCATCAGTGGGTAAAGGAAGAGCGCGTCCTTTCAAAATAAGACACGAGTGTGAGCAGCGCGTCCTTTCAAAATAAGACACGAGTGTGAACAGCGCGACCTTAAGAATTAATCACTCACGAAAATGAACTTTATTGACCTAATTTGGTCTTCACTGTCTCTCTTGGAGGAAATGTATTTACCATTTCTGCTCATGCGAAGGAAGTTAGCATTAGCCTCACTTCCAAAAGTGTTACTCACTTCCTGTGTCGTTCCGATCTCCACACACACGCACACGCATTGCCCAAATGTAAAAAGTTAATTACTGAAATTCAGTGAGCCTATGGCTTTGCACTTTGTTTATTATATATATATTTTTTTGTATTCTATTTTAGTTACTTTGAATTTACAACTCCTTGGCGCTGTTTTGTACTGTTTTTATATTTATTTTGATTAGTGTTTCTCGTCTGTTTGTAAATGTTGAAATTTGTGAATAAAGGTTTAAAAAAAACCCAGCACGTCCGACCGGTAGGAGGCCACGGGGAAGACCCAGGACACGTTGGGAAGACTATGTCTCCCGGCTGGCCTGGGAACGCCTCGGGATCCCCCGGGAAGAGCTGGACGAAGTGGCTGGGGAGAGGGAAGTCTGGGCTTCCCTGCTTAGGCTGCTGCCCCCGCGACCCGACCTCGGATAAGCGGAAGAAGATGGATGGATGGGTTTAAAAAATAAATAAATAAATAAAATAAATAAAAAGAATAATTAAAAAAAAAACTAAAAAACATTGCCCAAATGTAAAAAAAATAAAAATAAAAATAAATAAACATTGCAAAAATGTATAAACTGATTTTTCATGAAGGTTCGCTAACGCCACCGTGTGGACACAACAATAAAGAAACCCCCTAAAGACTAAAGTTGTCTTTTTTTATTTTAATATGAAATGGTGACCATTATAGGCACAGACGTGACTGTTTTACTCGGTTGTAGCAGTCGACTTGAAGTGCTGGTGAAGACCCAACGCCAAGGACACAACGATGGCGGCCATCTGCAAAACACACACACACACATGTTTTATGTGTGTGTGAGGTCATGTGGTTGACGTACGACGGCGTGGGTTTACCGCCAAGGTGGCGTAGGTTGAAATAATGGCGATGCGGAGTTTGATGGGGAAGTTGACGTGGTTCTTCAGGACAGGGCCGCAGGGCTACCACACAAAGAGGTCAAAGGTGAACAGGGGACGGGGTGTGGTTGCTAAGCAACGGCGCGGGGCGGACACCTTGGAGTAAACCCAGGTTTCCCGAAAGGTCACAGGGGTCACCGGCGTGCACGGCTCCCGTGCGCTCGCCCTGCGAGACAAAGACACGCCCACTCAACGGCGCGCGACACGGCAAACAGGAAGTCGTGTGCTCACCTGGCCGGAGCGCACAGGCAGGAATCAGGAAGTGGCATCTCCCAGTCGCCATAACCGGTCAAACCGCAGCAAGACTCCTGCCGACAAAGATGGCGTCAGAGAGCGTCGATCATCGTCACGTTAAACCCACCCAAGTCTGCAGCTTGATCAGCTCCTGCTGGATGTAAGGCTCCGCCTTGTGGAGAGGCGTCACATTGAAGAACACCTCGTCCATGGCGCCGTCCATCTGATGGCATCATCGAGAGTTTTTTTGACCTGAGTGCGGGGTTGGAGTTTGAGACAACTTACCTGAGCTTGAAGGTGAAGCAGCGGCGACGACGCCACCGTCACAGCCACCAACTCCACAAAGGCCACGGCGCAAAACTACACGGATATAGGAATACACATATACGCAACGCAAGGATGGATGCGGTGGAGGTGTGGCCTACCAGCAGCAGCAGAATCCTGACGTTCAAAGCAGCAGCACAAAGGCCCAGCAGAGACAAAAGCACGGTGATAGGACCAAACACCTGCAGGACTTTGGATCCATCAGTGCTGGACAACTGCTCAAACAACTAAGAAGAACCAAACCACACAATCGGATCACAAGGCAGATGAATAATTGTGCGCTGACCTACCTCCGCGACTGGGACGGCGCCATCGATGGAGGAGAAGCCCACTCCTATCATCAGCACGCCCGACACCTACACAGCATCATCACTGTTTGTGTCTTCCTCAAGGCGCACACCAACATGTTGTTAGCAGCTCGCTTACCAGCAGTAGTGCCGTCACGCTGATGTCCAATCCACGCAAGTACGTCCTGCAAGCAGTCATGACCAGGGTTGTGTGAGCCCTGACACTAAACAGCTGTGTGTGTGTGTGCGTGTGTGTGTGTGTGTGTGTGTGTGTGTGTGTGTGTGTGTGTGTGTGTTCTTGTATTTCTGCCCTTCTTGAGACATCAACAAGGAAAAGTACTTTCCATATGAGGACCAGTGAACAAGTTAGGACCAAAATTAGAGATGTCCGATAATATCGGCCGATAAATGCTTTAAAATGTAATATCGGAAATTATCGGTTTCAAAAAGTAAAGTTCATGACTTTTTAAAACGCCGCTGTGTACACGGACGTAGGGAGAAGTACAGAGCGCCGATAAACCTTAAAGGCACTGCCTTTGCGTGCCGGCCCCAGTCACATAATATCTACGTTTTTTCACACACACAAGTGAATGCAAGCCAAACTTGGTCAACAGCCATACAGGTCACACTGAGGGTGGGCCGTATAAACAAGTTTAACACTGTTACAAATATGCGCCACACTGTGAACCCACACCAAACAAGAATGACAAACACACTTCGGGAGAACATCCGCACCGTAACACAACATAAACACAACAGAACAAATACCCAGAATTCCTTGCAGCACTAACTCTTCCGGGACGCTACAATATACAGCCCCTCGCTACACCCCTGCCCCCACCTCAACCCCGCCCACCTCAACCTCCTCATGCTCTCTCAGAGAGAGCATGTCCCAAATTCCAAGCTGCTGTTTTGAGGCATGTTAAAAAAAATGAATGCACTTTGTGACTTCAATAATAAATATGGCAGTGCCATGTTGGCATTTTTTTCCATAACTTGAGTTGATTTATTTTGGAAAACCTTGTTACATTGTTTAATGCATCCAGCGGGGCATCACAACAAAATTAAGCATAATAATGTGTTAATTCCACGACTGTATATATCGGTATTGGTTGGTGTCTGAATCAGTAATTAAGAGTTGGACAATATCAGAATATGGGATATCGGCAAAAAAGCCATTATCGGACATCTCTAACTGAAATCATGGTCCCAATACGGAAAACCATTGCATGTAACAGAGAGCCAATTACTAGAGTCTGTGAACATTGCTCCAAAGTCAAGATTTTTTGTTGATTTAATGTGCATACAAAAGTAAACATCGACTGGTACAAAGGCGGCAATGTATGATAAAACAAGACGGCAGCTAAAGAAGGACTTCCCTATTCATCCCCGAAAAAACCCCGCCAGGTGAACAGCTGATTTTACGACTTCCGGTGCTGACGTAAGACAACCCGCGTCCCATATGTGACCATAGGATGAACAAATACACGACGGTTCTAAGACTATAGTAGCCATTAAGAGTTAGGTTCTAAAGCTGGGTTGCCCAAAGTGCGGCACATAGGCCATCTGTGGTCTGCGACTTGTTTGTCATCGGCCTTAAGCACATTATAAAAAACAAGAAAGGAGATCTCATTTACACCCCTGGTGGTGAAATCTATCAAAATTAGGGTGATCCCAAAAAGGAGGGACTTTTCAAATTGACTGTGTGTCCGTTTTACAAGTGCTCCCCCTCTGGTCAACATATGAAATAAAAAATGTGTGTAAAAATTTGAAGTGATCCCCCTCTGGCCAACATATGTAATAACAAGTGTGTGTAAGGAATTGAAATGCGCCCCCTTTGGTCAAAAAAAAAAAAAAAAAAAAAAAAAAAAAAAGTATATAAAGTTAAAGTAGCAATGATTGTCACACACACACTAGGTGTGGCGAAATTATTATCTGCATTTGAACCATCACCCTCGATCACCCCCTGGGAGGTGAGGGGAGCAGTGAGCAGCAGCGGTGGCTGCGCACGGGAATCATTTTTGGTGATTTAACCCCCAATTCCAACCCTTGATGCTGAGTACCAAGCAGGGAGGTAACGGGTCCCATTTTTTTAGTCTTTGGTATGACTCGGCCGGGGATTGAACTCACGACCTACCGATCTTAGGGCGGACACTCTAACCACTAGGCCACTTAATATAGAGACATAACTTGAAGTTGGCCCTGCGATGAGGTGGCGACTTGTCCAGGGTGTACCCTGCCTTCCGCCCGATTGTAGCTGAGATAGGCTCCAGCGCCCCCCGCGACCCTAAAAAGGAAATAAGCGGTAAAAAATGGATGGATGGATGGATGGATAACTTGAAGTAAATAATGAAGATTAAAAACCAATTACAAACAAAACATTAAAAAAAAAAAAAAATTAACTAAAAACAGTCTTTTTCTCACAATGTGTCGACTTTTTTCTTATAAAATTGGGAACAATTTCTCATATTCTTTCCGTTTCTGTAATATTGCAATATTTTTTCGTTAAATTGTTACTTTTTTAACGTAAAATTATTACTTTTTAATGCAAAATGGTGACATTTGTCATATACAATTCTGACTTTTATCACAATATTGCCAATTTTTTTTGTTGTTCTTGTAAAATAGTGACATTTTTTGAGTAAAGTCATCATTTTGCCAAGTAAAATTCTGATTATTATTATAATATTGCCAACATTTTTAAGTTTTCTTATAAAATTGTGACTCTTATGACTCTTTTCATAAAATTGCCAAACATTCTAAGCTTTTCTTGTAAAATTGCGCCTGTCATTGAGTAAAATTCCGACTTTTATCATAATATTGCACACATGTTCAGTTTTTCTTGTAAAAATTTTGACTTGCGTTGAGTAAAATCACGACTTTTATCCTAATACTAGAGGCAGGCATTATTCGGAGGTCTCGAGAAGGTAACAAATACAAGAATGTGTGTGTGTGTCTGTGATGAAGAACATGACCAAGTTTGGAAGATCAGCTGGAGAAGAGGAAGGAAACAAGGAAACGAGGAGAGGAGTTGAGAAAGATGCTGCTGAGCACCATTTAGCGTTGACAACAACGTGAAGAATAACAGTCAAGTGTTATTTATTTGGGGTCAGTCGTTGATTGTTTGTGTTGACTTCACGTTCTCGCCTGTTGAAAAGCTGACGTCAAAGCAGGGGGAAAGGAATTCAACTGTTGACTTTAGGCTAAAAATAACTCAAGAGTCCTAAACAACGTTCCAGCTCTTTATGTCATCAGCAGCCTTAGCAACATGCCAACATTTATGATGACTCTTCTGCGCGCCATCTTCACTTTTTGTCCGACACTTCATGGAAACAATCCTGCTTTCTGTCAGCCGTTTGACATTGAAGCACATGTACACAGAACCGAGAGGACAGGAACCGGATGGTAGAACAGTCGGAAGCAGGGATCGACTCACTTCCAAAGAGGCGGATGAGGACCTGAGAACACCTGAACAAAGAGAACCACTGCGGAACTCCTGGAACACAGAAGCAGAACTGGAAGAGACTCCGACCACCTTGGAACAGCACCTTAGAACACCTTGAAGGAGCTTAAACAAGCTGGAATTATGTGGAACATTGGAGAACGTGAACATGTAGGAGAACATTACAACAGCTGGAAGTGAATTAGCACATTTTAGATCAGGGGTCACCAACCTTTTTGAAAGCAAGAGCTACTTCTTGGGTACTGATTAATGCGAAGGGCTACCAGTTTGATACACACTTAAATGAATTGCCAGAAATAGCCAATTTGCTCAATGTACCTTTAACTCTATGTTATTATTAATAATGAATGATATTTACACTTAATTAATCGGTTTAAAAGAGGAGAAAACATGAAAAAAATGACAATTAATTTTGAAACATAGTTTATCTTCAATTTTGACTCTTTAAAATTCAACTGGAAAAAAGAAGACAAAAACTAGCTAATTCGAATCTTTTTTGAAAAAATTAAAAAAAGAATTTATGGAACATCATTAGTAATTTTTCCTGATTAAGATTAACTTTAGAATTTTGATGACATGTTTTAAAAAGGTTAAAATCCAATCTGCCCTTTGTTAGAATATATAACAAATTGGACCAAGCTATATTTCTAACAAAGACAAATCATTATTTCTTCTAGATTTTCCAGAACAAATTTTTTTAAAGACATTCAAAAGACTTTGAAACAAGATTTAAATTTGATTTTACAGATTTTCTAGATTTGCCAGAATAATTGTTTTGAATTTTAATCATAATAAGTTTGAAGAAATATTTCACAAATATTCTTCGTCGAAAAAACAGAAGCTAAAATGAAGAATTAAATTAAAATTTATTTATTAATCTTTACGATGAAAACAATAAATTTACTTGAACATTGATTTAAATTGTCAGGAAAGAAGAGAAAGGAATTTAAAAGGTAAAAAGGTATATGTGTTTAAAAATCCTAAAATCATTTTTAAGGTTGTATTTTTTCTCTAAAATTGTCTTTCTGAAAGTTATAAGAAGCAAAGTAAAACATGAATGAATTTATTTAAACAAGTGAAGACCAAGTCTTTAAAATATTTTCTTGGATTTTCAAATTCTATTTGAGTTTTGTCTCTCTTAGAATTAAAAATGTCAGGCAAAGCGAGACCAGCTTGCTAGTAAATAAATAAAATGTAAAAAATAGAGGCAGCTCACTGGTAAGTGCTGCTATTTTTAGAACAGGCCAGCGGGCTACTCATCTGGTCCTTACGGGCTACCTGGTGCCCGCGGGCACCGCGTTGGTGACCCCTGTTTTAGAGCTAGAACATGTCGAAGCATCTTAAAAAGAGCTGGGATGATTTGGAACACTTTAGAAATACAAAGCCCCAAAACCAGTGAAGTTGGCACCTTGCGTAATTCGTCAATTGAATATCGTGCAAAGACAGGATATTTCATTTTCGAACTGAGAAACTCAATTTTTTTTTTTTGGCAAATAATCATTAACTTAGAATTTAATGGCAGCAACACTTTGCAAAAAAAGTTGGCACAGGTGCATTTTTACCACTGTGTTATATGGCCTTTCCTTTTAACAACACTCAGTAAATGTTTGGGAACTGAGGAAACCAATTTTTGAAGCTTTTCAGGTGGAATTTTCCCCATTCTTGCTTGATGTACAGCTTAAGTTGTTCAACAGACGTCGTCTTATTTGACCTTTTTATAATGCGCCACACATTTTCAATAGGAGACAGGTCTGGACTACAGGCAGGCCAGTCTAGTACCCGCACTCTTTTACTATGAAGCCACGCCGTTGTAACACGTGGCTTGGCATTGTCTTGCTGAAATAAGCAGGGGCGTCCATGATAACGTTGCTTGGATGGCAACGTATGTTGCTCCAAAACCTGTATGTACCTTTCAGCATTAATGGTGCCTTCACAGATGTGTAAGTTACCCATGTCTTGGGCACTAATACACCCATCACAGATGCTGGCTTTTCAACTTTGCGCCTATAACAATCTGGATGGTTCTTTTCCTCACGACGTCCACCGTTTCCAAAAAACAATTTGAAATGTGGACTCGTCAGACCACAGAACACATTTCCACTTTACATCAGTCCATCTTAGATGAGCTCGGGCCCAACGAAGCCGGCAGCTTTTCTGGGTGTTGTTGATAAATGGCTTTGGCTTTGCATAGTAGAGTTTTAACTTGCACTTACAGATGTAGCGACCAACTGTAGTTACTGACAGTGGTTTTCTGAAGTGTTCCTGAGCCCATGTGGTGATATCCTTTACACGCTGATGTCGCTTTTTGATGCACTACCGCGTGAGGGATTGAAGGTCACGGGCATTCAACGTTGGGTTTCAATGTTGGTTATTTCTCCAGATTCTCTGAACCTTTTGATGATATTACGGACCGTAGATGGTGAAATCCATGCAATAACTTGTTGAGAAATATTGTTCTCAAACTGTTCGACAATTTGCTCACGCATTTGTTCACAAAGTGGTGACCCTGGCCAATATAAGTATCAATATAACTTTTTAGAACTAGAATATATATAGAAACACCTTAGAACAGCTGAAGTATGATAACTTTTTAGAACTAGACATGTATAGAAACACCTCAGTACAGCTGGAAGTATGAATATAACTTTTTAGAACTAGAACATGTATAGAAACACCTTAGAACAGATGAAGTATCAATGGAACTTTTTAGACCTAGAACATGTATACAAACACAGAACAGATGGAAGTATAAATATAACTTTTTAGAACTATAACATGCATAGAAACACCTTACAACAGCTGGAAGTATCATAACGTTTTAGAACTAGAACATGTATAGAAAAACCTTAGAACAGCTGGAGTATCAATAGAACATTTTAGAACTAGAACATGTATAGAAACACCTTAGAACAGCTGGAGTATCAATATAACTTTTTAGAACTAAAACATGTATAGAAACACCTTACAACAGCTGAAGTATCAATAGAACGTTTTAGAACTAGAACATGTATAGAAACACCTTAGAACAGCTGAAGTATCAATAGACCCTTTTTAGAACTAGAATATGTATAGAAACACCTTAGAACAGATGAAGTATCAATATAACTTTTTAGACCTAGAACATGTATAGAAACACAGCACAGATGGAAGTATAAATATAACTTTTTAGAACTAGAACATGTATAGAAACACCTTAGTACAGCTGGAAGTATCATAACGTTTTAGAACATGTATAGAAACACCTTAGAACAGCTGGAGTATCAATATAACTTTTTAGAACTAAAACATGTATAGAAACACCTTACAACAGCTGAAGTATCAATAGAACGTTTTAGAACTAGAACATGTATAGAAACACCTTAGAACAGCTGAGTATCAATCTAACTTTTTAGAACTAGAATACATATAGAATCACCTTACAACAGCTGAAGTATCAATAGACCTTTTTAGAACTAGACATTTATAGAAACACCTTAGAACAGCTGAAGTATCAGAACTTTTTAGAACAAGAACATGTATAGAAACACCTTAGAACAGCTGGAAGTATCAATATAACTTTTTAGAATATGTATAGGAACACCTTAGAACAGCTGAAGTATCAATAGACTTTTTAGAACTAGAACATGTATAGTAACACCTTAGAACAGCTTGAAGTATCAATATAACTTTTTAGAACTAGTACATGTATAGAAACACCTTAGAACAGCTGAAGTATCAGAACTTTTTAGAACAAGAACATGTATAGAAACACCTTAGAACAGTTTGAAGTATCTATAGAATTTTTGAGAACTATAACATGTATAGAAACACCTTAGAACAGCTGGAAGTATCAATATAACTTTTTAGAATATGTATAGGAACACCTTAGAACAGCTGAAGTATCAGTAGTACCATTTAGAACATGTATAGAAACACTTTAGAACAGCTGGAAGTATCAATATAATTTTTTAGCACTAGAACATGTATAGAAACACTTAAGAACAGCTGGAAGTATCAATATAACCTTTTAGAACTAAAACATGCATAGGAACACCTTAGAACAGCTGGAAGTATCAGGAGAACTTTTTAGAACTAGAACATGTACAGAAACACCTTAGAACAAGTACATGTACAGAAGCACCTTAGAACAACTGGAAGTATCTATAGCATTTTTGAGAACTATAACATGTATAGAAACACCTTAGAACACCTGGAAGTGTCAATATAACTTTTTAGAATTAGAACATGTATAGAAACACGTTAGAACAGTTTGAAGTATCAATATAACTTTTTAGACCTAGAACATGTATAGAAACACCTTAGAACAGCTAGAGGTATAAATATAACTTTTTAGAACATGTCTAGAAACACATTAAAACAGCTGGAAGTATCAATATAACTTTTTAGACCTAGAACATGTATAGAAACACCTTAGAACAGCTGGAAGTATCAGGAGAACTTTTTAGAACTAGAACACGTATAGAAACACCTTAGAACAGCTGTAAGTATCAATATAACTTTTTAGAACTAGAACACGTTTAGAAACACCTTAGAACAGCTGAAGTATCAATAGAACGTTTTAGTAGTAGAACATGTACAGTAACACCTTAGCACAGCTGAAGTATCAATAGGACTTTTTAGAACTATAACATGTATAGAAACACCTTAGAACAGCTGGAAGTATCAATATAACTTTTTAGAACTAGAACACGTTTAGAAACACCTTAGAACAGCTGAAGTATCAGAACTTTTTAGAACGAGAACATGTATAGAAACACCTTAGAACAGTTTGAAGTATCTATAGCATTTTTGAGAACTATAACATGTATAGAAACACCTTAGAACAGCCGGAAGTATCAATATAACTTTTTAGAATTAGAACATGTATAGAAACACGTTAGAACAGTTTGAAGTATCAATATAACTTTTTAGACCTAGAACATGTATAGGAACACCTTAGAACAGCTAGAGGTATAAATATAACTTTTTAGAACATGTATAGAAACACATTAAAACAGCTGGAAGTATCAATATAACTTTTTAGACCTAGAACATGTATAGAAACACCTTAGAACAGCTGGAAGTATCAGGAGAACTTTTTAGAACTAGAACACGTATAGAAACACCTTAGAACAGCTGTAAGTATCAATATAACTTTTTAGAACTAGAACACATTTAGAAACACCTTAGAACAGCTGAAGTATCAATAGAACGTTTTAGTACTAGAACATGTACAGTAACACCTTAGCACAGCTGAAGTATCAATAGGACTTTTTAGAACGAGAACATGTATAGAAACACCTTACAACAGCTGGAAGTATCTATAGAACTTTTCAGAACTAGAACATATATAGAAACATCTTAGAACAGCTGGAAGTATCTTAATAGAATTTAGAAAGGTTGGGTGCGAAGTAGAACATCTTCAGATGACAACCGCAGGAGAGAAGAGTGACACAAGAACGTGGAGTGGAACAGCAGCGAGTGTATCAACCCGTTTTTACTTGTCTTGATAAGCTTGTCGTACATGAAACTTGTAACACGGTCATGTGACATGTTCTACCTTCTCAAAAATCAGGCTCAAAGATGAGAATGATGTTGATAAGACAATCGTTTGGCTTATAATAAAAGCTTCAATCAATAAAAGTCATTTTTCATTTTGGTTGTGACGACAAAAACAAGAACATAATTGGATCGCCTAAAATATAACTTTTATAATTAAAAAAAAAGCACATTTTATTGGTCATCTTTTGTGGTCCTGTTATATTTACACGTGTCACCTCCGGTACAATCCAACAAATTTGCATGAAAAACAACACAAATCAATAAATGGAGTTCAAGTCCAAACATTCCTTCAAAATAAAAGCATAGGGTTGTCCGGGGGCCAACTGAGGGACGTGTTCAGGCCGTGGTGGCGTTCTCCTTGGTGATCTGACAGTAGAGGATCATGGAGAAGACCATGCCAGCGATCTACGGCGAGAAGAAGAACATATAACAACTTTCCAACAATAATTACGTATGTGTGTGTGTGTGTGTGTGTGTGTGTGTGTGTGTGTGCTGACCAGCAGGATGGCGATGGCGAATGCGATTCCGATCACCACCTCCATGTTTCTTTCCAACAGACGGATAATCTGGCTGGAGCACGGCTGCAGGGCGACACGGTGACATGACTTTAACGCTCCTGTGGTGGTCGTCACGGCGACCGACGGCGTCTCCAAAGTGTGTGTGTGTGTGTGTGTGTGTCTCACCGTGCTGTACACGCCGGTGGCGCTGCAATCGGACTCTGTGGGGGTGCAGCGGCACGAGGCGGGAATGGTGTCCCAGTCAGACACTCCGTTGATGAGTCCGCAACATTTGAGCTGGGAGAGGAAAGATGGCGGTTAGTGTGGATGGTGTGTATGTTGAG
>NC_084742.1:9897703-10117703 GCF_033978785.1 Entelurus aequoreus | reverse complement strand
CTAAGTGTACTTGAAAGTGTTTTAAAGTAAAAAAAAAAGAAGAAAACTCACCCAGAAAAGAAGGTTGAAAATGAAGAGAAGATATTTGATGCATTTGTTGACGGCCATGTTTCCTTCTCCTCCTTCTTCTTCAAATGTCCACTCCTCCTCACTTTGGCACCGGATGACTTCCTTCACCGCAGCCTGTTCTACCTGTTCGCACAGACCACGCCCCCATGACCCGGAAGCCCCGCCCCCGCGCCGCCCAAAGGAGCATCGTGTGGCGCGTCACACTCGCCAGCAGGGGGAGCCAGCGGCGCAATCACACACTTCCTGTGTCGCCGGCTTCTTCACCAGACATGAGGAGGAGGAGGAGGAGGATGGAGGGGGAGGGTCGGCGGGGCGGGGCCGCGCAGCAGCATCATCATCATCATCATCATCATCACCATCATCCCCTTCTCCTCGGCGACACCGACCT
This sequence comes from Entelurus aequoreus, assembly GCF_033978785.1. Classification (NCBI taxonomy): domain Eukaryota; kingdom Metazoa; phylum Chordata; class Actinopteri; order Syngnathiformes; family Syngnathidae; genus Entelurus; species Entelurus aequoreus. The sequence goes on along the minus strand of NC_084742.1, from coordinate 10,117,246 downwards.
CCTGCTCGTCCCAGCCAGGCCCGCGCCATGGACGGCCGAGCCCGGCCCGTAAGCTCGGAACCTCGGCGCTTGCGGTTCTGAGAGAGCGGCGCGTGCTCGTGAGGCTCGTGACGAAGAGGGCGATGAAGATGCTGGACTAAGAGGAGACAAAGAGGGAGCGTGTGCAAGAGAGAGAGAGAGAGAGAGAGCGAGAGGGAGAGAGAGAGAGAGGCGCCATTGTCTGCATTGGTTCTGTAAAACATCAAATGATCATGTTCGTGTGTCGACTGCTGCTCGTGGCCCAACTGCTCGGTTCGGCCCAGGTAAGATGACGTCACGTATTGAAGACGCGAACACAATGTGTGTGTGTGTGTGTGTGCGTGCAGCTGGTCGTGCACGCCTGTCAACATAGCTGTAGATCACACGTGCACGCGCCCCGAGGTACGCGCACAGGTGCACCCCCATGTCAAGCATGCAGTCACGTCACCTTTACTAAAGACACCTGCTCGCTGTAGTAACAATGTTACTGTTAGCACGACCATCTTGCTAGCACACGTGTTGTCTTGCTAACTAACATTGTTGTTGCCGATGTGTTATCTAGTGCAGTGTTTTTCCAACCACCGTGCCGCGGGAGATACAGTCTGGTGTGACGTGGGAGATGAGCTAATTTCACCTATTTGGGTTAAAAATAGAGATGTCCGATAATGGCTTTTTTGCCGATATTCCGATATTGTCCAACTCTTAATTACCGATTCCGATATCAAACCGATACCGATATATACAGTTGTGGAATTAACACATTATTATGCCTAATTTTGTTGTGATGCCACGCTGGATGCATTAAACAATGGTTTTCCAAAATAAATGTATGCACATTAAATCAACAAAAAATATTGACTTTGGAGCAATGTTCACAGACTCTAGTATTTGGCTCTCTGTTACATGCAATGGTTTTCCGTATTGGGACCATGATTTCAGTTAGAGATGTCCGATAATGGCTTTTTTGCCGATATCCCATATTCCGATATTGTCCAACTCTTAATTAACGATTGAGATACCAACCAATACCAATATATACAGTCGTGGAATTAACACATTATTATGCCTAATTTTGTTGTGATGCCCCGCTGGATGCATTAAACAATGTAACAAGGTTTTCCAAAATAAATCAACACAAGTTATCGGAAAAAAATGCCAACATGGCACTGCCATATTTATTATTGAAGTCACAAAGTGCGTTATTTTTTTTTAACATGCCTCAAAACAGCAGCTTGGAATTTTGGGACAAGGATGTTGAGGTGGGCGGGGTTGAGGTGGATATGGGTGGGGGGTATGGGGTAGCGGGGGTTTATATTGTAGCATCCCGGAAGTTAGTGCTGTAAGGGGTTCTGGGTATTTGTTCTGTTGTGTTTATGTTGTGTTACGGTGTGGATGTTCTCCCGAAATGTGTTTGTCATTCTTGTTTGGTGTGGGTTCACAGTGTGGCGCATATTTGTAACAGTGTTAAAAGTTGTTTATACCGTCACCCTCAGTGTGACCTGTATGGCTGTTGACCAAGTATGCGTGGCATTCACTTGTGTGTGTGAAAAGCCGTAGATATTATGTGACTGGGCCGGCACGCAAAGGCAGTGCCTTTAAAGTTTATTGGCGCTCTGTACTTCTCCCTACGTCCGTGTACCACTCCGAACAGCGGCGTTTTAAAAAGTCATAATTTTAATTTTTGAAACAGATACCGATATTTTCCGATATTACATTTTAAAGCATTTATCGGCCGATAATATCGGCAGCCCGATATTATTGGACATCTGTAGTTAAAAATATTTTTTGCAAACCAGTAATTATAGTCTGCAAATTATGTGGTGTTGTTGAGTGTCGGTGCTGTCTAGAGCTCGGCAGAGTAACCGTGTAATACTCTATCATATATGTAGGTGGCAGCCGGTAGCTAATTGCTTTGTAGATGTTGGAAACAGCGGTAGGCAGGGTGCAGGTAAAAAGGTGTGTAATGCTTAAACCAAAAAAGAAACAAAAGGTGAGTGCCCCTAAGAAAAGTAATTGAAGCTTAGGGAAGGCTATGCAGAACGAAACTACAAGTGAACTGGCTACACAGTAAACAAAAACAGAATGCTGGACGACAGCAAAGACTTACTGTTGAGCAAAGACAATGTACATCCGAACATGACATGACAATCAATGTCCCCACAAAGAAGGATAAAAACAACTGAAATATTCTTGATTGCTAAAACAAAGTAGATGCGGGAATTATCGCTCAAAGGAAGACATGAAACTGCTACAGGAAAATACCAAAATAAGAGAAAAAGCCACCAAAATAGGAGCGCAAGACAAGAACTAAAAGACTACACACAGGAAAACAGCAAAAAAGTCCAAATAAGTCAGGGCGTAATGGGGACAGGTGGTAACAGTACACCTACTTTGAGACAAGAGCTATAGTGGTGCATGCTTGGTTACTGTATGGTTTAAAGTCATACCCGACAACGACTTTTTACTGTTTTCAACGCAAAAAATGTGCCTTGGCTCAAAAAAGGTTGCAAAACACTGATCTAGTGCAAGCTCAGCTGACTGACCTCTTGACCCCGGTGGTGCAGGTGAAAAGTGGACATTTTTGTTCATGTGACATCAGCTTGATTAATGCCTTGCGTGTGTTCTGCTGCCCCCCCCCCACCCCCATTTGTCAGATAATGATCTTATTTCCACCATGTGAGCTCATTAACAGGCTCAGTCTTCAGCAGGCTGACTGCTGGAAACAATAGAAAAGTGGTTCAACAGCAGGTCATTTATAGCAGACTGTCTGTATTGGGGGTTACAAGTCCAACATGGCAGTGGCTACACTCCCAGTTGGATTCAAGGGCAAGTTGGTCAGAATGCGGCGCCGGTCGTCACGGCTGATCATGCTAACGCACATGATGGTCAATTAGCAGCAAACCAGCTCAACACGACACACTCGCACTATTAAGACAACATACAAAAGAGCAAAAGATGCCAAATGTAGCCATGAAATCAACTCAGAGTCCAAATGCCAGAGTCTACGCAGTAAAGTTCAGCAAAGCAAGTACTAGCATTTGTGGCCTCTGATCCAAATTTTTGCTCTCAAATCCAATCCGGTTTTAAATCCCGATTCTATATTTTGACAACAGATTATGGAACAGAAAATGTTATTATGTACCGTATTTGATCGATTATAAGTCGCTCCGGAGTATAAGTCGCACCGGCCAAAAATGCATAATAAAGAAGGAATAAAACATATATAAGTCGCATTTTTGGGGGACATTTATTTGGGAAAGATGGAGAAGGAAATGAGCCGGAGAATCGGAGCAGCTGGGGCAGTATTGCAGTCTCTCTGCCGCACTGTGGTGACGAAACGAGAGCTGAGCCAGAAGGCAAAGCTCTCGGTCCACCGAGCTATCTACATTCCTACTCTCATCTATGGTCATGAAGTGTGGGTAACGACCGAAAGAACAAGATCGCGGATACAAGCGGCCGAAATTAGTTTCCTCAGAAGGGTGGCTGGCGTCTCCCTTAGAGATAGGGTGAGAAGTTCAGTCACCCGAGAGAGACTCGGAGTAGAGCCGCTGCTCCTTCGCTTGGAAAGGAGCCAGCTTAGGTGGTTCGGGCATCTCGTGCGGATGCCTCACGAGCGTCTCCCTAGGGAGGTCCTCGTTGCACGTCCCACTGGGAGGAGGCCCCGCGGCAGGCCAAGGACCAGATGGGGGGATTACATCTCCTCTCTGGCCTGGGAGCGCTTCGGGATTCCCCAGGAGGAAGTTGCAAATGTTGCTCTGGAGAGGGAAGTCTGGGGGTCTCTGCTGGAGCTGTTGTCCCCGCGACCCAATTCCGGATAAGCGGTTGAAGATGGATGGATTTATTTGATAAAATCCAACACCAAGAATAGACATTTTAAACGCAATTTAAAATAAATAAAGAATAGTGAACAACAGGCTGAATAAGTGTATGTTATATGAGGCATAAATAACCAACTGAGAACGTGCCTGGTATGTTAACGTAACATATTATGGTAAGAGTCACTCAAATAACTATAACATATAGAACATGCTATACGTTTACCAAACAATCTGTCACTCCTAATCGCTAAATCCCATGAAATCTTATACGTCTAGTCTCTTACGTGAATGAGCTAAATAATATTATTTGATATTTTACGGTAATGTGTTAATAATTTCACACATAAGTCGCTCCTGAGTATAAGTCACACCCCCGGCCAAACTATGAAAAAAACTGCGATTTATAGTCCGAAAAATACGGTAACTAATATATCCAAACTAAAAAAAAAAAAAAAGGTCTTATTGTGTTTATAAGACATTTCTAAAAAGCTTATTTAATTTGATTATATTGTTGTAAATCAGATGACATATTACATTTGTGGTATTGAAGGCTACATATAATGTTTTATGCAAAATGCAGCGGATCGTGCACAACTTCTATTGGCTCACATTTAAATCATTTAGTTTTGGCCATTAAAGCTTCCCTGTAACTTTGGACTTATTTCCTTAGTTTGTAAGCAATAAAAAAAAACATTTTATGATGATAAAAAATATCAATTTAATCACCATAGTGCGATACTAATCTGATATTTGCATAGATCCGCTCATCTGTGTTTACGTTCAGTAGCTAAAGCTTAGCGGTTAGCGTCTTCTTGAGTCCTCTTATCATATTTAGTGGGACATGTTTAGCTATTTATCGTGGTTTTGCGGTGTTAATGATATTTTTAATATTTCTCGCCATGGAGGCGAGGGTTAGTAATTAGAAGCAGCTCCGTACTGTAGATAGAGATCAACCGCGTTCATTCCAGCTTGCACTCACAATCAAGCCGGTGATCTTGCAGGACACGCACCCTCCTGGAATTTACACACCTCTTACATGCGTGTAACAAGGAATGCAGAAATGTAATTGTGTCCATTGGGACCCTCCCTCTTGCAGGGAAGCGTCCTCCCAGATCCTTTTTTTTTAAGGCTGTCCAAACAAGGAGAGGTGACTAGAACTGATGATGAAAAATGTATTCTAAACAAAGGAGTAAGTACAAACACTAGCAATACCAGCGCTGGAAAGAGAACTGAGCTGTGTAAAGTATGGAGCCTTCTCTGAAAATGGTCGCTCTCCACATATTATTTTGTCCATGTTACTGCCTTACCTTGGTGGAGATTGAAACGTTAACTTGGCGTATGTGTTGACACACCCGTCCACTCTCCCTTCGTCTCGTTCCTGGTACCTCTTCTTCCGGAACCTTAAGTAGATACAATGTGTGTGCATTTGCAAAGATAGAAAACACAGGGTGTATTCATTGTTACGTCCTTGAACATAGTGAACTGCGCATGAAGTGAGATTTCATGCACAGTTCACTATGTCCCAAGGTTAGAAAATATTCTCCCGACCTGTCTCCTTGAGCGTGCATCACGTTTGACAGAATCTTTCAAACGAGTACAATCTTTAGCCATGTGAACACCATGACACAGATGCAGTAAAGATCTCCGATCAGTTTAAAAAGGCTAATAAAGGCAACAGCTAGTATTAAAGCTAGTACCATATTTTCCGGACTATAAGCCACTATTTATTTCCCATGCTTTGAACCCTGCGGCTTATAAAACGGTGTGGCTAATTTATTGATTTTTTATTCGCTAACTGCCATAATGTTCTGTACTCAACATATAATTTTCATAGAACATCGACAGAGACACTGAAAAGTTGTGTTTTTGTTTCTGCTTTGGCGCCATCTTTTGGACGAGCTTGCTCACTGCAGTTGCTCCCGGTTGAAAATGTACTTCCTGTTTCGTTCCTTGAATAGGAAGTATTTGTCCATAGCGTACCTGCTTGAAGCGGTTCTTCATTCATCACTCCAAGCATACTTACTAAACCATCCCATGTGTGATGTCTGTGGGAGTGTTTTCATGCATATTTGTACGTGCTATCGTATTTTAATCAAGCTAGCGTCGTTAGCATTATCGAATATGCTAACACTTTTACAAGTGTCTGTGTTAGTATTATTAACTTGCAACGGCATTCTTTTTGTATTATTTTAGTTTCGTAAATTCACCAAAACGTGAAATTATTGGGTCTGTTTAGCTAAATAGAGAGCTGGCTTTGGCAACTAATGGTTCCATAACCATGACTTCTGTTTTGTTGGATCAGTCGTTTTACTGCTGTGTGACCTGCACTGTTTGGAAACAATTAAGTTTGTTAATAAACATTTACGAAATCTTTTGTACCGGTATATACCTGTGGCTTATAGCCCGGTGCGGCTAATATATGTAAACATATTTATTTAGTCTAAAATTTGGTAGGTGCGGCTTTATAGCCAAGAGAATTCAATACTTACCTCAGGGGTCTTAAGTGCGGCACGGGTGTCATTTACGGCCTGCATATTATTTTATTTTACCCATACTTATTCTAAAAATAAAATTTGAACAAAAGATTCGTTCATCCATCCATCTTCTTCTGCTTATCCGAGGTTGGGTCACGGGGGCAGCAGCCTAAGCAGAGAAGCCCAGACTTCCCTCTCCCCAGCCACTTCGTCCAGCTTGTCCCCGGGGATCCTGCGGCATTCCTAGGCCAGCCGGGAGAAATAGTCTCCCCAATGTGTCCTGGGTCTTCCCCGTGGCCTCCTATCTGTCGGACGTGCCCTTAACACCTTAACCGTCCTGACCAAATGCCTGAACTACCTCATCTGGCTCCTCACGATGTGGAGGAGCAGCGGCTTTACTCTGAGCTCCTACGGAATGATAGAGCTTCTCAACCTATCTCTAAGGGAGAGCCCCACCACCCGACAGAGGAAACTCATTTCGGCCGCTTGTACCCGTCATCTTGTCCTTTCGGTCATAACCCAAAGCTCATGACCATAGGTGAGGATGGGAATGTAGATCGACCGGTAAATTGAGAGCTTTGCCTTCCAGCTCAGCTCCTTCTTTACCATAACAGATAGATACAGTGTCCACATTACTGCAGATGCTGCACCGATCCGCCTGTCGATTTCACGATCCACGCTTCCCTCACTTGAACTCCTCCACTTGGGTTAAGATCTCCTCCCCAACCCGAAGATGGCACTCCATCCTTTTCCGGGTGAGAACCATGTACTCGGACTTGGAGGTGCTTATTCTCATTCCAGTCGCTTCACACTCTGCTGCGAACCGATCCAGTGAGAGTTGAAGATCCTGGCCAGATGAAGCCATTAGGACCACATAATCTGCAAAAATTAATTCCAGAATTAGTGACTAAGGGCAGGCCTGGCGGAGTCCAAACCTTACTGAAAATGGGTCTGACTTACTGACACCAATCATACAGGGAGTGGACCACCACAATCAGACAGTCCGATACCCCATACTCTCAGAGCACTCCCTACAGGACTTCCCGAGGGACACGGTCAAATGCCTTCTCCAAGTCCACAAAGCACATTTAGACTGATTGGGCAAACTCCCACGCACCCTCAAGGACCCTGCCGAGAGTATAGAGCTGGTCCACAGTTCCACGACCAGGACAAAAACCACTGCTCCTCCTGAATCAGAAGTTCGACTATCCGGTGTAGCCTCCTCTCCGGTACACTTGAATAGATCTTACCGGGAAGGCTGAGGAGTGTGATCCCACGATAGTTGAAACACACCCTGCGGTTCCCCTTATTAATGAGAGGAACTACCACCCGTGTCTGCCAGTCCAGAGGTACCGCCCGATGTCCACTCAATGTTGCAGAGTGTTGTTGGCATCCAGAGCCTTAAGGAATCTCATCCACCCCCGGGGCCCTGCCACCAAGGAGCTTTTTAATTACCTCAGCAACCTCAGCCCCAGAAATAGGGGAGCCCTCGACAAATTCCCCAGGCACTGCTTCCTCTTTGGAAGACGTGTCGGTGGGATTGAGGAGGTCTTCAAAGTATTCCCGCCCCCGATGTACGACATTTGAAGTCAAGGTCAGCAGCACACCATCTCCAACATACACGGTGTTGACAGTGCACTGCTTCCCCTTCTTAAGGCAGCGCATTGTGGTCCAGAATCGCTTCGAAGCCACCCGGAAGTAATTTTCCATTGCTTCCCCGAACTCCTCGCATGTCTGTGTTTTTTCCCCCCGCGACCACCAAAGGCGCACACCACTTGGCCTGTCGCTATCTGTCTGGAGTCCCATGAGCCGAAAGGACCCGATAGGACTCTTTCTTCAAGTGCACATATGTTAACCCTTATGTTTGAACATGGTGTTTATTATGGACAATCTGTGACAAGCACAAAAGTCCAATAACAAAACACCACTTGGGTTCAGATCCGGGCGGCCGTTCCTGCCAATCACGCCTCTCCAGGTTTCAAACGCGGAAGGGAAGGTCCCCTCTCATCCAACATGCAGGCTTTGAGCCGGGGGGGGGGGGGGGGGGGGCAACAAGATTTGCGACCCTACCCCGTAGCCTCTCACCGCTGGCAACTCCAGAGTGGAAGAGCGTACAGCCCCTCTCTAGAGAACTGGTTCTAGAGCCCTTGCTCTGCGTCAAAGTGAGTCCGACTATATCTATATCTAAATTTATTGCGCCCCAGCAGCCAATGCTACCAATATGATGTCTAAGGATCTACAACCCTGTCATAAAAGAGCACAGTCTGCAGATTCAATGTGCACCATTAAATATGTTAGTTGCTCAGACAGCAATGTGTTTATAGGTAAGGTTGGGGTTTCGTCGTCAACTCTACTGTAATAGGTAAAGACGTCGGATTCATGTTAGCATTTAAGCTAACTAGCGAATAGCGCTACCTAATTCTCCTGGAAATGAGCAGTAAAACCAGGAGTTTAAAGTGTGGTAATGGTTTTACGATAAATCAGATTTGAAAAGGTACCGCTAGCCCTCTGGAATTTTAATCATTAATACCACGGGTGCCCATTACGTCGATCGCAAGCTACCGGTCGATCGCCAGCCAGGCATTAAAAAATAGACCTAAACATGAGCATCATCAATCTTCACCAAGACATCACTTTCGTCACTTAATTGACATTCACAGCACCCGAGGATCTTGTGAGATGACGCTGGCTGCTGCCAGATCATTATTAAGAAAAAATGACAGAGAGGAGGGCGAAAAAACACTTTTTACTTCAACAGACTCTCGCGCCCTACCTGCCGTCAAAACTGAAGACCGACTGCACAGTTGCTGTCTTCACAATAAAAGCGCTGCTTCATCCTGCCTGCGCTGACAAAATAAGACTCTCAGAAAGCTAGCAAGCTACGGAGTTTGCCGCCAATGTATTTCTTGTAAAGTGTATAAAAAGGAGTATGGAAGCTGGACAAATAAGATGCCAAAAACCAACCACTTTCATGTGGTATTGGACAGAAAGGAGGACTTTTTTTCTCCTCCATTTGAAAATGCGGACATTATCAGCACTACTGTCTGATTCCAATCAATGCAAGTCATCAGAATCAGGTAATACACCAATTTATATTATTGTCTTCGTGAAAAAAAGGAATTAAACATGCTTGTATTATCATTTAACACCTTTAACTTGTTAACAAAAACATCTCTTTTATGAATAAATAAATATAAATTATATATATGAATGAGGTGGATCCCCTCGATTTGATCAATTGAAAAGTAGCTCGCCTGCAGAAAAAGTGTGGGCACCCCTGATTAATACTGATAATTATCTACATGGATAAGTTTGAGCCTTCAGTTTGAAAATGTCCAATTTAATTTTTCAGTCAAGTTTGAGCCATAATGACTTAATAGTTAACGTGGGTTATAAACGTTCATTGTTGTTAGCCTTGAAGTCAGTCATGATCACGGCGCAGATTATTGGTGCACTTTCACATTGAGGATTAACAGCAAACATGCAGAACACATAAAGATTATTGAAAAGCAGAGAGAATGTTGGAAGACGTCCAGTTGACCCGCGTACAGGAAGTAATCATCTCGTGACGTGGTTAACGAGGTGTAAGTTGCGAAAGGTCGCCGTGGGGGGATCAAACAGGGGGAACTTGGAGGGGGGGGGGCTAACATTAGCATTCCGTGTGCGCTGCCCGCAGGCTCTCGTCTCCGTGGCCATGGTAATGCTGGAATCTGACACACATAATGAGCATCTCCTTTCATCTCTGTTGCCATGGCGACGGCACAGCAGCCGCAGCTTGAATGCTTTGGCATAGACCTCTTTGTTTCTCTGGGGTTAGTGAATGTGAGCTATCTTTAACCTCTGACCCTCTGAAGCAGATATCTGTTGTCCTCTCTGAGGCGTTGGATTTAGAGGACTGACCTGGTTGGAAGACAAGTAAGACAGGACGAGGCGGGACATCACCAATGTGATGACAGGAGATACACCACAGCTCGGATTTAGGTCACGTCATGTGACGAGGAGCTGAAGACACAAAACAAAGAAGACATTGAGCAGCGTGTTATGTGACTGCTCTCTGTTGGCTGTGACACATCTGGCCGTATTTTATGACTCTCAGCGCTGAATAACGTGTTGTCATGGCGACCGCCATCATTTCCGGTCACTGCTTGAGGCCGAAGGTGTCACTTTTAATAAAAGGAGACACGATAGCATCAGCTGGACGTGTCGTACAACAACAAAAGGAGCTGATCAAAATAGAATTGTTCTTGTCGTTTTCCATCAAGACGGAATGCTGAAGAAGTGCATTCTGGGAATGTGGCGCTTGGGCTGTGTCTCAACTTGGTGCACTTACTGAGTCTTCTGAGTACATAGGTGTGTTCATGCTGAGAAGTTTCTCAAAATCCAGTAACTGAATGTTGCACTCTATAAATCGAGAGATGCACCCATTGATCCACCAACGATCAATAACAATTTCTTACAAGTATTATTATCAGTGGAAGACAAGGCCAAACATTTTCGCACCAAATACGAATAAGCAAGAGCAGACAAGAAGCCATGCTAATTGCTAAGCTAGTTTGAAAGCAACACAACAATTACATGCTTAGTAAAGTTTAAGAAGTGTAGATGGAAGCAGGTTCCAGCAGAAATTTAGCAGATATTAAAAGGAAATTCAGCAGATTAACAAGAGAGAGGATACGGTATAATATAGGGATGTCAAAATCTCACGGTATGGTAAAATTAAGTGGCAGGAATGTTTAGGATAAACACGCTTACTGTAATTGAACACAAAACACAACGCTCAAATGTTCTAATCATCAATCAATCAATCAATTATTTATACAGTATAGCCCTTAATCACAGGTGCCTGGAAGGGCTGCACAAACCACAATGACATTACTGATCAGAATCCACATCCTGCCTGACTGGCTGCAATCATAATCATACTACAAAGTAGGGCTGGGCGATATGGATCAAAACTGATACCCGGTATTTTTAGGTTGTATCGCGTTATACGATATATAACAGCATTTTAAACAAAGTGTTTAGTTTAAACGCAACACCACATTACTGTTACTACCAGTGTTCTCAGACTACTTGAAAAAGGTCATTATTATTACTCATTATTTAACCAAAAAAGTAATGTAATTACTTTTGTCTGTTTGTATTGTCTCAAATATATACCGCTTTCTAAAACATACCGGTATTAACAAAACATCGGGTATACCGCCCAGCCCTACAACAAACATAAAAAAAGTAATATCATTACTTTTTAATACATGTAATTAATTACTAGGGAAAGTAATTATTGGGTTACTTTAAAAAAAATTAAATAATGTCATATGCAGTTGAGAGACGTTTATGAGAACAGCGTGTGCGTGCCTGTGGGTACCTTTAAAAGGCAGTGTCTGTTGCCAAGCGACGCGTATTTGTTAGCTTTTGTTAGCGGCTGTTTGTCGGTTCTGACGGCCGTTCTGTTGAAGCTTTTCACCAGCTTGTGTTAATGGTTAATAATAAGGAGCCGCCGCCCACCCCCACCAGCCGCACGTCGGCTGTGCGTGAAGGTGAATGTGGCGTGGGAGGGTCGGTGTCGGCAGTGCGCGGTAGACCCTTCCCGCCTTCTGGATCCTTCCTCCTTCCTACGGTGCCTGCTGGGCACCATGGCGGCAGTGCGCCGCACCGACCTCTAACGGACGTGACAAAGGCACTTCAAAACATACCGGTATGGCGGTATCGTCTCAAATATATACCGCTTTCTAAAGTATACCAGTATTAACAAGAAACATGTATTTTTAAAGGCAAATGATTGTGCACGGGCATCCACTGTTTCAAGCAAATATTGAAAAAAGTTACTGTTGAATGTCTTTAAAGTGACAGTGCAATGATCCAGCGTAAAACTCACTGTAGTGTCTTTCAACTTTTACTTTCAGAGAAGTGTCCTCCACAGTGGACAGGTTTATATCAGTCTGAAATATGCTGTTTCTAAGAAAAGTTAACTAATAATTTAACTTTTAGTAATATAAATACCTCACAAACTGACATTCGGCTTCGATGGACTCAAATATATTTTCTGGGTGATGGTTTATGAGGTAGAGCCTTGTCCAAGGTGCTGCCTTCCGCCCGAGTACAGCTGGATAGGCCCTTTCCCCCCCAAAAGTTCCCTTTTTAAAAAAAAATCATTTGAGAATAAAAATTACTGTCATTGTCAATAATTCTCCACAAATATGTTTTAATATCTGCAGGGCATTTATTTTAGAGTTATTGTGAGAATAATTTCCCAGTCTGCTCATCTGCTTTTTAACCACATTTGCGCCGCATAAAACATTGTGTCTCTGCTGGTTGGTGGCTATGTCGTTTCCTACAAAATCCATCCATCCATTTTCTACCGCTTATCGTTTAAAAACAACTTAAAGCCTTGTCCAGCTGTTTAATGACATACACTACCGTTCAAAAGTTTGGGGTTACCCAAACAATTTTGTGGAATAGCCTTAATTTCTAAGAACAAGAATAGACTGTCGAGTTTCAGATGAAAGTTCTCTTTTTCTGGCCATTTTGAGCGTTTAATTGACCCCACAAATGTGATGCTCCAGAAACTCAATCTGCTCAAAAGAAGGTCAGTTTTGTAGCTTCTGTAACGAGCTAAACTGTTTTCAGATGTGTGAACATGATTGCACAAGGGTTTTCTAATCATCAATTAGCCTTCTGAGCCAATGAGCAAACACATTGTACCATTAGAACACTGGAGTGATAGTTGCTGGAAATGGGCCTCTATACACCTATGTAGATATTGCACCAAAAAACAGACATTTGCAGGTAGAATAGTAATTTACCACATTAGCAATGTATAGAGTGTATTTCTTTAAAGTTAAGACTAGTTTAAAGTTATCTTCATTGAAAAGTACAGTGCTTTTCCTTCAAAAATAAGGACATTTCAATGTGACCCCAAACTTTTGAACGGTAGTGTATACTATTCATGTTTAAATAACTTTTACTGCAAATGAATATCGAGTCCAAATATTTGTTATCGGCCCTGAAAAAAACATATCGATCCATCTCTACTTTGAACACAATACAAAGAACTATACTGTACTATGTAGTATCAAGGGTGTGATGAATAAACTTTATACCAAGGGTGTCAAACTCATTTTAGCTCAGAGGCCACATGGAGGAAAATCTATTCCCAAGTGGGCTGGACTGGTAAAATCATGACAGGATAACTTAAAAAGAAAGACAACTTCAGATTGTTTTCCTTGTTTAAAAATAGAGCAAACACATTCTGAAAATGTAAAAAAAATTTTTTACACTTACATGTTGTAGTTAATAGTATTCTTTCTTCATTTGTCATATTTATACTTTCTGAATAAATGATGTGATAAAGTTCATCAGTCAAATAGGTGGAATTGAGTCTGGCAGAGTTTTAAAATGCTCCCATTGTTGTTATTTTTTAATTTATTTGAAGATGAAATTAATAATAATATCAAAATCAAATTACAGGATGTAAATAATGTTACATGTTATTACGTTTTATTTCAGCATATTTATGTGCGCCCAGAAAATGCGTCCCCATTACTAACAACATCTTTGACAATCAAGGCATGAACTTTACAATCCACACTTCGTATACTATCACTAAAAAGCAGCGTGAGTACGTAGTGTCCAAACACGAAAGTGTTGCCTCAATCTTAACACGACATAGCGCCCCCTCTGAAGTCATGCGTGCCCTCGCAGCAGGGGATACAGATGAATTGCTATTGCGACATCCACTGGACACATTTAGAACAGCAGTTTTTTTCATTAAAAAATTTCAGCTCATTTGTATAGTTAGCAAACTCATCTCGCGGGCCGGATAAAAACCTGTTCGGTGGCCGGGCCGTATGCTCGACACCCCATATCTACACTGTGCTCTTCCTATGCAGCCACCCTGCTTCCAAACAGACACACTGTCACTAGCCTTGTGGTGCACTCATAGTTTGATATCAAACAACTCTTTAACTTTAACAGCTCGGTCGCTACAATGATTAGGTATAAAAATAATATCCACTTAACCTCGTCGGTTAATCTTCTTTTCCCGGGTGGGGGGGAGGCAGTGTCGACAACTCTATGGATACGTCCTGAATGTTTCAAACCACCCGTCGCTTGAGCATTGCTTTCTTTGGACTGAAATTGTGCTAGCAAAACTAGAAAAATGTTGTAAAAAGGCTAAAAGAAACACTTAAAAACCACACAAAGTCGCACTGTAGCTAACAGCAGCACTCCGCTGAGTGAATGAGCACCGCAGATCGATCAGCCTGCCCACAATGGGCGTGCTTCCAGGCACAAAATGGCTGCCCTCCAGGCACACAATGGGTGGATGAAACGTTCGTACACCAAAGCATATTTTAATTGGGTCTGCGGTTCGTAAAACTCAAAGTTCCTTCAATGAGCGGCTCGTAAATCGAGGTTCAACTATGTTCATTTTGCACTAAAAAGATACATTTTTGAACAATGTCTTTCTTGTGAACACGTTATAGTACAAAACGTGTCAAATTAAATTCAGGTTTGATAAGAAAAATTATATAAATGGTTTCACATAAATAAAAAAAAGTGTGAAAAGATTTGTAATGCTCCAAATAAAATGTAGCTTAGGGCCCCAGTTTAGCCAGGGGCGGACCTGCTTCCCACCCTCAATAGTCACCATCTTGGCTAAGTAACAGAAGGGGAGGGGCTAACTTAAAATGTTGTTGACAGAGGGGCAAGAAGGTAAAACTATTGCGATCATTATTTAACAATAATGGATTTGGGACGTACACTCTACAAATTCCCACACTCAGGAACAAAGTACACAGTGTACTTATTGAAGTGTACTGAGGAGTATTGTATTGTTTGATCTGTGTGTTCCAGGTGATTCCCGCCTTCCAGGTGAGTCTGAGTGACGAAGGTCTGATTGCAGCGACGCTGGAGACTTCAGACCTTCAAGAGAACGTCTCGGCGTACGCGGTTCAGGTCTCTGGTGAGCCGCGGCCCAACGTGCTGCAGTTTGTGGGTCCGGGCGAGCCGTTACTGTTCAACACCTCCTTTCACGGCCTGTGCTACAACGTGGCTCTGCTGGTCAGACGGGGGGCGCAGTGGTCCCGACCCGTCGACAGCGTGTCCGTCCTGACCAGTAAGCCGAGTCAGCGCTAGAACGTCCGTAAACACTTTACCTGTGACCTGAATTGTCCTCTGCCCTCAGAGCCGCTCCCAGTCAGCAGTGTTCAGATATCGGACTACAGGGATTCTCCGGAGACGGGCGTGGTCTTTGATATGGACACTCCAGCCGGGAACGTCTTCAGCAGAGTCAACATCAGCTACAGCGAGGGAGGAGAGCTGCACTCCATGCTCTACAAAGGTGATTATCTTCCGTTCTGACCATCTGTTCATCAGGAAACCAGCAAACAATTCTTCGCCACACTCAGATTTCTACAATGGGAAGACCGTCTTCAAGCACTGGTTGCCGGGCGTGTGTTACCGCAACATCACCTTCCAGCTAATCTCGGAGGCCAGCGCCTATCAGAGCGTCCTGAGGACCCAGAGTGACGTCACACACACGCCTCTGCACCACAGGACGGGTACGACGACCTCCTAAAACGCAGCATGGAAGACGTCAAAGTTTGCAAGTCAACTTCCTGTTCTTCTCTCCAGTGCCGTATCCTCCCCTCAACATATCGTGGAAGATTGTCGACCTGAGCCAGCGGGGGGCGCCGGGCGAGGCAGCTGACGGACAGCAGGAAAGCCAGCGAGCTGCCCGAGAGTCCCGGGACGTCTCGCTGATGGAAGAGGACGAGGGCGAGGAGAAGCAGCCGGTTGCCTCCACTGAGCAGCCTTCACACAACTTGACCAGCACCCACGCCGCGGACCCGAGCACAAGTGAGGCCTCAGACGCTCAGAACTACTGGCTGGACTCGACAGAGCCCCCTGCTGACAGGGAGGATGAATTTGTCAACGCTGAAGTGCACGAGTATGAGGACTCCAACGATGCAGGATCAGCTATGGGTCTCCCTGCAGAGTCTTTAGTCCTGCCCACTAAACTGCCCCCCATCTTGCTTGAAGTGCGCTGGCTACCCCCCCGCGCGCCCACCAGCTACGACGGCTTTAACGTCTACGTCCACAGAGACGGTAGGGCAACACTCACACAGGCCGCCCGTTTCCAAACATGTCCGTCACCTTAGTCACACCCCTTAGGTAACGCTACGCAAACGGCCACCGTGGACGGAAGCACACACGACTTCTTCACCGAGCTAACGGAGTCGGGAACGTATCGAGTCAGAGTCACCTCGCTTAGCACGTCAGGAGACTGCGAGGCCAGAGAGAGCGCCGACGCCGCCTTTACCTTCTACCTCAGTACGTCACCATGGCCATTTTGTCTCAACCTTGGAGGTGTTTGAGTTGACGCTGGATATTTGTCTTCCAGACCCTGATGGTGAACTTCTGGAGGACCTGCGCCAGCGCCCGCGGGCCGTTAACGTCCGCTTACTGGACTCCAGCACCGCCGCCGTGTCCTGGGCTCCGTCCTCAGAGAGCCACAACGGCAGCGTGGTGTCTGTGGTGTCCACAACATGCCTCAAGCCCAGCATCAGCCAGAGAATGGAGACCACATTCTGCAGCGAGGTAACGGTGAACGCCGCACTTCCTGTTTAACGTGACAAGTCAGGCTTAGCGTGCCGCCTTGACAGGAAAACTCCACCAGTAACATCATCTCCAACCTGACGCCGGGGGCTCAGTACAGAGTCGTGGTCTACCACACCAACGGCCCCCTCGTCAGTCCTCCTTCGGAGCCCGTCATCATCGATATAGGTGATTAGATCTCACGCTGCTTCATGTCTAGATATGGCCATCGTTAAGTGTTTCTGTCGCCATCAGAGCCCACCGGCATTCGAGAGCTCGCCGTTTACCCACTGAGCCCCACGGCGGTCATCTTAAGCTGGCAGCGTCCGTATCATGTGGCGTTCAGGAAGTACGTCCTCCAGACTTTCTTCTTCAACCCCGTCACTCTGACCTCAGAGTGGACCACCTACTACGAGATCGCCGCCACCGCCTCAGTGATCGCCTCAGTGGTACTAAACAAAACCCGACTCGTCCAGTTTGCGTCAAGTTTGATGGCATCATCATGAAGTGTTCCTCCACACAGAGGGTGACGGATCTGCTGCCAGCTTGGTTTTACAACTTCCGTGTTGCCATGGTGACATGGGGAGACCCGCCCCTCAGCTGCTGCGACGGCTCCACTATCAGCTTCCTGACAGGTACTCCCAACGCCTGCGTCTGTCCCGAACCCAAACAACAAAGGTTTCACGTCTGTCCAACAGCTCCAGAAGCGCCGCATATTTCCACGGTGGATTACTCGCACGGCGTCTTGTACGTTCGCTGGACCTACGGCGAACTCTTCATCGACCTGTCGCACTCCCGTATCACACACTGGCAGGTGGTGGCGGTCGGCAAGAAAGGACCTGAGAGGAGCTACTCTGTTGACGTGAGTCCTGAGACAACGTGCTAATTCATGTTATTATTAGCTTTGTTGCTATGGCGTCACTTGGTTGCCAAGGTCGTGACTTCATTGTACTGTCCTAGTCAATAATAATGTTTTTTACTAGCTGTGGTACATTCTTCAAATTAGGGATGTTCCGATCAGGGTTTTGAGTGAGAGTGAGTGAGATGAGATTGAGATGAGCTGATACCAATCACATATATTAACTGTAATTTTTTCTATTTATTCATGGTAAGTGCTATTGACAGTTTAACAACAACCCAATAGTTCCTTGTTTTTTTTTTTATTACATTTTACTACAAAGTAGTGTTGTGCCGATACCAATTTTATGGTACAGGTACTAAAATGTATTTCGATACTTTTCGGTACTTTTCTAAATAAAGGGGACCACAGAAAATTGAATTACTGGCTTTATTTTAACAAAAATTTTTACGGTACATTAAACATATGTTTCTTATTGCAAGATTGTCCTTAAATAAAATAGTGAACGTACTAGACAAGTTGTCTTTTATTTGTAAGTAAACAAACAAAGGCTCCTAATTTAGCTGCTGACATATGCAGTAACATATTGTGTCATTTATCATTCTATTTTTTGTCAACATTATTAAGGACAAGTGGTAGAAAATGAACTATTAATCTACTTGTTCATTTACTGTTAATATCTGCTTACTTTCTCTTTCAACATGTTCTATCTACACTTCTGTTCAAATGTAATAATCACTTATTCTTCTGTTGTTTGTGTGCTTTGCATTAGTTTTGGATGATACCACAAATTTAGGTATCAATCCGATACCAAGTAGTTACAGGATCATACATTGGTCATATTCAAAGTCCTCATGTGTCCAGGGACATATTTCCTGAGTTTATAAACATAATATAAAAAAAAAAAAATGAAAATAGATTTTGTGATGCTAAAAATATCGATGTAATCATAGTAGTATCGACTAGATACGCTCCTGTACTTGGTATCATTACAGTGGATGTTAAGTGTAGATCCACCCAGAGGCGGTATAGTACCGAATATGATTCATTAGTATCACGGTACTATACCAATACCGGTATACCGTACAACCCTACTACAAAGTTAATAGTACACTATAAGGTTGAAAAAACATCCCTGAACAGAGGAGGTTGTCTGCGACACCGCCTGTCTCCCACATACAACACTGTCCTTTCAACCATTCCTAAAAGACTCTGCAATTTAGCCTCTGACAAATAACAGGAGTTGGAAACACTCTGGTCACAGAAGGTGACCAGTATACCATTTGTGCCATTTGTTTACAACTGAATGAAATGCTTACGTGGGGGATTCCAACTATTTTGGACTGGTAGTAGTTGATCCACAGCGATCGTTCTGCCACACAATACCTCAACGCTAACGAGGGGAAATTACGCAGTCGTTTGCTTTGACAGTAGGATTGCTCGTTTGTATCAAAACGGTTGTTTTTTCTCACTACGATAGGGAGAAATCATCCTTGCCCAGACACACCCTCCTGGTTTTGGAGTATAAACATTTGGGGTTTTGGCACCAGCCAATAGACTAGAGCCAACCAATCTTAGACTAGAGCTAACCAATCTAAGTCTATGAGCACGAACTGATGAAGCCTACTTGGATGAGCGGCGTAACGTCTTCTAAGACAAACCAAACATTCCAGTTGCAATCGATTGAATGCCCTGAGATTACAATGACATGGATGAATGAGAACTTTCATAGACTATAGTACACAATAACTAAACAAAAGCAAAATCTATTATCGACTACTCTTTTAAATCCTTCGATGTTTGCCCTCAAAGTCCTCCTGGACACAGGAGGACTTTGAATTATTCCCTGAACTTGTAAATATGAACAAAAACAATAAAAATAAAAAATTTAGTTAAAAAAAAAAAGTATCGATCTATTTACTTTAGTATCAGTATTATACTGATACTACCCATGGTATCAACATCACCAATTCATGTATCAATCCACCCTCTCCTTACGTGTGAGTCTGGCGGCTAAACAATTGTTATTTTATCCTCTCTCCAGACTCTTATTAATCCACTTATTAATTTCCTGATAATAGCTGCTTACTTTCTGCTGTAACGCATTTCCATCTTAGACTTCTTAAACTTTACTGAGCACTTGTTTCTTGGTGTTGTTTAAAGGGGAATGTGTTTTTATGTGAATTGACATATTTGTTTTAAACTTCACTCTAATAGCTGGACATTTTTTTATTACTAAATATTAAATACTAACATTTTTTAAATACTCGTTAATTCCTGCTTTAGTTGTATTTTCCGAAAGTTTGAGACATATTAAATGTGTTCTGACTGGGGATTGGATAAGCGCAAGGAAGACAGAAAAGAAAGGGAGACTTAGAACTGCTGTTGCACGCTTTTGTGCATGTGTTTTTAAGTCTGTGAGGTATAAAACGAGTAAAACATCAAAACAATATTTGTTTAATTTTTTTTATTGAAATCCTGTGATTTTTTAGGTTAAAGCTACAAGAAACACTGATAGCAAATTCATAAATATAACAAGTTGATTACATTGAAAAAAAAAGCCTCAAAACATTGCAACTTTTGCCATAATTTTCTGAAACATCTGCTGTGAAATCAGGCATTTTATGCTACAACAATCAAAAAAAGCCTGTGGATTTCTGGAGTAACTGATAATTACTGTAAACTACAGTATATCCTTTTTATGTCTTATATGTGTTACAGTCGAGTATGTCTCATTTCATGTTATTATGCCTACTATATTGGGAAAAATAAGTGTACTGGGGACTGTATGGTGTTACTTTATTTCTAGGAAGTTCTAATAATGTAAATAAAAACCTATTTAGAAGGTTGTTTTAGAGAGGAACTGCACTTTTTTGGGGAATTTTGCCTATCGTTTACTCATGAAATAATATTTTTTTAAATGCATTCTAACTTGTAAATAAAAGTATGCTTACAACGAAGCCAATGGGAGGTCCTCTATTGCGCCCATAAAACCCAATAAAGCGCCAACAATACTCCCATTTACATTTCGGGACTTGAATATTAATCAAGTATTAGGGATAGTTATTATAAGCGCTAACACAGACACACTATTTATAGCGGCAACGTCATCACAAGCTTGCTTGCCTATATCAACATCATTGAGTGGTAAGCTGCTTCCTTGCTTGTGGAAGTTTATTGTAAATCATAGATCATGCCTCTCATCTGGATAGTAGAAGGATGAGGACGTATTCCGGAAATGGCGAGAACAACACGAAAAGACGCTTGGATTATGAGTCAGTCTTGATCGAAACGGGAATATAACAAGATTCTATCAGTCGGCATTCCTAATGACAGCAGACATTATACAGTAAGTGATGTTTCATTATGTTTGTTGGCTCTCATGAAGTCTGCAGTGATGTTGTTAAAAAAATTTGACGCGTTTGTGAAATAAATGTGCGTGTACGCTTAAAATTAGCAAAATACGTAAATATTAAATATTATAAATGGGCCCGTTACGATATTACATATATGCTTACATCATGTATAGAAAACCTTAATAGAGGTGTTTGGATGTTTTTAAGGTCTTTATAGGCGGAATAGAGCGGCTCACATAGGCTCCATTGCAAGCGGACTTTTGATTGCATTTATTTAATATTTAGAATGCATTAAAAAAAATAAAAACATGTGTTCTCTTACATAAGGAATGTAAATGATAGGCAAAATTCCCAGAAATGTGCAGTTCCCCTTTAAAGCTAGCGCAGCGATTAGCATGCCTGCTCATGCCTATCACTTACTCGGTGTGTAAAATGTTTAGCCTTGTCCTCCAGTGATTATAATCGGTAAGATATTAAGAAAAGTAGTTTATTTTCCCCAATAGATGTTGTGACTATTAACTTAGGGTAGTGGCTCCACACTGTGTGGACATACAGTACACAGGTAGCTGCTAGCGCTTTTCAGCCAGGGGACCAAAATTTAATAAAGTATCAGCCAGTGGGAAGCGGCATTTGTGGTTGACATTGAAAAGCATTAATCATCAGCTGATCACCGTACATTGTACAAATTCCCACACTTCTGCCCCATTGCCAGTTATGCACAAGTGTGCTTCATGTCTTGGTGTTAAAGACAACATTGAAAACAAAAGAAAACATGTTTGTGTCATACCAGGTGACTCGTAACGCGATGCGGGCTAGCCTCCCTCTGCCGCCAGGAGACATCTACAACCTGACGGTGACGGCGTGCACAGAGCGCAGCAGGAACACTTCCTTTCCCAACATCATCAAACTGGGTGAGCACACACACAAACATAATAAAGTGACTTTCATCCTTAATTATCAACTGGAAAAGAAAAGTGATGTCCCACTCTGATGCAAAAAAACTTCTTTTTTTTTCAAACTTCCTTTTTGCTGTAATTTTCTCCCAGAAACTCAACATGAAACTGAATTATTTCCCACTTCCTGATTTGAGTATATTTGTGATTGTGAGTTCCGCTGACACGTTTGCCACAGAGCCAGCGCCACCCAGGGCTTTGTACGCGATCAACGCCACGCACTCATCGGTGACTCTGCTGTGGAGCGAGGACGGCGTGGCGGATCACTACCAGGTTGTCTGCAGAGCCGACAAAGCTGGCAAACAAGTGAAGGTGAGCTCTGGGAGTCATCAAGCTGCTCGAAAAAAACCTTTCCAAACTTATTGTCACGCTTCCACAGGCTGGAGACCCTCAGGTGTCCAGCTCTCATGTGGTGACAGTTTCTGGTCTGATGCCTTCGTCCAGCTACAACTGCGGCATCACCAGCTTCAGCTACAGCACCCCCAGCAAACCCGTCCACATCATCATCACAACCACAGGTAGGTCGTGCTGTGGCTCCATCATGTTTGTAATCTCAGATCTTCATGGTGGCATGTCACTAGCATGTGTGTATGTGTGTGTGCAGCTAAAGAGATGAACCCCAGTGTCGCCGCCATCTCAGCCCTCGCTGTACTCACCATCCTGCTCATCAGCCTGCTGGTTCTCTTCCTTCTGGTTCTACGCAAGAAGCACCTGCAGATGAGCAGGTACTGAAGCACTTTTAACCACTGAGAACATTTCTACTGGCAGATCTACAAGGCAGAAGTGACTGTAATAGTGGGAAGTGAAAGCTAACGCTGAGTCAGCGTTATTCACAATTATGCTGAAATTGTTGTAATTTATGGGTTATATAGTTCATGTGTGATGATCATTCATAATTTGCATGCTTGATTTAATTGCTTTTGATTGATTGATTGAAACTTTTATTAGTAGATTGCACAGTACAGTACATATTCCGTACAATTGACCACTAAATGGTAATGCCCAAATAAGTTTTTTAACTTGTTTAAGTAGGGGTCCACGTTAATCAATTCATGGTAAATTGCTGATAAATTAATCTATTATTATTTACAGTTAAAGAGTTAAAAGGGAATTGATTTGATTTATACATGTATTTGATATTGATTATTTGAGAAACGCTGACACTGAATTGAGTTGTTCTCTACTTCATAGCTTAACAAAGGGCTAACTAAAATACTGCATGTTCCACAATTCATTGTGGCAAACCGGATGTTAAAAAAGACCGGGAGCAGGTGCATTGTGGTTGTTGAGATTGAGCATTAAGAGCCTACGGGTGAATGAATGAACGACAGATGATAACAAGATAAAAGGGTCGTTTTGTACCGTTTTGTATGCCCATTTTTTTCTTATATAAAATACAACTTTATTTACACATTTCCGATGTCCTGTCCAATACTTTGATCGTAGTTAATCTACAGAAATGTCATCACAATACAGTGCTACCTCGGTTCTTGTTAGTTATCTGTTCCAAAAGATCAGACGAAAGTCAAATTTAAACAATAATGTACATCTAATCGATCTGTTCCAAACACCCAACAATATGTACTCAAAACACATTTTATAGAGAACGATAAGTTTTAGATGCACAGAACAGCGTGAAATACTAGGGTTTCCCCTACATGTAATTGATCGTGGCGCAGAGCCACGGCAAAATAAAAGCCGCCACACCTTACAAATGACGGTGAAAAGAAATTAAAGTAATACATTGTATGAAAGTATTTCTATAGCCTATTATTTACACTCTATTGCAGAGCTGCGCAAATATTTTGACTCGGGGGCCACATTGAGAGAAAGAATGTGTCTTGGGGGCCAATTTGTGTGTGTATAAATTATATGTACACATTAAGCTGTAAAAATCTGCTGTACAGTATGTGTATTTGGGTCCCTTTTTTTCCAGGAACACTAATAGCAAAGTCACAATGTCCGATAGAATTCTAAAAAAAAGTTATGACAGACCAACTCAAAGAAACAGAATGGAAGTTTTGTTTTTTACTGAATGAGACACCCAAAATATACATTAAAATAAAGAAAGTGGGATTTACAATATTAACTATGAACAATAAAACACTGAATATTAACAACATACAAACATCGCTCCTCTTTTACTTCTCAGACCAGCTCCTTGATAGACATCTTTTACAATCAAGCAAAACACAACACAAATGTAACAAACAGAAAATATGAATGCAACGGGTAATAAACACCTACAATATGATATATTATCACTTTTATGCAGAAATTTATTGTAAAAATTTGCTTCCGCATCTGTGCCTGACACATGCGTTTGGGTCTGGCTGTTCTGAAAACAAACTCCGCCCATTCTGCTTTGTTCCTCGTCTGAGCTGCTGTGACGTAGATTACCGTAATAACTCGTATAACACACAAAAGCGCAGATTTAAACCATTGAAATACTTTCTATAGTTCAACACTTACGGTAATTTTAAAACAGCACTGCACATCATAAAGCCGGCTACAGTTTTGAGCTTAAAGGTCTAAAAAATTATGTAGAATGTCTGATTGAAAATCTTAATGGGCCGCAAGTGGCCCCCGGGCCGTATTTTGCCCAGGTCTGCTCTACTGACTAGTGATGCACCAAAAATGTGGCTTTGATCACTGAAGCACTGCCGAAACAGGATGGTATAAGAAGCACGCGATTGTCTGGAGCCTTGGCAGCATGTCTGTGATGTGGACGTATTTGAATATATCCAAGATATACAGCAATCTACAAAATGTGGGATGTATAAATATTGCCTGTTTTAACATGCCAGAGGCTGTTATCTTGGAGATCTGTGGCGATTGCTGTAAGACTGCAAGAGAAGCTCGGCTTCCCTTCATATATGAAAAAAGTGGTCAAAAATGTACTTTTGTGTTTCCAATTTTAATGATTAAATATGCGCTACAATGCTTTTGTTCAGAATCATCTACTTTCGCCACAGCTGACACAACTTTCTTCTCATTCATTTGGAGCATAGAATGTGACAGTCATTGGATAAATGCTCGACTTTGTCCCGTCATGTGAATGAGAAGTGGGCTCGGCCTCTGCTGGCCTGAACGCATGATGATCTGTTTTAGGCCTAATCCCCTTTTTGATTGACAGCAAAATGAGCAAAATAACCATCTTGATATACGTACAAACCACTGCCAGAGCATTTTTCAGTTTTCATTCCGATGTTCTGTGTTGATATGGAGGATTTTATAATCCTGGATTGACATTTTCTTTGTAAAATCCAGCATATTTATATCTTTTATCACTTATTGGAGACTGTATTCATGTTTAGAGCTGAAAATGAGCTTCTCCTACTTGAAAGACGAGCAGCCCCCACTGGTATACGGTCAGTGTTACATTGTAAAATAAGCAGCAACAATTGAAAAATAGAGCAAAACAATATAATACAAGAAAAATATATGTCAAAACTAAGTACTAAAACAGATTTGTTTTTAAAAATGTGTGTACAGCATTTTTTTAGCCTTTAAAAAGAAAATAAATGCATCATTACCCATTATGCAAGTTATACCATGACATCATATTGACCACACCCCTTGGCACGCCTTTACCGCCACAAGTATAATGGCAAGCAGGGGGAAACCCTGAATACATTTAAATGATGAATGAAATTAATAAATGGCCTTTAAACTTATTGAAGACTATTGTTAGCGATGAGAAAAAGACAGAGGGAGGCACCTTTGTGTCTTGCTATGAGTTATTTTATAGTTATTTTTTAATTTAATAGTGTTTTTCAGAGGGATGCGCTGATGGATTGTCCACTAACCAGTATTGTCCACGTTCTGTAAAAAAGTACACAATTGCCTTTGAATGCCGATCACTGCTGGCTGATACTTCATTTATTTTTGGTTCCCCGCTGACAGAGGCGGTTAGCAACTGTTTATGTCCATACACAATGTGGTGCCGCTTCCCTAAATTAATAATCACCTCCATTGCTGCAAATAAACCTAATTTCTTACATGTATCATTATCACTGGAGGATGAGGCTAAACATGTTACACAAGAACAAGGAGGAGCAGACAAGAAAGCATGCTAATTGCTAAGCTAGCTTTAAACTATACATAGGTGCTCAGTAAAGTTTAAAAAGTCTAGATGGAAGCACATTTCAGCAGAAAGTAAACAGATATTAACATGAAATTAGCAAGTATATGAATAACAGTCTAGAGAGAGGATATACAGTAAAAGGGTGCTCTATTCCGGTGTAGAGGCCAGGTGTTGACGTAAGTGGAGGGTGGATAGATCAATAAATCGGTAGTGTCAATACCAAGGGTAGTATCAGTATATGATCGATATCAATATATCTATTTTCACAAAATTATTTTTCTGTCGTTTTTGTTAACGTTTACAAATTCCGGGAATGATTTCCTGGTGACATGAGGACTTTAAGAGCAACACCAAATTAATAAAAAAGTAGTAGATGGTCGTTTTTGTCTACTTATTGTGTACTATTGACTTTTTTGCTCAAACATTTGTATGGAATAAAAGAGAATGAGGAACTACCGTAATTTCCGGACTATAAGCCGCTACTTTTCCCCCTCGTTCTGGTCCCTGCGGCTTATACAAGGGTGCGGCTTATTTACGGCCTGTTCTTCTCCGACACCGACGAAGAGGATTTCGGTGGTTTTAGTACGCAGGAGGAAGACGATGACACAATGATTAAAGACTGACTTTTCATATACCGGTAGGCTGGTTATTTTGATAACGTACATGCGAGCACTTTGTATTACTTTGCACCGTTGTATTATTTGTACTCTGCACGAATGCTGTTCGCCATGTCAAAGATGTGAAAGTTTGATTGAATGATTGAAAGATTTATAGTTAATAAATGGGACGCTTTGCGTTCCCATACAGTCATCTCTGTCCCGACAATCCCCTCCGTGGTAGCAGGAACCCCTATATACTACGGTAATTACACATCAAAACCCTGCGGCTTATAGTCGGGTGCGGCTTATATATGGAGCAATCTGTATTTTCCCCTAAATTTAGCTGGTGCGGCTTATAGTCCGGAAATTACGGTAGTTTAAAAATGATGTTAAGATTTTTAATTAGTCAGTAACTAACTAAATACATTGGTATGGGCCGATTTCACGAATGGATCAGATCGTATCGGGTATGGCATGAATTCACTTTCTTTATCAAAGTGCTGGCACTCGCAACTTTCGTTGGTCCCATGGTAGATCTTTTTTCTGTTGTATTAAATAAAAAGAGTACAGAGATTGAGTCAATACATTCGTACATGTACTTTTTGTTAGGACATTCCATTCCGCCGAATAATCTGAAGGCAAACAGACTAGTTTGGTATGTGCTATGTCTAACCGTACCACAACCAGGACGATATACCAAAGCCAAAATTCTGGCAAACAACTGTAATGGTAAACTGAATTATAGGAAAAGTGCTGTGTACAAAAGCCAAGGTACCACTTTGTTGTCAGTAAATGTCCTTCACAATATCCAGATGTCATTTTAACGTGTAATGCATGTGTGCGCCACCTTGTGTTCCAGAGAGTGCGGTGCGGAGGCCTTTGTGAATTTCGCCTCGTTCGAGAGAGACGGGAAGCTCCCTTACAACTGGTAAGCCTTTCCTCTTGGTGTTTGTTAATGGAGGGCTGGTGCTGGAAGCAAAGCGTGTTTTTAATCTCATCTTCAGTGTGGATGTCAAAGTGGCCTTAAACAGCCGAGGGGGCCCCAGTCAGGGGCGGCTTAGCGAAAGAGGCAGATTAACCACGGGAACTCACCGCTTTGCGAACACATTTAGGTTCATCTCCAAGCATCCGATGATGAGCTGCCCAAACTCAGGATTAGCGCAAATTACAGATTAAAAGACCAAAATGTTGTTTTTGGCATCTGATGTGTTAAATTCTGCAGAACAAACAGAAAGAGTGATTAATATGAGAGCTGAAAGACAGTCAGACAGTCTGTCTTCATCACTACCTTGGTGTTTGTGGCTGTGGACAACCTCCACTTTGTTCATGCTTCATCAAAAATATTTGATTATCAGAGTTGAACATTTTGACTTATCTCATTAGTTATGTGTACGTATAGGCCTGGGCCATACAATAAATTAACGACAAATGATAATTTATTCGATAACTTTGCCGTTGTCAAAGAAATTGCCCTAGTTGTGTGTTTGTTATCTTCCGTCCCTAGCTTTCAAACAAGAGGGTTCACTCTCTGCATCGCTCTCAGCCCCTGAGCGGTTTTATTCAATAGCAGATATAAATTAACAGAGTGAATTATCTTGTCAGTCATGCAGCTTCTTTGCCTAGCTACTTGCTAGCCGCTACTTGCTAGCCGCAGATGAGCACTGTGAAGTAACACAAACTAGAAGGGGAAAAAATTATCGCATACCAAAAAGTACGGGGGGGAATATTTCAGCTTCAAATGAGTAAGCAAGCCGTGCTAATCAACACGGATGGTCGAGAAAGTATGCCCAATTTATTGGAAAGTGATGGCAACAAAACAAACCACCTACCCAGTTTTTCCAACTGGGGAAAAACTGCTTTGAAAAACTGATTGAGAGTCCATTTTATATTTATTGTTTACTTTTTTAGGATGATTAAAAGTTCTCGACCTTCCAGTTGAAATGGTAAAATATACTAATGAGAAATCAAAAGTTTTTGCGTTGAAGGTAATACTATTTGTGTTATTATTACTAGATGTTATGTATACATTAGTGCTTAAGTTGGTCTCAAGAGAATGTTGGCAATAATATTGTTTATCAGCAATAAGTTGTGGGACAATGTATCATCCAGAAAATGTATAACGGTCCCAAGCCTACAACATGTACACGCTACCAAATGACAAAGTAATGCTCAGGTTTACACAATAGTGATGCTGAGAGAGCGACGACATCTTGAGACATTTGTCCTTCAATCAGTATTCGGATGAGATCGCCCATCAGAAGGTTTATAGACCATGGGGTGGGGGCTGAGTGTTTCATTGTGGGCCGGTAGGGCACGGTGATGTCACAGACTCAGGCGTGAGGTTGTCAAGAAGACAAGAGGGTCCATTGGCGTCCAGCAGGGACAAACAGACTGCATGACTCATGACCTGTGTTCAGCACTAATGTGCCTCTTTACTAATGGAGCACTAAGTTGGCGTCTCTTTGTGTTTTTATTATTTTTCTGTTCTATTTGAAACCTCCCACCCCCCAGGCGAAGAAGCCTCTTTGCCTTCCTTACTCTACTGCCATCCTGCCTTTGGACTGACTATCTTTTGGCTTTTTATATTAATCCCTGGTAAGTAAGCGCCTGCACGTCAGGGGTCCGTCCCAGCAGAGTTGACCCTCTGGAGCCACCACTCAAGGAAAAGTCTGGTGAAAGAGCGCGATAGTTCATCACGTCACTTTCTCTTGCATGATGAGGCTCAGTCCATCAGAGCAGCCTTTAGCTTGAAAACAACATCAGAAAAATCATTATGTATTACTAGACATAGTAGCTATCAATCACTTTACAATATATGTACAACTGTAATATCATACTAACTTACTTTTCACTGGCAATACTACAAATCCCAAAACAAGTGAAGTTGGCACATTGACTAAATCGTAAATAAAAACAGAATACAATGATTTGCAAATCCTTTTCAACCTATATTCAATTGAATAGACTGCTAAGACAAGATACATAACGTTCAAACTGATAAACTTTGTTATTTTTTGCAAATATTAGCTCATTTGGAAGTTTATGCCTGCAACATGTTTCAAAAAAGCTGGCACAAGGGGCAAAAAAGACTGAGAAAGTTGAGGAATGCTCATCAAACACTTATTTGGAACATCCCACAGGTGAACAGGCTACCTGGGAACAGGTGGGTGCCATGATTGGGTATAAAAGCAGCTTCCATGAAATGCTCAGTCATTCACAAACAAGGATAGGGCAAGGGTCACCACTTTGTGAACAAATGCGTGAGCAAATCGTCAAACAGTTTAAGAACAACATTTCTCATTGAGCTATTGCAAGGAATTTAGGGATTTCACCATCTACGGTCTGTAATATCATCAAAAGGTTCAGAGAATCTGGAGAAATCACTGCACGTAACATTGAATGCATGTGACCTACATCAGTGTGTAAAGGATATCAACATGGGCTCAGGAAAACTTCAGAAAACCACGGTCAGGAAGTAGTTTGTCGCTACATCTGTAAGTGCAAGTTAAAACTCTACTATGCAAAGTGAAAGCCATTTATCAACAACACCCAGAAACGCCGCCGGCTTCGCTGGGCCCGAACTCATCTAAGATGGACTGATGCAAAATGGAAAAGTGTTCTGTAGACTGACGAGTCCACATTTCAAATTGTTTTTGGAAATGGTGGTCGTCGTGTCCTGCGGACCAAAGAGGAAGAGATCCATCAAATGTTGCCATCCATGCTTATTTCAGCAAGACAATGGCAAGCCACATTCTGCACGTGTTACATCAACGTGGCTTCATAGTAAAAGAGTGCGGGTACTAGACTGGCCTGCCTGTAGTCCAGACCTGAGTCCCATTGAAAATGTGTGGCGCATTATGAAGCATAAAATATGACAACAGAGTCCCCGGACTGTTGAACAACTTAAGCTGTACATCAAGCAAGAATGGGAAATAATTCCACCTGAAAAGCTTAAAAAATTGGTCTCCTCAGTTCCCAAACGTTTACTGAGTGTTGTTAAAAGGAAAGGCCATGTAACACAGTGGTAAAAATGCCCCTGTGCCAACTTTTTTGCAATGTCTTGCTGCCATTAAATTCTAAGTTAATGATTATTTGCAATTAAAAATTATGTTTCTCTGTTCCAACATTAAATATCTTGTCTTTGCAGTCTATTCAATTGATTATAAGTTGAAAAGGATTTACAAATCATTGTATTCTGTTTTTATTTACGATTTACACAACGTGCCGACTTCACTGGTTTTGTATTTACTAAAAGCAAAGACGGGAAAATCACCAGACTTTTCCTATAACCTTTCAAAGCTTGCAAGATAGCCGTGCTTGATATCCAGGTGGACGAAGCACGGTGCTAACTACACTAGCTGCATGCTGCCTGTCTTTGTCCTCGTAGATGTTCACCTTCTTAGAAGTGTTGCTTTGGTGCATGTCACATGCAGTCAGCTGTTCAAACGCATGAAGCTGCTCCAACATGATTGACATGTTTTACTTTGAATTCAAGGGAGAGTTCAGAAAAGTATGCATGGTCATCGTTGGGTTCGACCGATGGTTCTTTGTGGACATTACGGCATTAATGAAGTTTTTTTTTTTTCACTTGACGTATTTGTAACTGTAACACGTGCATCCAAGGGTTGAACATCGGTCGAGCCCAGACAAGTTTAGTCAGCCTGGCTGGAGTTGACGATTTTGACCGGTTGTATTTGTATTGTAGGGGCAAGACTGCTTTAAAGAAACGGAAGCTAACAAGGTAACACAACTCATGGGGTGTTTGTCTCAAAGCTTCTGTGGCGAGGTTGAGAATGACAATGCATCAGATGCAAAGACTAGGAAGCAACATGATGTTCTTTACAATCTAATGGTGGGACATGTGTTCTTTCAAACTGGTGCTCCTGACTTGTAATATTAGTAACTTGGGGTGTCCCGATTCGATTTGATATCAGCAACAAAAAAAAGGTATAGGATTATATCGACCTACACTACCGTTCAAAAGTTTGGGGTCACATTGAAATGTCCTTATTTTTGAAGGAAAAGCACTGTACTTTTCAATGAAGATAACTTTAAACTAGTCTTAACTTTAAAGAAATACACTCTATACATTGCTAATGTGGTAAATGACTATTCTAGCTGCAAATGTCTGGTTTTTGGTGCAATATCTACATAGGTGTAAAGAGGCCCATTTCCAGCAACTATCACTCCAGTGTTCTAATGGTACAATGTGTTTGCTCATTGGCTCAGAAGGCTAATTGATGATTAGAAAACCCTTGTGCAATCATGTTCACACATCTGAAAACAGTTTAGCTCGTTACAGAAGCTACAAAACTGGACCTTCCTTTGAGCAGATTGAGTTTCTGGAGCATCACATTTGTGGGGTCAAGTAAACGCTCAAAATGGCCAGAAAAAGAGAACTTTCATCTGAAACTCTACAGTCTATTCTTGTTCTTAGAATGAAGGCTATTCCACAAAATTGTTTGGGTGACCCCAAACTTTTGAACGGTAGTGTACATCTAAAACAGGGGTCTCCAACTCGCGACCCAGGCTCATATTTTGTGGCCCTCTACTTTATCTTCATAGCACCCTAAGCAGTTAACAGTTAAATATATTATTAATCTTGAATCCGTCTATATCAGGGGTGTCAAACTCGTTTTCATTGAGGGCCACATCGCAGTCAAGGTTGCCCTCAGACGGCCACTTATAGCAGTGTGTATATATATATGAATATAAATGCATATACAGTACAGGACAAAATTTTGGACACACCTTCTCATACAATGCAGTTTCTTTATTTTCATGACTATTACATTGTAGATTGTCACTGAAGGCATCAAAACTATGAATGAACACATGTGGAGTTATGTACTTAACAAAAAAAGGTGAAATAACTGAAACACGTTTTATATTGTAGTTTCTTCAAAGTAGCCACCCTTTGCTCGGATTACTGTTTCGCACACTCTTGGCATTCTCTAAATGAGCTTCAAGAGGTAGTCACCTGAAATGGTTTTCACTTCACAGGTGTGCTTGACGCTCATCGAGAGAATGCCAAGAGTGTGCAAAGCAGTAATCAGAGCAAAGTAGTCAAAATAGTCATGAAAATAAAGAAAACTCATTGAATGAGGAGAAGGTGTGTCCAAACTTTTGGTCTGTACTGTATATATAAATACATGTACAATATATAATAGTTTTTATATGTAAAAAAATATATATTTTATGACCTTTACCGTAATATCTGCTGGGGTTTTTTTTTTTTACAGCTTATTACTCTAAATAGAATGGAAAAACAGTAACACTGTTTTTTATGGTAAATTTAATGCATGTTGTTTTTATAGTGTATTAATGTAAATGGAAAAAGTTGTTTTGCGGTAAAAAAAAAAAAGGCAGCTCTGTTGCCAGAATGTAAAGTAAAGTCTATTGTCATTTTTTACACTGTACAATTTGATGAATAACTTGTTTTGAAATCAGAAGTCAAGGAGATATTTAAGTATTTATTTTTATTTCAACAATAACATGTTTTGAAATGTATGATACAATAATAAACTGCTGTAAAAATTAAGGGAACACTTAAAGGGGAACTGCATTCTTTTGGAATTTTGCCTATTGTTCACAATCATGAGAGACAAGAAGACAAAAGTTTAGGTTTTTTTTCGTTTCTAACATATAGAAATGGCTTTTCTAAGTGATTAGCAATGCCGCTAATGAGAGCAATTAATTCTACCTCTAAATCACTTTAAACATGCATTCAAAAACCCGCCAACAATACTTCATTTACGTTTTGTACACTGTATAATAACCAAGCTGTAGCGACATTGTTATTGTAAGAGCGAACATGGACTAGTCAAAACTCTTTTTAGGACTCAAAGTACAGGACTAGAACTGTCACCTTAATGGCAAAAACTACTTCCTGACTACAGCAACACACCTAGGAGAAACTGAAATGAATTTGTATGTGCACAGCCTCAAGTGTAAGATAACAAGACTTCGCTTTAGAAATTATATTCAGCATGCAGAGCCCACATAATCACAACTTATCACTTAATCAAGCATTTTCAAACATTCCGCACTAATAAACAGATCAAAAGTAGGTATTATTCGTGCTGATATCAAATTGGATCAATATCAGTATCAGCCAATAGTACAGTAAAGGCTGCAATATTCGCGTCGTATAGGACGTGAATTGGGACACCCTGATTATAACCATAATAATAATCATAAATGATGAGCATCCATGCTTGTTTGTGGTCGCAGTCCCGTGCAGCTGGACGACTTTGACGCCTACTTCAAAGAAATGGGCAAAGACTCAGCGTACAAGTTCTCTCTGCAGTTTGAGGTGAGGTTCAGCTCATGTGTGTGCTACTGCACAATCAAACTTTGCGATTAACGCTAGAAATTACATTTAGATGAACTCATTGAAGCGTGATGCTTTCAGGAGCTAAAGAGTGTCGGATTGGATCTTTCCCATGACGCAGCAGACCTGCCCGTCAACAGGCCCAAAAACCGTTACACCAACATCCTCCCCTGTGAGTACCTAGCAGCACTGACCACATTATGACGCACATAATATCAGCATTTACATGTCTCAAATCTCAAATAATTAGCTTCATATTTCGTGTTATTGTCTGCATGGAGACGCGGGCCGGGAATCTTAGGGTGTCTTACAATAGATGCTGTACGTGATACATGGACTACGATATTATCTTGATACTGCAATAATGGATATATTTCTCTGAATAACCTACAGGGTATCAGCATTTTTATAAGGGTGACAAAAAAAGTAATCAAATAAGAATAAGCCGTATAAGAAAATAGATGGATGGTTTGTATTTTGCAGTATATTTACCAGGAGTACAAACAACAATAAAATTGCCCCCCGTTTTGGAATATTTTTATAATTACAGCTTAGAACAGTTTACAACATTATAAATAGTTTTCTTTATTTACATTATTAGCGCCTTCTACACATGAAATAACAGCATACAGTGCCCATTACAATTACTGTATTTTACCAAATCTAGTAGACATCATAATAGGAAATGATACACACTTGACTGTAATACATACAGTATAAATAAGACATAAAAAGGACATACTGTAGTAGGGTTGTACGGTATACCGGTACTACTATAGTACCGCGATACTAATGAATCATATTCGGTACTATACCGCCTCTAAAAAGTACCGGCTCCCCCTTTTTTTAACGAGCATGACAGCGCGTCGTCCATGACATTGCTGGTTTTACGAGCAGAGGAGCATGTTCGGCAGCGCACAAGAACGGACGCATTTTGGCTTAAAAACTAACGATAAAGGTGAAGCTATAACACTGAAACGCCCTCAGGAAGAGGCGCTTTAAGACATGGCTAGCTAGCTAGCAGCTAACATCCGTCCATCCGCAGTCTGCGGACACAATATGTTACTGCATGTCAGAAGCTAAATTAGGAGCCTTTGTTTGCTTACTTACTAATAAAAGAAAAGTTGTCTCGTATGTTCACTATTTTATTCAAGGACAAAATTGCAATAAGAAAGATGTTTAATGTACCGTAAGATTTAAAAAAAAAATAAAGCCAATAATGAAATTTTTTGTGGTCCCCTTTATTTAGAAAAGTATCGAAAAACATTTTGGTACCGGTACCAAAATATTGGTATCGGGAAAACCCTATACTGTAGTGTACAGTACTTATCAGATGTTCTAGGAATGCACAAGCTTTTTTTGATTGTTGCAGCATTAAAATGCCTGTTTTCGCAGCAGATGATTCACAAAATTATGGCAAAAGTTGCGATGTTTGAGGCTTTTTTCCCCCCAATATAATCAACTTGTTATATTTATGAAATTGCTATCAGTGTTTTTTGTAACTTTAACCTCAAAAAGCACAAGATTTCAACAAAAATTAGAAAACAAATATTGTGTTGATGTTTTACTCGTTTTATACCTCACAGACTTAAAAACACATGCACAAAGGCGTGCAACAGCGGTTATAAGTCTCCCTTTCTTTTCTGTCTTCCTCGCGCTCATCCAATCACCAGTCGGAACACATGTAATATATCTCAAACTTTGGGAAAATACAACTAAAGCAGGAAAGAACGAGTATTTTAAAAAATTTGTATTTAGTAGTAACAAATGTTTAAAGTATGAAGTTTAAAGAAAATATGTCTATTCACATAAAAACACATTCACTGGCTGGTATGCGCATTTTTTCCTCATATTTTTAGAATCATTAAATAATAAAAATAATTGTCACAACTGTAATCCAACAAAACCACTGGATGGCGGTGTAACAATATCAATTATTTTCCTTTTCTTATATACAGCGAGGTATAAAAGTTAATACTACAAAATAACTTCTCTCCTGAGTTTGTCAAGAAAAACAAAAAACGATTGTGATAGTAATAATTGTACATTTGTTTTAACTATTAAATGAACCAAAAATATGACTTATTTTACCTTTGTGAAAATATTGGACACAGTGTGTTGTCGAGCTTATGAAATGCGATGCAAGTGTAAGCCACTGTGACACAATTGTTCTTTTTTTTTATTTTTATAAATGTCTAATGATAATGTCAATGAGGGATCTTTAATCACTGCTATGTTGAAATTGTAACTAATATTGATACTGTTGTTGATAATATTCATTTTGTTTCACTACTTTTGGTTTGTTCTGTGTCGTGTTTGTGTCTCCTCTCAATTGCTCTGTTTATTGCTGTTCTGAGTGTTGCTGGGCCGGGTTTGGTTTTGGAATGGGATTGCATTGTTATGGTATTGCTGTGTATTGTTTTGTTGGATTTATTAATTTAAAAAAAAAAACATAAAAAAATTTATAAATTAAAAAAAAAATTTTTTTTTTGAAAAAGGAGAATCGATACTGAATCGCACGTGACAATCGCGATTTGAATTTGAATCAAATTTTTCCCACACCCCTACTAAACACTGTAGTATTGACTATATACTAATAGTATGCATGATATCATTACTGTCAGGATTTGTACCCCACTCGTTTACATTCTAGAACATTAGTTCAGCGATTAGCTATGCTTTTTTGTATCCTCCTGTTGTGTGTAGTGTACTATATTTAGCTATTCCTTGTCCTCTGGTCTTCCAGTGATAATGATAGATTATATGTCACCATAGAGAAGATGATTCGTGATTTAGAAGCTGCACTGTTGAGGCACATTAGATGCTTGCTCGCTAGCGAGAATGCTACATTGTGTTTAGGTTGCCTTTTTTTTTGCACAGTTATATCGTACCCTAACCCAACGTAATGTTACATTTTGTGATAGTTTAACCATATTGATATTTTGCTGAACATGGTTATAATTGGACTTAATGTTTCTAAAAAAAACCAAACTGGAAACTTACCAAGTAAACACAGCGGTGGTCGCATGAACACTGGTCAGGTAGCTGCCGGGAAAACATGGCACACGTATCATTGCATCAAACCAGCACAAGAGAAAGTAATACAAAAAGGGTAAAAATCACCTGTGTTCAACTTCCAGACGACTTCAGTCGCGTGAAGCTGATGTCCTTGCACAACGATGAAGGTGCAGACTACATCAATGCCAACTACATTCCCGTGAGTCCATCTTTTTCAACAACCTTCCAACACTGCTCTCAAGTCACAGCTCATTTTCTTGTCTTCCCTCTTCAGGGCTACAAACATCCGAAGGAGTACATCGCCACCCAGGGGCCGCTGCCAGAGACCCGCAATGACTTCTGGAAGATGGTTCTTCAGGAGAAGTCCCCCATAGTGGTCATGCTGACACAGTGCAACGAGCGGCGGAGGGCGAGTTTTACTTCTCTATCTCGGAGCGGTTTAGATTTCCTCTTACATGCAATTCGATGCGTCCTTTAGGTGAAGTGCGACCACTACTGGCCGTTCACCGATGAGCCCGTTATGTACGGCGAGATCAGCGTGGAGATGCTCTCGGAAAGCGAATCGCCAGAGTGGACCATCAGGAAGTTCAGGCTGGGATACGTGAGTTCTAGCTTCTGTCTACACTTTCCCCCGTGCCCTCCCAGTGGTCGCTGAGGTGGAGGGGAAAGGGTTGCAGTTGCAGCAAAGGCTTTTGAAGATTTTTTTTTCTGTCATTTAAAGTTATGAAAAACTTAAATGTTAATATGAAATTAACATAGCCGTGAAAGTTCAAATAATAAGGTTGTTTGAATCAAATTAAAAACCTGCACCTCCCAATAAAAGAATCCAAAATAATTCAGATAGCCAAACCTCGCATAGAACACTTCACTCAACACAGACGTCATAACATCATCAAAGCTCACATTTAAGCATTCACACACATCACCAGCATTGGGGAAGGATGTGATAGAATAAAGTAAAAATAATACTTTTATCCGTGGCAGTATAGGAGAAAGTCTTGTTCAAGTTTTACTTTTTCATCTCAACGCTCATAATGTGATGCGTTCATGTACCCTCGATTAATTTAGAAACAGAGTTTTAAAGACTGGGGAAGGCTTTTCCCCTAGGTGATGCTACTACTACCACTACTACTATAGTGTTTATATTTTTAGTTTATTTAGCCATTTTTATGCTTGAAAATGCTTAGTTTGTGGCAAAAATGTGGTAGAATATGGTTACCAAAAAACCCACACACACAAAAAAATAAATAAATCCGCAAAAGGGTGAAACCGCAATATTTGAAGTGCGATGCAGCGAGACGACTGTATTGTAATCTTCCTGAGGCTGAGCCTATCAGTGGCCACGATACTAAAGAACGTGCTCCGAGTGGCCAATACTACTATAGTAGATATTTTTAACTCATGTAGCCATTTTTATGCTTGAAAATGCTTAATTCAGGAAATATAAAAATAAAAATATATATTTCCAAAATAAATCTGCAATGTGGTGAAGCCGCATTATTTGAGGCGCAATGTGGCGAGGCACGACTGTAAATCCATTTGTGGCATCATAGAGTTATGTACAAGTTTCACTTTTGCATCTCATTGCACATAACTGTGGTGCATTCAAGGACCCTCGATTAAAGTTAGAAATACTCAGTGGCCTAGTGGTTAGAGTGTCCGCCCTGAGATCGGTAGGTTGTGAGTTCAAACCCCGGCCGAGTCATACCAAAGACTATAAAAATGGGACCCATTACCTCCCTGCTTGGCACTCAGCATCAAGGGTTGGAATTGGGGGTTAAATCACCAAAAATGATTCCCAGGCGCAGCACCGCTGCTGCCCGCTGCTGCCCACTGCTCCCCTCACCTCCCAGGGGGTGATCACAGGGATGGGTCAAATGCAGAGGACAAATTTCACCACACCTAGTGTGTGTGTGACAATCATTGGTACTTTAACTTTAACTTAAATAGAGGTGTCATAGGTTTTAAGGACAGAGGAAGGCTTATCCCCTAGGAAATGCACTAATAATATAATCATAATAATAAGGATGCATTATTATATGTATTACCCACTGATGATTATTTTACGTGAATGCAATAGTTAGTTTTTTCGGGCATGAAACAAACCAAGTGTGTGTATTGAGTGGCAATTTTAGAGTGGGATAGGGGGCCCTTCAGGAATCTTGTGTATGAGGGCCCATAATTTGGTGCCATGCCCTTGCTCTCACCACCAACTATTAGAGCGCCAATGTGGGCCTTCTGTAGAGTTTGGCCAACGCGGTTTCAGGCGACATCCTCAATAATTGGTCAAAAGGCAAGCATGTGACTTCAGAGCGCCATGATTGCTACAAACTTTGATGCTGGCCCTATGCTGTACTGCACTTCCTCACGTGAAATTTCTTGTATTTAAAGAGTTTTTTTGCCATGTAATAAACATGCTCGTGAAAACGTATTAAATTAAAAGTTACATTTACCTGTGAGTCTGCCAAATATCTTTTTAATTGATTGATTCGCACAATATTTTGTATACCGGTACTCGCCGAGTGCCTGTTTGTTTGTTTAGCGATTCACAAGTCGAGTTGTTGTTCCAAAGCTGATGAGGGTTTTGGCAAACTAAGGGTAATACCATTATTTTTGGTCGTTGTGTATTCTTTGACGTACGGCAGCCGGCGCGAGTGTATTAAAGAGCCAGCTGGTGACTTAACACTGCATAAATGTAGCGGCAGAGTTTATCAAATAGGGCCACTTATAGGGCCACTTAATGGCCTGAAAATTACCGTATTTTCCGGACCATAGGGCGCACCGGACTATAAGGCGCACTGCTGATGAATGGTCTATTTTTGACCTTTTTTCATATATAAGGCGCACCGGCTTATAGGGTGCATTAAAGGAGACACATTATTATAATTTTTTTCTAAATTGAAAACACTCGCTTGTTGTCTACATAACATGTAATGGTGGTTCTTTGGTCAACATGTTGCATAGATTTATGTTTTACAGATCATCTTCAAGCCGCTTTCTGACAGTCTCTTCCGGATGCGGATGTTTTGTGGGCGGTCTTATTTACGTGGCTCACCTTCGGCAGCGTCTTCTCCCCGTCATTTTTGTTGTAGCGGTGTAGCGTGCAAGGACGGGAGTGGAAGTGTCAAAAGATGGAGCTAACTGTTTTAATGACATTCAGACTTTACTTAAATCAATAACGGAGCAGCATCTCCTCATCCGGAAACAACAACACCGGAAATGTGTCCCGTGAAAAAACGTCCGACCGGAACTCTTATAACTAAAATTCCTTGGGTGAATAATGTAAACCCACTACACTATGTTTTAGCGATTTCATGGAGTTCACTGACAGATACAAGTAAGAACTTTACACTACTTTATATTAGAAATGCCAACAGCAGAGGATGAATGTCCCGTAACAGGAAGATAGAGAGAAAAAAATAAGCTTATCGACTACATAGTCGGCACGGACTAGAGGCGGACGCGCGCAAATTTTTAGTACTTATGCAGATCCCAAATACAGATCAGCAGGTACCAGAAGGTAAGAAGAGTTGCTTTTGCATAATTTTGCAAAACAAAACACCAGATAATATGTCTTACCTTATACACACACCATAATAATACTCGTATGTTGAAGCACATCAAACGGTGCAGCCTACACTTATCTCTTATGTGTGACTACCATCTACTGGTCACACTTATTACACCATGTACCAAATAAAATTGCTTCGAGGTGGGTAAGCTCAACCAAACGTATTCCTTACATTAGGCGCACCAGGTTATAAGGCGCACTGTCGAGTTTTGAGAAGAAAAAAAAGGATTTTAAGTGCGCCTTATAGTCCGGAAAATACAGTACACTTTGACGCAACAAAAGCATGTTTTATCGTAAGTTTATGAGCTGGAGTATGTTTAGAACTGTATTTAAACCTATTATTTTGGTTGATTTCATCAGGAAAACATTAGAAGGACATTAATTACATGTTTACAGGCAGAGCCGTACATGTCATTGGTAGCAAAGATGGTGGCTCTCGTTTAGTTGGCCATACTCTTTCTACATGGCTGTGCTTGGATGTGCGTTTGTCTGCCTCCTGCAGGCGGACGAGACTCAGGACATCCTCCACCTCAACTACACATCATGGCCAGATCACGGCGTTCCCACGGTCAATGCCATCGAAAGCATCCTGCAGTTTGTCCACATTGTCCGTCAGCAAGCAAACAGGACAAAGGACCCTGTTATCGTCCACTGCAGGTCAGGAGTGAGGGCGGGGAGGGTCTCTTGCCACCCGTTTTTTTTGTTACCACGGTTAAATTGTGTGGTCATGAGTGCAGTGCTGGCGTGGGCAGGACCGGGACCTTCATCGCTCTGGACCGCCTCATGCAGCACATCAGAGAACACGAGTTTGTGGACATCCTGGGAATGGTGTCCGAGATGCGCTCGCACCGTCTCTCCATGGTGCAGACTGAGGTGAGACCACGCCCACATTTTTATTTTGTTCCGTCCGGATTTGACAATGCTTTGCTGGTGTTTGCAGGAACAATTCGTCTTCATCCATCAGTGCGTCCTGCTCATGTGGCAGAAAAAGAAGCAGCAGTCCCTCACCACCGACGTCATCTACGAGAACGCCAGCAAAACATAATGGCGGCACATGTGAGTCGCACGTCCGCGCGCCGCCACTTGAAGCCTTGTATGACGCTTACTTGTCTTGCAGGCTGTGAACGTGCGTCATCGTATGTGAGATCTTCAAACACAAGAGACAAGTTCTGCCTTAAAGAGCCGTCACAGATTGTCCATCAATGCCTGCCCCCTTAACGAGCTGTCCAGTGAGTGGATGTTTACACGGGGTCGTCCTCCTTCAGATGACAAGAGGGGACGAGCCGCTGGAGGACAGTCGGACGATTTTTTTCCCCTTCCTTTATTTTTCACACTCAGGAGAGTCTGAAAAAGTGGTGCGCAGTTAGCCTGCTCGCCACTTTCCTGTAGCACAAACATGTACCTTCATATGGAGCCCACACACAGGAACGCCATGCACAAGCCCCGCCCACTCTTCCGAGTACAACAAACATTGAGCTGTTACTAATACTCCTAACTTCACAGGATGTTTGCTGTTCACACTTATCAAAAGGGAACAAAACAAGGTGACATGTTGGATCGAAAAGATGAAGACAAAATATCTTTAAAAATGTTTGCACAGTCGCTCACGTTACTTAAAATAAACATTTTGCATTATGATCTGTCACTAATGTACTTCCTGGAATACAGGAAATAAAATTGGAATTGCACCCCCCCCCCCGGTGGCTGTCAGGTAGAATTATTTTAACTTTTTACTCGACACTTGATTAATAGGAGGATTTATAGAGGTTGCAGTATTGATAACGTTGGCACGGCCCACCTCATTCGACTCCTGACACAGACAGTTTGCTTATGTGATGTCAAAATAAGAGCGTAGTATAAAAGTGTTGCCAAAACATTCAATTTTATATGTGCAAACATCTCTAAATATGCATGACTGACATGCTTTCACTGCTCTGATTTGACATTTTGATGTGAAAAGAGGAGTTTGGACTTTGGCGACACCTGGCGGACATGTTAAAAACTTCACAATTGAAATGGATGTGTGAAGTCAGAGGGGTCAAATAAGGTTCTGCTTGCTCTGACATAGGATCATAGGTCATGATGTCCACGTGGCCAAAAGTTGTGTAAATATTTTGAGTGCATAGCTACTGTTTTTACTTGTCATTCGTGCGAAAGACACTTTTTTAAAACATCTTGTGTAAAATGTTCATTTCCCGATCCACACGTTCTCTCAGCCCCACTCAAACGCACTTTGCTACGACTGAAGCTCAGCACTGTAGACTTGTGTTGTCATTGGTGCCATTCTTGTAATTGTGTCACTTTGAAGAATGTGTGTATGTGTGTGTGTGTGTGTGTGTGCGTGTGTGTGTGTGTGAGATAAGGGGGAGAGAAAGAACAAAATAAATGTGTCATCTGATTCCCTCTCTTCATTTTGTTGATGGAACATCTAAAGCAGAGATGTGAAAAGTGTGGATAGTTTTTTGGATTGCCATGTGGCATATTGTAAAAAAATAAAACATTAAAACTTTATAAAATGATTAGTGCGAGACCTGGATACTCATGATAGCAAGAAACGCAACTACTGTATTTACTTTGTGACCAATAACATAAATGACATTTTTTTAATTGCATAGTATATTTTAATGTTATTGAATATTATACGACTATCAAAGCGACCCCCACAGTTGTAAATATAAAGTCAATGTATCTGTAATTGATCCTGAAGCCATAAAACGACCATCACATTCAGCCCAGCAT
This sequence comes from Entelurus aequoreus, assembly GCF_033978785.1. Lineage (NCBI taxonomy): Eukaryota > Metazoa > Chordata > Actinopteri > Syngnathiformes > Syngnathidae > Entelurus > Entelurus aequoreus. Next base: position 10,073,822 of record NC_084742.1, on the reverse strand, counting down.
CAGAACCGCTGATTTATTAGAACACAAAGCAGCAACTATCTCCTTGTCTAAATGGTGCGAGTCAGAACCTCAGCAAAAACTGAAAAAAGAACCCAGGCCACGCCCACAGGCCAGTGTGGTCAGTACCTGGTGCTCAAGTGCCTGTCTTCTTTGAAGAGGCTGAGGACAAGGCTGACTACGAAGAACTGCCCCTGCTCCTTCAGCCGGACTAGAGTCATCCTCACCTCGCCCTGCGCGTCCTTGTAGGCCAACAGGAAGTGGTCACCGTTGTATTCTGAACAGGGCGGCTTCCTTACCATCTTGACGCTGACGGGCCTGCTGACGCACCACAGGGGCTTGTGGGCCTCCTCCAGCAGAGTCATCACCATGACGCAGCACATCTAATGGAATGAAACAATGAAGCCTGCGCTGAAACGCCACACCGTCCTCAACAGGAGTGCCCTCACTCATCTTTCAGATCCCTGCGTTCTACTACCTCCACAGAACCCTCAAGAGCCTTGCTCTTCCACGGAAGCTTGATGTGTCCAGGCAGCAGGCGATGCCGAGACATGTTGGACCCGTTTGTGGCCTGCAACTCCACCAGGCAGCCTCGAACTAGACAGTCTCACAAGGGAAACAGATTACATCCAGCTTTGAAGATCAGCTGATAAAAGCCATCAGACAGCAGCTAAAAAACAACCGACCTGGTCTGCTGATAAGAGGATGGAAGTATACCGACATGATCTCACAGACGGTGTTGTGCAGGACAAAGTGCAGCGCATATGTACGCACCGTCAAATCACCACGCCACTTTTCCACAGGCTCCCAGTACGAACTGCAGGGGGACACCACGAACCTCACGTAAAGAAATGTCCTCCAAGTTGACCTGAGCAGCACTATGTTGTGTACGTGTGTTCCACAAAAATGCCAGTGTATTTAGATTCTGATAACATACTGACATACCAGATTGGAGATCCCAGCAGGCTCCTCTCCACCAGCCGGTGCAAGTGTAAGCTGATCATAACGAAGGCCACCGTCTTTGAACCCTGTGCACAAGGGGAAAAGATTGTGTAATGGACAGAAGAAGGTAAATACGGCGATACAGGAGTGCACAACGATGGCAATACATTTGGACAGCAGTATTGACAGTCCCTCCAGGAATTCACGATCACGCCAATTCGACCAATCCCTTTGAATTATGCACAGCCTCGAAACTTCATCCAAAACCAGCAACTTCCCTGCATATTTTGGCCAATCGAGCTTGCCTCAGAGTGGAGATCAAACACGCACGTCAACTGTCTATTCAAAGCTTGTTTGTTCCTTGTGCAAAAGAATATAAAAACATTTATTTATATATTTAATCTTTATTTATCCGCGGTAAAACAATTAACAGATTTTAATTTTGCAATGAGGCAGCATTTACATGACAGGTATGTTGACGTGTGATGATGACCTCTCCTCGTCTCTCATTTACTAACAAAAAATTACCGCTATTGATCGCTATCAACAATTCATAAACATAAATTAATGTTTAAGATGGTCAAACACTGTTGAAGATGAAAACATACATGGAGAATGTCTGCACCTTGTGGACAACAGGACAGCTGACAATAAGGAAGCCTTTGGTGGTGTTTCTTTCTATAGTTATTAGTATAACTTGCTATGAATTATGCATAATTAAAACAGTATTTTGATAATGAGCTTTGAGCATTTGCTTTTACTACCATCAAGCATATACGTGTGCGGTATATAAGGAGTAAAACATCAATACAGTGTTTGCTTTCCATTTTTTGTTTAAGTTATGTACTTTTTTAGTTTTTTTTCTACATTTAAAACACTTCCTTGTGTTCAACATAATAAGTAATGGTGGTTCTTTGGTCAAAATGTTGGATGGATTATATTTTACAGACTATCTTCAAGCCGATTTCTGACCGTCTCTTTAGGATGCGCTGTTTTGTAGGCGGTCTTATTTACTTGCTTCCATTTCGACAGCGACTTCTGTCAGCCATGTTGTAGTATTTAGAGCATCCATATGAAATCTACAGTACATAGAGATAGATGTACACTACTTTGTATTAGAAATAGCAACAGAGGGGGATGCATGTGCATGTATGAGTCAGTCTGCCCCACGACAAGAGGAAAGACAAAAAGAAGAAACTCATTGACGACAATGTCGGACTCACACAAAGCTCTTTGGGTAGAACTTTACCATATATGGAGATATCCGCTGACACCACGGAAGTATGAAGGAAGGCAAGCTTGTTTTATAAATATTTCTGCCATGCCTCCATGGTTTGAATTCACATTTTCGGGATTTACCGTATACAGATCCCAAATACACAAAAAACAAGTGACAATAGGTAAGAAAAGTTGGTTTTGCCTAATAGATCCCCTTTAAGTTTACAAAAAACAATTAAAACATTTATAACAAAGTCATAAAATCACAAGATTGCAACTTTTGCCCCAACTTTCGAGAAAACCTTCTACGAATTTAGGCATTTTTAGACCACAACAATCACCAAAAAAGCTAGCAAAATACTAGAGGGACTGACTACACTGTCAAACTTTCTGCACTCAGTAGCCAAGTTCCATGTGTACACCATATACTTAGTGATGTGTAACTGCAAGCCCTCTTCATTGATATGTTCACACTTACAAAAAAGATTAAAAGTAAAAAGGTGAGTTTACCCTCCAGACGCCCAGAATGAATCCAGGCGAGAGAAGCATGACTTGGACCAGACGGTCTCTACCAAGGAAGCGAGCAAGACAAATCCTAGCGTCCCACTTGCAAATAAGTGAGCACCATTGTGGTCTGGGCCCCTTTAGCGCTTCCTTCCGGACCCCGAAGAGCTGGACGCTGCTGATGTGAGGATACTGAATGAGTCGGTTTCCACTCCAGCACATTGTTGCAGACGTACTGAAGAAGGAGACCCTGCTCAAGTCCAGAGTGACCACTCGGCCTAAGGGATCACACACCCTTAGCTCCCAAATATGGTTCCTTGGAGAAGAAACATCAAAAAGAGCGGCCTTCTTTATAACATGGTGTCACTGAAAACTTGATCTATTTAGGTAGTGTATCTAATGTACATTTATCCTGCTCGCTGCAATGAGACCGCAGCCGGCCTGAGCAGGACCAGGCTGGTACCTGAGAATGCGCTCGGCCTGCTGAGGCAGTCCAGTGAATGGGCTGACATCCGTCAGTTCTTTCCTCCAGGTGCTCAGCTCCTGTCCGCCCATATTCCACAGGTACTTCTTCTTCCAGCCGCCTGATGAGTGCTCCTTAGGCTCCGCCTTCCTTGTGGCGTCCCCCGTGGACTTGAGCCTCCATGTTTTAACAGAGAAGGCAGCCGTGTAGATCTTGTACCACACCACACTACAGAGAAAAGAGCTCACAGCCACTACGCTACAACACACGAGACAGCGACAAAATGGCACCTACTCGTCGTTGGCGAGTTGGTGGAAGATCTTGTTGACATAACTGAGGCTCAGCAGCGAGGCAGCGTCCAGGTTGGACAGGATCTTTATTAGGATCTCTGATGGTAGTCTGAACAACAACAAAAACATATTTGGATGCGTCAACACAAACATCAAGCTGTGTTTCTCTTAAAAGTAATAGGCTTCCATGAAAATTTGAGTCGTTATGCATAAGCATCCAGTAGATCAAAGGCATTTTTTAGAAAAACTGAAGGACAGGGAACCACTATAATACATTTTGTAGACTAAAGATACTACTGTAGGTCAATATATGCTAAGCTTAGCATATAACGTGTCTTTACATCACATTTTAGGTGACAAAGCTAACTAGTGTAATATCTAATAAAATATTTGTTCAATAATGAGTTGAGTTGAGTGGAGTTTAAGTTTATTTTGAACATGCATGCATACGACATGATACATCACAATTTTCAGTTTCTCTATTTTCAACATGTTCGAAAAGGAGTAGGAAGAAGCAGATCTTATTTAATCCTACCACTTTTCCTTTACATAGCAGTTGCTGACACTTTTGTTCACTTCCTGTTCTCAATATATTCACAATTTACTCCATAAGTAATAACATAACAAAAAATAAATAAATAATAATAATTAGTGAAGTACATTGTATTTCATATGGTGAAGACATGCACCTGGGGATAGGTTGATTGGCAACACTAAATTGGCCCTAGTGTGTGAATGTGAGTGTGAATGTTGTCTGTCTATCTGTGTTGGCCCTGTGATGAGGTGGCGACTTGTCCATGGTGTACCCCGCCTTCCGCCCAAATACAGCTGAGATAAGCTCCAGCACTCACCGCGACCCCGAAAGGGACAAGCGGTAAAAAATGGATGGATGGAAATAAATAAGATTATCAATAAATTCAGAATTTTTAATAATGGTTCTTCTAATTTGTACTGTGTAAACACTTTAAGTTTCAAGATGTTCTTGAAGTGGATCATATTAGTACATTGTTTGATTTCTTTGCTTAACCCATTCCATAATTTAATTCCACATACTGATATACGAAGGGTCTTAAGTGTTGTACGTGCATACAAATGTTTTAAACTACATTTTTCTCTAAGGTTATATTTCTTTTCTTTTGTTGAGAAGAAGTGTTGTACATTCTTGGGTAGCAGGTATAGTTTGCTTTCTGCATAATTCTAGCTGTTTGCAAATTCACTATGTCGTGGAATTTCAGTATTTGATTAGATGAATAAAGGGTTTGTATGTTCTCTATATCCAACATTATGTATTATTCTAACAGATCTTTTTTGTAACACGGTAATGAATGAAGTGCAGTTTTGTAGTTATATCCCCATATTTCTGCACAATAACTCAGATATGGTAACACTAGTGAGCAGTAGAGAATATGAAGTGATTTTTGGTCCAATGGATATTTAGCTTTATTCATTATTGACATGTTTCTTGCCCCTTTATGTAGTATATTTTTATATGAGATTATACCTAGAAAATTTGATTAATTTACTGTTTCAATTTCTATTCCGTCTATTTGTATTTGTGTTCGACTTTCCCTTCAACAGTTACCGAATAGCATTATTTCGGTTTTACAGGATAGTCTGTTTTTGCCAAACCATCTTTTTGATTGGTTGATTTCTTCTATTATTTGTATTAGCTTCTGTGTGTTTTCTCCTGAACAAAACCCTGTTGTATCGTCCGCGAATAATACTAACTTTAAGTCTTTTGTAACTTTACAAATGTCATTTATATAAAGATTGAACAATTTTGGTTCCACTATTGATCCCTGTGGTACTCCACAGGATATATTTAGTGTTGTAGATGTTTGTTCGCCTAGCTTCACGCATTGTTTCCTGTAGGTTAAGTAGCTTCTAATCCAGTTTAAGACCAACCCTCGCTCTGATGCCATACCGTTCCATTTTTTAAATTAAAATATTGTGATTAATTGTGTCAAATGCTTTAGTTACATCTATAAACACTGCCGCTGCACACTGTTTACCATCTATTGCATTGGTAATTTCCTTTGTTATTTTGATTAAAGCCATCGAAGTTGAAATATTACCTCTGTATCCATATTGGTTCTCAGCGAGTATTCTTGCTTGCTTATGAAACTCTCCAATCTGTTTTCGAACAGTTTTTCAATGGTTTTAAATAAATTGTGGAAGTAAAAAAACAGGTTTATAATTTGTAAATTTGTTTGTTTCCAGTCCTATAAATTGGTACAATTAAAGCTATTTTCATTTTGTTTGGGAATTTACCTGTTTGAAATGATAGGCTACTAATATACAATAATGGTCCTGAGATTTCTGAAATAACCTTTTTTATTGTTTCCATATCAATTCCATTAAAATCTTTTGAAGTCTTAGATTTGCATTTTTCCACGATTTTAACTATTTCCTCCTGTGTCATTTTCGTGAGGAACATTGAGTTGTGATTTCGATCTATGCTGTCATTAAAGTCCTCGGTTGAAACTGGGTCTGTAATCTTTTCCTCCAATTTTGGTCCAATATTTACGAAGTAATTATTGAAGCTTTCAACTACTTCCTTCATTGTTGTCATTTATGTTTCCGTCTGAGAAGTATTGGGGGTAATTCCTCTTAGTGCCATTTTTAATAATGCTATGTTGCTCTCATGTTGTTTTTGTTCCTGTTGAATAATTGACTGTAATATTATTTTATACATGTTCGTAGTATTGTATGTAAGTTAGCTTGTTTATATACTTATTTGCTGCCTCTGTAGTTAATTGTGTTATAAATTGTGTTCTATATAATCAATCAATCAATCAATCAATCAATCAATGTTTATTTATATAGCCCTAAATCACAAGTGTCTCAAAGGGCTGTACAAGCCACAACGACATCCTCGGTACAGAGCCCACATATAATGTACTCTTATTACAAGCATTTTTTTTTTTGTCATCCATGATTCATTGTTCTTTCTCTGGCAGATGATCACTAATGTCGGTAATAAGTAGACCCCTTGTAGTGTTATTATCAAAATCATTGGTAAAAATATGATCAATAAGTGTGGCACAGTGTCCTGTGACTTTGATTGGCTTTGTGATTGTAGGATATAAAGTGATGCTGTACCTTGTATCAATGAAGTCATCAATGGACTTTTGCTTGTTAGGGTTCAATAAGTCAATGTTGAAGTCGACCCCGAAAGGGACAAGCGGGAGAAAATGGATGGATGGATGGATGAAGTCACCACATAAGAAAATTATTTTTGACCAGAATCCATAAAATGTGCCTTGATCCAGTCTTCAAATGTTTCAATATGATGTTTCAAATTAATTAAATGTGTTTACAAATGTGAATGACGAATAAAAAAGCAAGTTACAGGCTGAAAATGTCTCCCGAGCCAGACTTTGGTCAACCCTGCAGTAGCTTATTATTTTTTAACTTTCTTTTCTTCAGAATTGTCGCTACTGAATCAAACATTGGATTGTGTACTTAATAAAGTAGCTGGTTAGTGTAGTCATACCTCGGGATACATGTTTTTATGTTTCTATGACGCAGCCCATACCTCCAAAAACCTGTATTTCGTAACTGCATCACCCATTGAAAATAATTAGCATCCATTTAATCGGTGCTTAGCTTCCCCAAAAAAAGCACAATTTTATTTCAGGTAAGAAATATTCTATGGAAACGCATAGCAGTTTTAAAACGCAATGTAATATTTATGCATGGCATTTACTTTGGAAAGCAGACTTCTATTGTATCTCCTTCTAGCTGCTTCTGCGTCAAATACACATCAGCAGCTTCTCTATATTTTCATGAATAAATGTCCGCCGTTTAGATATTATTTAATCGTCCTTGGCTGGCTTTATCAACTCATTCTGCTTCAGTATGGTGCAGACTAGCAATACTACACTGCAACTGTAACTACACGCTCAGTCATTTTTTTAACAATTTCTTTAATTTAATGAATGTCATACACTTCTCAGCACTGTCATTCACACTTACTTAATTCCTTTCGATAATTTGGAAAAACTAACTTATGTCCATCTCCAACTATAAGCTAATGATTATTGATATTAATTATATTTTGGTCGTTTCTTACAGGGTTCACCGTGACGTTCACTACGCCAACTAGCGGTGGGGAAAATAGTAAACTAAAACATAACAATTAGCCAAGAGACAGCACATATCTCGAAAATGTTGTACCATAGGTACCACGTCTACTAATTGAATGAATGATCCAAAAACCAACGAGCAAACTTACCTTTCCAGAACAATCCCCTCAGGCAATGGCTTGACACATGTTCTTTCCTGGTGTCTGTTTACAAATAAAGCATTATTTGAGGCATTAAATAGAGTTTACATAGACACAAGGTGAGGTAGATGATGTTCACCTGTGCAAAGCTCCGCCACCTGGAGAACTCCTGCAGAGTTCTGCCTCTGCTTGGCGACACTGATCCGGCCGCCTGGTACCACCAGTCCGTCCTGGTTTAATTGTCAGACCATCCATGAAGCTCTGGAAAAATTGTCCACGTCCAGTCGCCACTAAAGACTCCGTCATAGTCGGTCTACTTCTGCCACCTTGATTTTCACAATTAAAGCCTCAATTAAGTGTGAAAGTGCTTACTGGCCTTTAGATGGCAGCAAAGTCTCCTTAAAAGATTAATTTCAGTCAAATTCAACAATAGTTGTAAAATCACCCCAGTAGATGAGTGTGTTCATTGACTTTCAGCCATACTTGTATCATCATTAAAAGTATTCAAGACACATCTGTCTTTATGAGTGAAAAAACCCCTACAATATGGACGGTCAAATGGAACAAAATTATCCATCCATCCATCCATCCATTTTCTACCGCTTGTCCCTTTTTAACCAATATTTGAATAATTACTTACATGTGTCATTAATTCATTATTATAATAAATATGTGAATAATTTATTATATGTAAAAGCAAATTTAATAATTTAATCAATTACTCACTTTACGGTTCAATTATTCAATATTTTCATGAACCTGCGCTTCAAAAATTGATTTTAACTGTCCAACTCACCCATTTAGTCAACGGGCGGGACTAGCAAATCTAGCCTGGAATATTGGAAGTCTGTTGGCGGATAGAGTGGATATAATCATACTTTTTTGGGAGTTGGTGGTAGATATTTTAAACTCGCTGACCCAGAGCAAGTAGCAGTTGAAGTAGAAGAATTAATTGAAGTCGTCTGAGTTATTTCCACTTTCAGACCAAGGTATCGACCAGTAGGATGCCTAATCCGCTTCCCTGGTCAAGTGGAAGTGCCGGATTAACCAATCTGGTGTTAGGATCCGCCCACTGAATTTGATAGATAAAAACACATTTATTAAGTGCTGCCACACAGCTTCATGAAATATATAAATACAATCATAAAACATGTATTAAATCATGAATGTATTAATTAAATCATTAAATACTTAAATCAGTGAAGAATTAAATATTTAAACAAATACATGTACTTTTACATCAAACATATTAGTGACACATTTAAGTATTTAATTCCAATTATGGTTAAAAATGACACAATGAAGTAATTATTTAGGTATTTCTTTATTCGTTTATTAGTCCTGCATATTAAGAGGACTTGGTGTCTTTACTACTGTCACTTTTTTGTAAATAGCAAACTTAACCCAACACTTTGAAATTGTGTTTTACAGAACTTTACGCAACTTTATAATTTACTTAAAAGCCATTAAACCCGAACACACACACACACACACTGAACGAAGACAGTTTACAGTTAATTGTCCATTGTCAAGGTGACGTAAACATGTTTTTTTTGTTTCCTAGCAGCCTAATAAATAATTACTAACCATTGCAATAAACACCAAAGCATAATTTCTCCACCACCTGCTGAATTCACTACACAGTTGAGAAATATAACAGTTGTAATATATTCATCTTGTACGACTTATGTCTGTCTGTATGCTGGTGAGGTTGTCAGCATGTAAGTCAGGGGTGTCCAAAGTGCGGCCCGCAGGTAATTTTTTAACGGCCCCACGGTAAAAAAAAAGTGGTATAAAAGAGCAAACAGGTGAAATGTTACAAGAAAATGTTGCATTATTTACTCTAATAACACAAAGCTGCCATGCAGGCTGTTTCTTTCTTTAAAAAATAATAATGAATCAAAACCAATGTCATTATGAATTATTGACCTATTCAAGGCTCCATTTACTTCACATTAAATATTCCACTTTGAGATATTTTGGGGGGAAAATGTTGCATATTTTTTGGTTGCCATTTGAAAAACAACGTTTTTTAAAGAAGGGCCTAAAACGAACAAACAAAAAACATAAACAACAATAAAACTTATAATTGACGGATAGATCTGAAGTTGATCTTGAGACTATTGTGGTAAAAGTTAAAAAAAATGTTGGATTAATTTTTTTAAACTTTACTGAGCAGTACCCTTTTGGATCCCCAATAATTTTAGTGGGACTTTTTTTTTTTAAGTGTCATTGCTCAAAAAAATAATGACTTAAAATCAATGTTGTTATGAGTTATTGACATTTTTAAGACTCCAATTATTATATAATCTCAAATATTCCACTTTAAAATATTATTGGGGGAAATTGTTGCATATTTTGTGTTTTTTTCCATAAAAAACACGGTTTTCCTTGACAAAAATGGCATACAACTTAAATCTTTGAAAGCATTTTATTGACAGATAGACCTAATGTTGATCTAGAGATTTAAACCTTGAATAATAATAATAATAATAATAATACTAAATAATGACACATTTGTAATATTTTTTTTGACCAAAACCTTTTGGGGTCCCCGGGATCAAGTCTGAGTGGAGGCCTAAATGTATATTTTTTATACATATATTGTATTGGTTTTTAAAATAACAAATATCAAAATGGCCCCCCCGCTTGCTTTGATTTTTCAGTGTGTGGCCCTCAGTGGAAAAAGTTTGGACACCCCTGATGTAAGTGATTGATTATAAGTAATTGTAGAATAATGATTATGAATTGTATTGATAAAGAGCGCTGCAATCATCATCACTCGTCGTCAATTCAGAGCTCTGTGTGACAAACAACTTTTAGTTTAATTCAACAAGACTTGAGCGAGGGGGAGGAAGAGGAGGAGCAGACGGAGGAAGAGGTTTCCCCAGTGTGTGCGTGTGTGCGCGCGGGAGCGTGCGCGTGTGTATGTGTGTGTCCAGAGGAGAGAGAGCAGCGGCCGCCATGTTAACCAAGAAGCCCGGAGCCTCGGTTCTGCTGACGGGTGAGCACAGCGTCTCCAGCCGAGAGGCAGACGCCTTAACGCGGCTAATGTTGCGGGCTCGTCCCGGTCCTCAGCTCGGTATGATCCGGTGTCAATAAAAGTGGAACAGAGACAGGGACTCCGGGGGGAGACTGCAAGACGCTAGCTAGCTAGCACGCAAAAATAGTCTCTTGTGATCATTATATGAGCTCTAATCTGCAGGAGCTAACATTAGCAGCTAATGTAGCATTAACAGCTAACTAAAAACGGTTTCTTGTTAAGCCGTGACAGTCGTTTATATGACATTTATGTTGCTTTGCTGTAATCACACTTGCTTCTTTCTGCACGACGTGTTGCTTAAAAGTGTCGTGACATCATCAACGCTTCTCTCGACCGATCAATGTGTTCTTCGGAAGAAATGAAGCGACACATAAGTTATATTTTTAAATGTTTAAAGGATCCCAGGGGGAAGAATGTTTAAAGCCGCTTGACACAGCTGTGTAATAACATGTGAATTGCCAGGCTACGCTTGTTATTACAATAGTAATGACAGGAAGATGCAAACATGCATTCATGCCTTTATTTTGAAATGTACGTTAAAGAGTAAGAGACATGCGCCTTGTGTATTGTTTACAATTTGAGAAGGTTGAACTACTTTCGAGCCTCCGCGGTCACGTGACACGACACGGGACTGACCAGAAACAAGTCGCCGTTTTCTACTCTCTCCGCTCTAGGCCTGCTCGGTTTATGTGCTCGCATCGCCCTACTTTTTTCCCCACTCCTCTGGTTCGGCAGCATGCCGAGCGTGCTCGCCGCCGCTCTGGCATTTCCAGCGCGGTGTCGGGTTCGCGAAGGCACCACGCTGCTCCTGCACTTACATCTTTAGGGCGACGTTGCGTGTGAGCGTCGCCCGGCCCGACGCATCACTCCTAATGATTTGATGTCAATCGATGTCGGTGCTTTTGTGTGGGCGTCATTAGCAGGATTACAAGTCGCCTTCAGATTAGAAGAGGACACCATCTGTCTTCTTGAAACGCACACGCTAGTGAAACCAAAGAGCAGAGTTGGTATAGTTTGTCCTGCATTGTGAAGAATGCAGGAAGGAAGACAGCTGATTTCAAACCCCACCCTAGTACTACTTAATTAGTAGTAGTACCATATTGCACCTGCTGATACTGTAGTACGCCTAGCAGTACACTGTATTACACCTAGTAGTGCTGTGTTACGCCTAGCACAGGGGTCGGCAACCTTTACCACTCAAAGAGCCATTTTGGCAAGTTTCACAAATTAAAGAAAATAATGGGAGCCACAAAGAAAAAATTTAATTTAAAATGAAAAACACCGCATACAAAGCTTTAATTGCTTTGTGCTATGTTGACCAGGGGTCTCAGACACACGCACCGGAAGGCACTTTAATATGGAAATTTGATGTCAGTGCGGCCCGCGAGATTTGAATCAATGACGCTTGATAGCGTCATACTTGCCAACCCTCTCATTATTTCCGGGAGACTCCCGAATATCAGGGAGTGCCTTTGGTGCCCTCTACAGCCTACCCAAACAATGTATCTACTCGGCCACATGTAGAGTGCAGCTTCAGCTTGCTCACGTAAGTGACAGCAAGGCGTACTAGCTCATTAGCCACACAGCTTACACTGACGGTAGCCGTACCGTATAAAACAACTTTAACACTGTTACGTTACAAATACGCGCCACACTTTGAACCCACACCAAAAAGAATGACAAACACATTTCTGGAGAACATCTGCACTGTAACACAACATAAACACAACACAATAAATACCCAGAATCCCATGCAGCACTAGCTCTTCCGCTCAACCGACGCACGGAGGGGGGTGGGGGTGGGGTTGATGTGTGGGGGGGTTTTGTGGTAGCGGGGGTGTATAATCTAGACCGGAAGAGTTAGGGCTGCATGGTATTCTGGGTATTGGTTGTGTTGTGTTACAGTGGGATGTTCTCCAGAAATGTGTTTTTCATTCTTTTTTGGTGTGGGTTCACAGTGTGGCGCATATTTGTAACGTAACAGTGTTAAAGTTGTTTTATACGGTACGGCTACCGTCAGTGTAAGCTGTGTGGTTGATGACTAAGTATGCTTTGCTGTCTCCTACGTGTGCAAATAAAAGCTACATACAACATGTGGCCGGGCTGGCACGCTGTTTGTAAATGCTGTAGGGGACAATTATTGCAGTGCAATTAGGGCACGCCCTTAATTTAGTAATTAGATTGAAAATAGGATTATATTTGCCCTGGGAGTTATCTAGGAGAGGCACTGAGATCCATAAGTCTCCTGGTGAAATCGGGGGGGTCGGCAAGTATGCAGCTGAGCCGCATCAGAGTGGTCAAAGAGCCGCATGCGGCTCCGTAGCCGCGGGTTGCCGACCCCTGGCCTAGCAGTACACTGTATTACACCTAGTAGTGCTGTATTACGCCTTGCAGTACACTGTATTACACCTAGTAGTACTGTATTACACCTTGCAGCACACTGTATTACACCTAGTAGTGCTGTATTACGCCTAGCAGTACACTGCATTACACCTAGTAGTGCTGTATTACGCCTTGCAGCACACTGTATTACGCCTAGTAGTACTGTATTACGCCTTGCAGCACACTGTATTACGCCTAGTCATACTTCCTACATTACGCCCAGCCACATTTTATTACACCTAGTCGTACTGTAGTACACTGTAATACGCTTGTTGTACACTATTAGATCTGACAGTACTGTATCACACCTGCTAGTACGGTATTACGCCTAGTAGTACACTTATTCTGCCGTAGTACACTGTATTACACCTGGTAGCACAATATTACGCAGAGTCGTACTGTGTTACGCCTGGTAGTACTATATTACGCCTAGTTGTACTGTATTACGCTGAGTAGTACACTGTATTACCCCTGGGGGTACTGTATTGTACATATATACACACATTTACATATGTACTGTGTGCATCTGTGTGTGTGTGTGTGTGTGTATATATATATATATATATATATATATATATATATATATATATATATATATATATATATATATATATATATATATATTAGGGCTGCAACTAACAACTAATTTGATAATCGATTAATCTGTCGATTATTACTTCGATTAATCGATTAATGATCGGATAAAAGAGACAAACGACATTTCTATCCTTTCCAGTATTTTATTGGAAAAAAACCAGCATACTGGCACCATACTTATTTGGATTATTGTTTCTCAGCTGTTTGTAAATGTTGCAGTTTATAAATAAAGGTTTATAAAAATAAAATTAAAAAATTTAAAATAAAGTAGCCCCTGCACATGCGCATAGCATAGATCCAACGAATCGCCAAGTATTTTTATAATTGATTTTAATCGATTAGTTATATATATATATATATATATATATATATATATATATATATATATATATATATATATATATATATATATATATATATATATATATATATATATATATATATATATATATATTAGGGCTGCAAGAACTAATTAAAATCAATTATAAAAATACTTATATATATACCGTAATTTCCGGACTATAAGCCGCACCTGACTATAAGCCGCACCAGCTAAATTTAGGGGAAAATACAGATTGCTCCATATATAAGCCGCAACCGACTATAAGCCGCAGGGTTTTGATGTGTAATTACCGTAGTATATAGGGGTTCCTGCTACCACGGAGGGGATTGTCGGGACAGAGATGACTGTTTGGGAACGCAAAGCGTCCCATTTATTAACAATAAATCTATCAATCATTCAATCAAACTTTCACATCTTTGACATGGCGAACAGCATTCGTGCAGAGTACAAATAATACAACGGTGCAAAGTAATACAAAGTGCTCGCCTGTACGTTATCAAAATAACCAGCCTACCGGTATATGAAAAATCAGTCTTTAATCATTGTGTCATCGTCTTCCTCCTGCGTAATAAAACCACCGAAATCTTCTTCGTCGGTGTCGGAGAAGAACAGGCCGTAAATAAGCCGCACCCTTGTATAAGCCGCAGGGACCAGAACGAGGGGAAAAAGTAGCGGCTTATAGTCCGGAAATTACGGTATATATACATATATATAGTACATGCCAAATGTTTGGACACAACTACTCCTCATTCAATGTGTTTTCTTTATTTTCATGACTATTTACATTGTAGATTGTCACTCTAGGCATCAAAACTATGAATGAACACATGGGGAGTTATGTACTTAACAAAAAAAGGTGAAATCGCTGAAAACATGTTTTATATTCTAGTTTCTTCAAAGTAACCACCCTTTGCTCTGATTACGGTTTTGCACACTCTTGGCATTCTCTCGATGAGCTTCAAGAGGTTGTCACCTGAAAGGGTTTTCACTTCACGGGTGTGCTTGACGCTCATCGAGAGAATGCCAAGAGTGTGCAAAGCAGAAATCAGAGCAAAGTAGTCAAAATAGTCATGAAAATAAAGAAAACGCATTGAATGAGGAGAAGGTTTGTCCAAACTTTTGGTCTGTACTGTATATATAAATATGTGTACAATATATAATAGTCTTTATATGTAAAAAATATATATATATTTTATGAACTTTACCGTAAAATTTGCGTGGTTTTTTTTACAGCTTATTACTCTAAATAAGCGATGAGCGTCAAGCACACCTGTGAAGTGAAAACGGAAAATGCATTGAATGAGAAGGTGTGTCCAAACTTTTGGCCTGTACTGTATATATATATATATATATATATATATATATATATATATATATATATATATATATACACACATTTATATTTTTTCTAAATATGAACCGATTTTGGATATGAATCGATCTTTTTGTGAATCAATATAGAATTGTATCATTGATTAAATCTTAAAACTTTAGGGATTTACTAAATTGTATGTTTAATAGGGATGTAACGGTTTGAAATCTCACGGTACGATATTATTGCAATATATGTCCAAAAAAAAAGCTTGGTAAAAATGCCAGAGTGTGTAAAATGAAGTGGCAGGAATGTTTAGGATAAACCCACTTACTGTAATTGAGCACTAACAGTGTTAAATGTTCTAGTCATATTTATTACTACAAAAAAGTATTTCTAAGTGCAAATAATTGTGTAGGAACATCTACTGTTTCAAGCAAGTATTTAGAAGAATAACTTACAGTTGATGTCTTTAAAGGGACAATGTAAACATCCAGTGTAACAAGTGTAAAATAATAATGTACAGTTTAGTGTCTTTCAACTTTTACATTATGGGAAGCAGTGTCCTCTGCAGTGGTAATTTTTTATATCAGTCTAGAAAATGTTTGTTTCTCATAAAAGTAAACTAACAATATAACGTTTAATAATGTAAATACCAATGTTTGATGCCAGCGAAGCTAAATATAATTTCTGTCCTGCCCTGCTTTCCGTCCGAGTGCAGTTGGAATAGGCTCCACCGCCCCACGACATCAACAGACAGGCAGCTGAAAAATAGATGGACGGATTGAGGATGTATCAAGTAGCTTTTTAGTTTACTTTTATTTCCCGCGTTGACACATTTTTTTGTAATTTCCCACTGTGTGGTGCGCCGTGACCAGCTGGCTCTCGGTTGCCTTGGAAACGCTCAAAACAAAAGTGTTGCGCTTTGCTTTGCAGAACACAGACTTTCTTACCTCCGCCAAATAAGTTATGTTTTGGCTTGGGCTTGTTTATCTGTTTGTTAGCAACATAACCAGTTATGGACAGATTTAATGTCCAAAAACAATGTTATCTACAAGGAGTACGAACACACTTGACTTCCTGCTTACGGCGTTCAACGTCCCCATCTTGCCGTTCCCGGGCTTCGCGGAAGATTCTTGGAGATGTAGTTTATTTACAGACCCAGCCAACGCTAAAACGCTGGAAGAAAACTATACTCACCAAGTTTTCGTGTGATATCGTCACGGTATAATTGAGTGGACTTTGAAACCAAAATATCGCGGTATTTATAATACCATTACGTCGCAAATTTTAAATCTTATGATGATATGACGCATTGGTGCCTAACAGAGGTGTAACGAATGATCGATACATTAATATATTGTTTTTTATTAATACATTTCAAGTATATCGATCTGTGCTCTGCAGGTTTGCCTTTCAAGAGATAGGTATCAATCCAATATCGTTTTAAAAGAAAATCAGTGTATTTTATCGATGAAAAAGGAAAACATTGGATTTAAGAATGGCAGACTGTATGAAGTTTAGCATATTTAATAATAAAGAGGTTAAACGTTCACCCTGGCGTCATAAAAACAAAAATTGCGGATATCTACGGTGATCAAGAAAGGTCATAATAAACGCAAACGCCACAAGACAATAGTGTAATATCTGTGATATGTGTGTGTGTGTCTTTAAGATATGGTGTGGCAGAGTGAACAGAGTACCGCGAGCGTTTGGCGTCTGTTTGCTGAGTGTCTAATTGTGAGCAGCTCTTGTATATGTGCATTTTTGACTCCCTGAGTTTGTTACCGTTTGTTAAGAAAGCGTCTGAGAGTTTATCTCTGTTTCTTTCCTTCTGCATTGACAATATCAACTTTCAGGTACAGCCCGATTGCAAAAGCCACGACAAATACAAACGCCACAACACAATGCTAAAGCCGCAACACAACTTTAAACCACAAAAGACGCAGCCAACACAATGGAAGTGACAGCGGTGTAAGTTACCACGACACACCGACTCCTGTAACACAAGAAGTCCTTGGGTGAGAAAGAAAGAAATAGAAGGGATGGATTGTTGAATCGTTCACTTTCTTGTTTGTATCCATAATCTAATTCCCGTACAAGAAATATCAGAAATATCGGAAACTTCACCTGCAGTGTCTAGTATCCACTATTTATTTCACAGTCACACTGCTTGATTTTTTTGATAAAAAGTTACTGAATCAATTTCAACTCACTGAATCGTTTCGCATCGTATCGTTCTAAAAGAATAGTATCGTCCCTGAATCGTATCGGCAACCACAAATATCAAATCAAATCGTTGTTAAAGCAAATCATTACACCCTGAGTCCCTAATGTTGTGTGTGTGTATGTATGTGAAAATTGATGGTGCTTTAAAAAGTACTTCAATTCATTTAAACCAAGATTAGCAGGTGTACTTTGGTTAAAATGATCGTTCGTTATTTTTAACACAACTTCAGCTCACACTGCACTTGTTAGCTCGCTAGCATGCCAACAAGCCAATAACAAGCCAACAATCTTACAGAGTTAAGGCCACACTCTTCAGATGTCCGACATTCCCCAGCTTTAAATGCTCCCGTAACACAGATGTAACGTCATAAAAAGCAAGATTTGCTTTGCAAAATGAGCAAGGTATTAATGTTTTTAACAAGGATAGAATGAAATGTTCCCACACTTAACACATTTTCACCTGCAATGTGGTTGCAAGTGGTGGCGCTGATTTGCGGCCCTCCGGGAAAAAACAAGTGATGGCGTCACAACTATTGTCGACAAATGAATTTTGTCTGCGACAATTTTTATTGTCGATAACGTTCACAATTCTTGCACTCCTAATTCTCATAATAGACAGCAGTTTGTTAACCAATCAGAAGCGGGCTAACCTGATTGACAGCAGCTGGAGGGGTGTGTCATTGACCATGTAAATAGAGCCGAGTGTGCTAAGATAAGTTCATCAAAGATGAACAAGTTCATGGCAGTGATCCAGTCTTTGAATGAACACTTCTGGCTTTCTTCTCCTGGCAGGCAAAGCGGGCGAGCCGGTCTTCTCTCCAGGTCACAGCGGCTCTCTGACGACGTCGCCCGTCACACTGCCACCGCTTCGCAACAACAACCTCAACCCGCTGACGGTATGGTCTAAAAGACAAGTTGTCGACTTGTGTTCGTGTTAGCCTGCTGTTAGCTTGCTGGGAAGTGTGAGCTTTAGCCACGCTGCTAATAATAGCAGCAGCTGACACACACACACACACACACACACACACACACACACACACACACACACACACACACACACACACACACACACACACACACACACACACACACACACACACACACACACACACACACACACACACAGTCTTTGAAGGCAGCCAACAGGCAAAGAAAGACCTGAAATGCATGCTGTTATCTAAGAGGAGCCAGGTGTGCTCATCGCCATAGCAACAGGGAGTGACTCACAGCTCGAACGCAGGCGAATGACATGCAGGCTTCTGTTCATACGTAAATGTTTGTCTTCTCTTAGGGAGGCACTAAAGCCGCCATGTCGGATGCTGTCCCACAGTCGCAGGTCCACATTACGCAGCTGTTTGACGAGAACACCAACAAGCGTCCGGTTCTGACCTCCCAACCTAACGGCCTGGCTCCCCTAAGCTCCTCACGGCCGGGCCTGCCCCTGCCGGACCGCCAGGCGATGGCCTCTGAGCCTTCGCACCATGGCCGCCAAGGCGTGTCCTCTCACAAATCTACTGACAGTAAGCCAAAGGCCGCCCCCCTGACGCCAGAGCAGGCAATGAAGCAGTTTATGCCCAAGATGTCAACATTTGAACACCACGAGGTTTTCAACTATCCTGAGGGTGAGGTCACAGGGTCAGGGGGGTGAGGGAGTCACACGGGGTCAAGAAACCAATGGACATTATTTGCTTGTCTCCTGCAGTGTATTTTATCGGTCCAAACGCCAAGAAGAGGTCCGGCGTGATGGGAGGTGCCAACAACGCGGGCTACGATGATGAGCAGGGCTCTTACATCCACGTGCCACATGACCACATCGCTTACCGCTATGAAGTCCTCAAAGTGATTGGCAAGGGCAGCTTTGGGCAGGTAGCGCTTTACTCAATCTCAATGGTGTCATAGTCAGTGCGGCATGTTGGTCAGCTGACACTTTATTCGGTTTACTGCGCAGCTTTCCTCTTCCTTGTTTTACACGCTTGTTCTTCACGCCATCTTCAGGTGGTGAAAGCGTTTGACCACAAGTCGCAGACACACGTGGCTCTGAAGATGGTCCGCAACGAGAAACGTTTCCACCGGCAGGCGGCGGAGGAGATCCGCATCCTGGAGCACCTGAGGAAGCAGGACAAAGACTCCACCATGAACGTCATCCACATGCTGGAGAACTTCACCTTCCGCAACCACATCTGCATGACGTTTGAGTTGCTCAGCATGAACCTGTACGAGTTGATCAAGAAGAACAAGTTCCAGGGCTTCAGTCTTCCTCTGGTCAGGAAGTTTGCACACTCCATCCTGCAGTGTCTGGACTCGCTGCACAAAAACCGTATCATCCATTGCGACCTCAAGCCGGAGAACATCTTACTCAAGCAGCAGGGTCGCAGCGGCATCAAGGTAATGCCGCACCTGACAACATGTCCTCCTCATCCACTCGGGGAACTTTAAGTGTGTGTGTTTTTAGGTCATAGATTTTGGTTCCAGCTGCTACGAGCATCAGAGAGTTTACACCTACATCCAGTCCAGGTTCTACCGGGCACCAGAGGTCATTCTAGGTAGGACTGTGGTCACATGACCTGATGTTTGAAGCTGACTGTTTACACGCTGTGCTCTTGCTGTGCCAGGGTCAAGGTACGGGATGCCCATCGACATGTGGTCTCTGGGCTGCATCCTGGCTGAGCTGCTGACTGGATGTCCGCTGTTGCCGGGCGAAGATGAAGGAGATCAGCTGGCCTGCATCATGGAGCTCATAGGAATGCCCAGCCAGAAGATCCTTGATGGCTCCAAACGTGCCAAGAACTTTGTGTCGTCCAAAGGTTACCCACGCTACTGCACCGTGACCACGCTGCCCGACGGCACGGCTGCGCTCAACGGCGGGCGCTCACGTCGCGGGAAGTTACGAGGTCCGCCGTGCAGCAAAGATTGGAGCGCGGCGCTGAAAGGCTGCGACGACACACTTTTTCTGGACTTCCTCAAACAATGTCTGGAGTGGGACCCCGCACTTAGGATGACCCCGAGCCAGGCATTGCGCCACCCTTGGCTGAGGAGGCGCCTCCCCAAACCACCCACAGGGACCACAGGGGAAAAGACCTCTTCGTCCAAACGGGCCACCGCTGACTCTGCCATCTCCTCTATGTCCAAATTCACTGCCAGCTCATCCTCCACCACCACGTCGTCGTCCGCCAAAGCCAGGACTAACCTGGTGCCTATCACGGACGCCAACGGGAACATCCAAGCTCGGACGGTTTTGCCCAAACTGGTCAGCTGAAAGTGACCGCGCCCCTCTGGCTGGCGGCTGGAACTTGCAGGTTTGTTGACGTCGAGCTGGTTGGGGTGCGTTATGCAAGTGGTGCGTTCAGGCTCCTCCAGTTAGCAGTGTGGGAAAAGTCTTTTTTGACAATCAAACCCCATTTGATGGTGCTGACTGAGGGAACATGTTCTTTGAGCACATTATTTATACCTGGAATCTACAATTAGACACCAAAAATCTTTTTTCTACGTCTTTAGAAAGTGCTCATAGAATGGCTTGACGTTGCCATGTAGCCACTAGCATATAAAACATGTCAAGCGGGCCATCAAGCTATTAGCAGTGTGTAGCTGGCGATCCAAGTGCTTGACGAGCAAGCAGTCATTTGACGGGAGAATCAGGCAGACTTGACAGACAAGTCTCACTAAATATGAAGAACTTTTTATTATCTGTGGATTGTTTTCCGTTTGCACGATCAAGAAGCTGAGTCATGTTGGCTCCCAGCAGCAGTCCTGCTAGTTAATCCATGTGATTAGCGTTACAGTGATGCTAACACTTCATTCTGGACTCATTTTCACTTACACCCAAGTACGTTTATCTATTCTAGCAACTTAACATTTCATTCATCCTTGCTAATTGTGCTTTTAGCAAAAAGAAGGCTTTTTTTTTTTATATCTTTAAAAACGAGTCTCACTCTGAGGACCTCATACCTAGCTAAACAAACCCTTCGATCTTTAAATGTGATGTTTATTTATGAATATTTATTATGATGATATGTGCAGCAAATACTTGAATGTGTGTGTGTGTGAGTGTGAGTGCGTTACCTCACACAATGGAACGCACACTGCAATTTGGCTGCGCCCGCTAGCTAATGGCAATGATGTGAGGATGGTGACGATAAAGAGAAATGTAGCACAAGGAAGTGATCCTGTCAAACATGCCTTAGGACAAGCCCCGCCGCCTCCTGAGCCAAGACAGTGATGACGGGCGTGTGAGGGTGTTTTCCTAAGAAGATGATTTTATAGTTTTTTTCCTAGTGAGATGGATGGATGCTGACAGTTGCAACTTTTGTGCCTTTAGGATCTCCTCGCCATGCCATGTACACACACGTGTACACACACACATTCATAGTGTCTCTTGTCACCAAGGCTCTTGCTTCATGCCAAGCCTAACCTCTGACCTCCGACGACAATATTTCCAGAGTATGAAAGACAAAGCCACTTTGGCGCTTTGGTTGTACTTTTCAAAAAGGACGTTGGTGAATGAATGATAAGCATCCCAGTGTGTGTGCGTGTTTGTGTGCGCATTCTCGTGAAAGGCGGGGTTGTCCAGCCCAGTTTGCAGACACATATCAGCCACCTGATGTCACTCGTCGCCAACAGAAAAAGATGGCTGACGCCTGCTGATGACAGGGCTATGCTAACACTAGCCAATTGTTTTTTTATTCGTGAGGCTAACTCAAGCCTACTGCTAACAGACTGCTAGTAGCACGTAGCAAGTTTTAAATCGCTAATTGTGCTGAGCCTTGTACACAAGTGCTCCAGCTAGCTGTTAGCATTGTTTTTTGTTTTTTTTTCACGTATGTACCTCAAACTGCTCAGTTATAATGTTGAAATGAACACACAGGGCATTTGGTTCATTCTACCAAAGTGCATTCCTTTACAATGCTAGCACCTAGCTAGCTGCTCAAAGCGATGGACAGAACCATGGAAAGTCGACAGGAAGTGTAAAAAGACAAGTAGATTATTGTTAAAGGCTGCAGTCATTACAATACTGACCTCTTACGGGCATATCAAATGCAAAATTTGTTTTGCTCATAAGAGTCTGCTGCAGCTCGCTTCAAAGAGAAGGACGGAGGTTAGCCACTGTTAGCGTGACGCTGCGCTGTATTTTTGTAACTTTCTTGTCACTTGGGTTTTTATTGTGGATTTGATCTGTTTGTATGTCATGTGGAAAAATGTTTGTATCAATGTTTGGGTTGAATGCTGCAGCCACTTTTACAATGTACTGTATGTACTGTACAGAACACACCTTTTCTAGTGAGCCTTTGTTCAATTTTATCGTGGTGAAAATAATTAACATTATTAATAAAACTCTTTTATTGACCACATGCAATCACTTAGCCTGTTTGCAGTTCAATATCTTGCAATTAATTGACCTAACACAGGGGTATCCAAAGTGTGGCCCGAGGGCCCACAGCTAATTTTGTAAAGGCCTGCGGCCAGGCAAGCACCTTTTTTTTTCTTCAAAGCTGTCTTTACTCAAAAAATAATGACAAATTAAAATCAAATGTCTTTATGAATTATTGACCTATTCAAGGCTCCAATTACTTCACATCAAACATTCCACTTTGATATTTTTTTTTTGGGAGGGGGGGGGAATATTGCACAGTTCGCCATATAAAAAACGAAGTTTTCTTTGATAAAAGGCATAAAACACACAAATAAATAAAATAAAATACAAACTTAAACGATAGATCTGAAGTCACTCTAGAAATGTAAGTGTTGAAAAGTAATTTAAAAAAGACTTTACTTTTAACACTTATTAGTGGGGCCTGTTTGAATTCCCAATATTTTTAGTTGGAGGTTTTTTTTTTTTAAAATGGTCATTGCTCAAAAAAATAATTAATTAAAATCAATGGTGTTTAATTAATCTAACAATTTCACAATAAATATTCCACTCAGAATTTTTTTTTTGGCAGAAAATATTGCATATTTTGTGTCTTTGACATAAAAAGAGGCCATGTAACAAACTTTTTTTTTTACTTCATATCAACAGATAAACCTGAAGTTAATCTAGAGTTGTAAGCATTGAATACATTTTGTTTGAACAAATCTGACATTTTTTACTTTTCTATAACAGACCCTTCCAAGTTCCTGGAACCAAACTTGAGGGAGGCCCTAAAGTTTACAAAAAAATTCCAACAATTGTATTGGTTTTCAAAATGAAAAATATCAAAATGGCCCCAGCATGCTTTCATTTTTTCAGTGTGCGGCCCTCAGTTGAAAAAGTTTCAACACCCCTGATCTAACACATCACTGACTGATATAGGAGCATCCTGATCGTTGTCATGACAACCACTTATGACCTGTGCTGTGGGGGTGGGCGGGCCAGATGGGACCGACACCCAGCCAGGAAGAAGCAGGGCTAGCTGTCATGGGAACCACCAATATCACAGCATGTTACACTGGCGACTGTTACTGCCAACATTTTAAGTGGTCAGTGAATGCAACATCAGCTCAGCACTTCCCCCAGACAAGTGCGTGCGGATGCATGTGTCTATTTAAAAGTGCATGTGGCTCAGCAGGAGATCATCAAGGGCAAACCGGTAACTCGATAGTGACCCGCTGCAAAGGATTGTGGGTCCAAAGTTATAGCATTATGTTGAATATGAATTTAAATATGACTATATGGATATATCCATCCATCCATTTTCTACCGCTTGTCCCGTTCAGGGACAATGTTGTCCTTTCTGGCATGACTTATCAATATTAATAACTCTTGTGTGGTGTTCGGGTCTGTGGGACCTATTTTAATTTTTTATTAAAAGAAAAATGATACAATTAATTAATTTTTCGAACTGAGACTCACTGACTTTGGCTCATTTTCTGTGAAGAACATATATCAGAAAGTTAACTTCAGCTTAGCGAGCCCGGCTGGGCTACGCCAGCATGCTTTTTGTTGTCACCTAAACACAACAAGTAGCAACACCGGTCAGTGACCGCCATCTTGGACGCTTGTGTGCATTGCCTTGGTGACCAATGATTGACACATGCTGCTTTTTATAAAAACAACTACTTCACACAAACACAATATGTCTGGGACTCACAAGCTGTTCTAAACTGAACACACACACACACACACACACACACACACACACTTCCTTCCTAAAAATAAAAAGGCAAGCCACCATGGAAAGTGTCCGTGGCTAATTGGGCCAAGCTGATGTGCTGCAAGGGTCGCCGAGTTCGCCACCAGTGGAAAAGTGGGTGTATGTGTGTGTGTGTGTGTGGTGTCAGATTTGCAAGGCCAAAGGTCAGTTTATTTCCAGCGAGCATCTTCATAATACAAGCACACTTCATTCACCCACTCACACAGAAATAGAACACATAAATAAGGTGGAAGTAATGTCAAATATAAGATGATGTTCAATAAATGTCAGTACTCACAACAAAGTGAAGTTTGGGTTCCCGGAAGTGACGCCTAGCAAGCAGAAGCCAGAGCCCTGGAAGAAGCCATAATACAGAGGAGTCAATCAAAGGCTGCCATCTAGCGGACAGATGTGTCACTGCGGCACTGAGTACAACACTTAAAAAGTGATCATGCATCGTTACTGACGACTTTAAACACGTTTATAATATGGTAAAAACATTGAACATAACAATAACAATTTTCTGTGGCGCCTTTCAAGAGACCAAAACAACGCCTTACTGAAAAGACAGACATGGAAACGAAGAACATTGTGCAGACAGAAGTTATCGTCATACACTGTCAACACTATCTCAAATCCACATCATTTTAATCTAGTTACAACTATTTTAGTGTTTAGTTGGTTCATGTTAAGTTTAATATCGGGAAAAACATTCTTAGGAACGCTCTAAAAGTACCTTTTTCCGCCCAGCGCTGATTGGCACTTCCGGTTGTATTTTATGGCCTATTGCTCCTCTTAGCGGTGGGAATGCAGAATGCAGTACTAAACAGTTGATCATTGCTATGTATTTAGAATGCATCTCATTTACTGCGCTTCTTATTTATGACCTTGAGCTGAAATGAAATGAATTAATTAATTAATTTTCTCTAAAAGCATTCTCTCAGGAGATGTTTTACTCAAAAAACTCGGTGTCAATGTTCAGAATCAAATAAAAGTTAATTCTCGTGAAACTAAAATACATAAATAAGTATTATCGCTGGGAACTTGGTTCTGGGCTTGATTGTGCGAATTGATAATGAAAATAATAATGGATTAGATTTATATAGCGCTTTTCTATCGCTCACATTCACTCCACGTTCCCACTTCGGTGGTGGTAAACTACATTTATAGCCACAGCTGCCCCGTGGTAGACATGAAATAACACCCACATAGTCACCTTTACACTTCTTTAATCCAATATAATAATGCAGCCCCGGGCTGAGCCAATCAGTGGTCACAATACTGAGCTACGTGCTCTAATTGGTTTGGTCTCATCTAGTGGCTATATAATACTGCAATATTAGAATAGAATAGAATAGAATAGAATAGAATGGACTTTATTGTCATTATATTTGCATATAACGAGATTAAGGACTCCAATTTAAGGTGCGGTAGTGGGAACAAACACGGGGTAAAAATAAATTAAATTACACAACAGGTAAAGAAAAAACTAACAATTGAAATAAACAGACTACTATCCAATAAAAATAATAAGCAATCCTGTACAATATACAAAACACTATAGAAATACAAAATACTGTACAATATACAGAACAAGACAAGACTAATGAATAACAATCAGTGTCGGACGTATTGCACTCGAAGGGTAATATTGCACAGTAGGGTATTAGGGTAGGATATTGTATAGGGGTGAATTATTATTATAAGTTAGAGTTGAAGATGGTGACAGCTCTGGGAAAGAAGCTGTCTCTGAGTCTGTTTGTTCTGGCTCTGATGCACCTATAGCGCCTGCCTGATGGTAGCAGGTCGAACAGGTGGAAGCCAGGGTGTGTGCTGTCCTTGGTGATGCTTTTTGCTCTGTTGAGGCAGCGGGAGTTGTGTAAATCCTTCAGGGAGGGGAGGGGGCAGCCGATGATTTTTTGTGCAGACTTTATGACCCTCGGAATCGCCTGTTTGTCTGTTTCAGTGCAGCTGGCGTACCACACTGTCATGCAGTACGTCAGCAGGCTCTCCACAGCCGAGCGATAGAAGGTCACCATCAGCTGCCTCTCCAGTCTGTTCTTCCTCAGCACCCTCAAGAAGTGGAGGCTCCGCTGGGCCTTCCGGATGACCGCAGTTGTATTTTGGGTCCAGGAGAGGTCAGCAGATATGAGGGTGCCGAGGAACTACTATGGAATATTGATAGTCTTAGTTCATTTAGCTATGATTGTGCTTGAAAATGCTTAATTAAGGCCAAACATACGTAGAGTATGCTTCAAAACATCTGCGATAGAGCAGCAAACTTTGAAACGGACACTAGTTATTAGTACCGCTTGACACACACAGCAGTGTTGGTCTCTGCAGGCCTGAACGCTGTAAGAAACACTGAACCTGTAATCTAATATTTTGTTTCATGAAATTGTAATAATTTGTTCCCAACACGCTTTATTTTGTACCGTGTCTCTGGCTGCACGGCTTTCCGGACCATAGGGCGCACCGGATTATAAGGCGCACTGGTGATGAATGGTCTATTTTCAATCTGTTTTCATATATAAAGCGCACCGGATTATAGGGCGCATTAAAGGAGTAATATATATATATGTATTTTTTCTAAATGGGAAACACTTACTTGTGGTCTATATAACATGTAATGGTGGTTATTTGGTCAAAATATTGCATAGATTATGTTTTACAGACCATCTTCAAGCAGCTTTCTGATAGTCACGATGCACCATTTTGCGGGCGGTCTTCTTTACGTGGCTCACCTTTGCCAGCGTCTTTTCTCCGTCATCTTTGTTGTAGCGTGCAAGGGCGGGAGTGGAGCTAACTGTTTTAATGACATTCAGACTTTACTTAAATCAATAACGGAACAGCAGGTTGTCGCGTGAAAAAACGTCAGACCGGAACTCTCTAATAACTAAAGTTCCTTGAGTGGATAATGTAAACTCACTACACCGGTATGTTTTAGCGCTATCATGGCGAGTTTACTGACAGATATGAGTACCAACTTTACACTACTTTATATTAGAAATGGCAACAGCGGAGAATGAAAGTCCCATAACAAGAAGATAGAGAAAAAGAAGAAGCTTATCGACAGCAACACTGCACAACGGACTACAAAGGCGGACACATGCAATTTTTCAGGATTCATGCAGATCCCAAATATAGATCAGCAGGGACCAGAAGGTAAGAAAAGTTGCTTTTGCATAATATTACGAAACAAAACGCCAGATAATATGTCTTACCTTATACACACACCATAATAATACTTGTATGTTTAATATGCCGACAATCCATCAAGCGGTGCGGTTTCATAGCTTACCAAAGTCGTACTAAAACGTTTTGATGGATTTTTGAGCGCCGTGTGTCATATTCTATGTTTCCAATGGAACATATGAAATGTTGGTGTTGTTTACTTGAGTCATATTGCCATCATAGTGCAGTGTACACGTATCTCTTATGTTTGACTGCCTTCTACTGGTCACACTTATCATTACACCATGTACCAAATAAAATTGCTCCGAGGTCGGTAACCAAAACCAGAAGTATTCCGTACACCGGGTTATAAGGCGCACTGTCGAGTTTTGAGGGGAAAAAAGGATGTTAAGTGGGCTTTATTGTCGGGTTTCTGTATTTTTTTTGTCCAATCAGATTTCAGCTTCTATGTTTTTCCATGTCAATGTAATCTGCCCAGGGCATTCAGAATCAGGAGTGCTGGCCCGATGTCATTTAAACTATATTGGCTTGCTATTATGGCTGTTTATTTAACCAATCAGATGTCAGATTTACCTCAAAATCAGATTAATCAGTTCAGTTTAATCATTTATACAGCACATTATAAACAACGCCAGTTGGCCAAAGTGCTGTACAGACATAAGATAAAAAAAATTTAAATTGTGCATAGCAGTGTCAAATGTACATTTTAACATAGCAGGATGAATAAAATACTACAATAGCAACTATACCTTAAAATACATGCAAAACGATATCACATAAAAATACTGAAATATATAAATAAATAAAATATATCAAACAAGAAATAAACAACCAAGATATCCTGCCTAACTGGATTTCAACACCAGGAAGTAAAATATGTTTTTAGCCTGGCAGCTGGCAGGTACAAAACAACATAAGCATTCCTCCATCCTTTGATTGGTTGATCAAATAAAAAACCGTGAGCAAAATAGTTGGTAGCGATTTGCACACAAAACAGAAAAATAAGTGGAAGATATTCAGTGAGTTAAATAAATAAATCATCAAAAATGTGAACGAATGTGTCGCCAACTTGGCATTGCTAGTCGGCACTATACTGAAGCAGAAGGAATCCAAAGTCAGCCAGCCCAGGATGTTAAAATGATATCCAAACAGTGGACATGTATCCATAAAAATATGGAAAAGCTGCCGATGGTGCATTTGACGGAGGAGCATTTAAAGGGAGATACCGTAGAAGCCCGACTCCAAGATAAATGCTGTACATTATTATTACATCAGGGGTCCCCAAGCTACAGCGAATACGGCCCGCGGGAAGTCTCAAGTTTAAAAAAAAAATTCTCCCTTCTAATCTATTTTCTACCGCTTGTTACTCTCATGGTCTCCTCGCTGCTCAGGCAAATCATATTTTCCCATCGATAACGTGACATCATCGGCCACATTTTTTTAACACAATGCGGCCCCCGAGTCCAAAAGTTTGGGGACCCCTGTACCACATCATTAAACAGTTGTTTGTACTACATTCTATTGTCTTGTTTCTATACTATATGTTTTATCTAAAAGTATGTTTTTCTTTTTTTAAAGGCATGTCACGTGTTCAAATTGTGCTGTCTTTTTTTATACTCATCACAATTAATTTCAACGTGGGATTTGAGTGAAGAGCTCTGTCACAGAGCCAATTAAATGAAGCTGTGGTGCCGCTGTACAAAAGTAGCTTGTTTGAGTAAAGTTTTGCTTTCCTGCTTTGTCTATTGTGCCGCTGGACTTTCCCTTTCCACTTTTGGTTTCACTCTCACAGGAAACATTTAAGAAAAATAAAAAAATCATGCGTCATCTTTCACTGGTTCCTGCTAAGTGAAAGAAAACGACAAAGACTGCGAGGGTTTTCTGGCCAATGTATATCGTCAGGGAAATACCGACGCTCGACTTCCCGCATCTGTGTTTTTTATTCACCTGAATTCTGCTGAAAGATGGCACACACACACACACACACACACACACACACACACACACACACACACACACACACACACACACACACGCGCGCACACTACATGTGGCACACAGGAAGTCACCATGTTAGCATTAGAGTGTCTATTGCTTTGCTTAATGTCGATTTTAGCAGATGAAGACCGCCAGGCTGTCACTCTGCTATTATTTTTAGACGTGCGGCAAGTTTCCTCTTTCCTGCACCGTGCTGACTCACAACGAAACACACACACACACACACACACACACACACACACACACACACACACACACGGTGACAAAGGAGGGTGAGCGGGGGTGAACTCTCAGTTTTTCTCTCCGTCTTGTCATGGTTTCCTTTATCATCGCCTCCACCGCGCGAGCACACACACACACACACAGACAGACACACACACAGACAGACACACACACACAGGCACACACACACACACCCATGCTGTGCTTATAGAAGAAGGTCGAGCAACTTTTAGCAGCCTTGACTTTCTGATCCGAAAGACAAAGTTTTATTTTGCAGCGTGCCCTTTGACCAGACCGGAACCTCGACGTCACTTCCTGTCAGGCTCTTTCTGGTAAATCTGTCGCTGACAGTAAGACGCCATGCGATTCAACGAAGTCCTAGTGTGCGTTTTTTTTTTTTTTTTTGTCAGGTCACATGACACACACCCAAGTTGCCAGAGTTTATTGTGCGCCACCAATAAATACAAGAATCAATAAATAAAAGGCATGATAAGGACTTTAAATAACGAATAAATAAGATTGATGGTCAGTTTGAAATAAATAAATTGATCAGTGAGTTTCGCTTTCGGTCTGGAAGGTTCTGGGCCATTTTGCCTTTCTGCGGCGCCGTTGGCGTCGCTTGTTCGCCAAGGAGCTGGCCTCCTCGTAGAGCCACGGCAGCTCCCACAATGCTTTGCTCCGGATCAGCTCATTGTCCACCTGCACGGAAGGGAGGTGGGCAGGGAGGGGGGGGGGGGGGGGTCATCAGCAAGAACATGCCTCTAAAGGTCAAAGGTCAGTTCTACCTGGATGTGTTGGAACGTTTGAAGGCCCTCCAGGAGCTTGTCCTGTTCCTGGAAGCGGAACCTCCTCAGATGCTGCACGCGCTCCAGGACGTAGCTCAGGTCAGCGCGCACATCCACGCTCTCGTCGGCAGGAAGTTCCTTCAGCATGCGTTGGATCACCTCCTCGTAAGTCTGCAGCGCCGCCGACATCAGCACTTCCTTGGCCTGCCACAGAAGACCGACGCTAAGCTAACGAGCATCAACGCTGAACAAAAGTCTTGTACCTCCAGTTTGGTGCCGAGGAGATCTCTGGAGAAGACGGGTCGGCCGTTAAAACGTTCTCTGGCCGGAATCTTCTGTAAGCAAACACAGCATGAACACACTCGTACACACGCACACACACACACACACACACACACGTGGAGCCGTGACGCGTACTCACATAGTGCTGCAGAAGGCTATGGATGGTTCTGTTAATCTTTTCGGGGACATGAGACGTCGCGACCTGAGAGGCCAAGAGGCAGACACACACACAGAGTGTGGTTCTAGCCATCGCCGCGGTAACCATCGTCTCCACAGCTTCTGTACGGCGGCCGGTCGCAGGTTCGATTCCCGGGTCGGGGATTGAGGTGCACTGGTAACGGTGCGTGAAGGTGAAGTGCCGACTTCTTGGCAAGCGCTCACATTTAAAAGACACTCGCACACAACTGATGATTTAAGTGTGAAAAGTGTGGTTGACAATTTCCTTTAAATCAACAAAGTTCACAGGAACCCTCACCACCACCACCACACACACACACACACACACACACACGAACAATGCACATGACACACAATATGCATGACAGGTGTGTACGTGTGTGTGTGAGTGTAGGTGTGTGTGTGCGTGTTGGACAAAAATGTACAAAAATTCCAGTGCTGAACAAGTACTATACTATACAGTATGATGCATTCAATAACGTAATCATACGTAATGTGTGAAAAGGGGACTTCCATCCAATAAAAAGAAAGTGAAAGTCGTAATCAATAATCAACAAAATGACAGCAAATGAACTTTAGTCTTTTATTGAAATTGAAAATGACATTGGAAGGAAAATCGAATAAATATTTAAATTACTGCCAACAAAAAGTTTGCTGTGAAGAATAAATAAAATAAAATAACAGAACGTGAGGATTTAAATAGAGAACAAATATATTAACACAAGGCCAAGGCGGGAGGAATCATGGCAGGGGCGGGACCTCAGTGGGCGTGGTCAGAATGCGTGAGCGAATCAGAGTAGCCGTATTGTAGACCTCCAAGAACTTTAGACTTTTATTGAAATTGAAAATGACATTGGAAAGAAAATCGAAATAAATATTTAAATTACTGCCAACAAAAAGTTTGCTGTGAAGAATAAATAAAATAAAATAACAGAACGTGAGGATTTAAATAGAGAACAAATATATTAACACAAAGCCAAGGCGGAAGGAATCATGGCAGTGGCGGGACCTCAGTGGGCGTGGTCAGACTGCGTGAGCGAATCAGAGTAGCCGTATTGTAGACCTCCAGGAACTGGGCCAGTGCCGCCTTCTGGACCTTGATGTCGTCCACCTGTAGAAGCACACACACATTAGATGGTGTGTAATTAGCCAGCTCTTAGCTTGTGCTGCAAAACACTAAACTTAATGGGGCCCTATTATGCAAAAACAACTTTTCTTACCAAGTGGTACCTGCTGTTGTGTATTTGGGATATGCATAAGTCCCGCAAATTTGAAATCAAACCGGGAAGGCATGGCGGAGATATTAATAAAACAATCTCGCCTTTCTTCCTACTTTCGGGAAACGAGCAGTTTGGAATCCACCCAGTTGGTGACGTCAGCGGATTGTCCATACACTGTATAGCAGAGATTTACCCAAAGTGCTTTGCGCGTAGTCCGCGTTGTAATCAATGAGCGCCTTCTTTTTTTGCTATCTCTTGTTGCGGGGCAGACTGGCTCGTACAGGCACATGCATCCTCCACCGTTGCCATTTCTAATACCAAGTAGCGCATACCGTATTTTTCGGATTATAAATCGCAGTTTTTTTCAAATTATTAACACATTACCGTACAATATCAAACAATATTATTTATCTCATTCACGTAAGAGACTAGGCGTATATCAGCAATCGTCACACACATACGTCAACCAATAAAAATTCGGCGGGGGCGGGTCATGGCAGAAGTAAGCGACGTACCGAAGCGGCGCATTGTCTACCTTTGGAGTTGGCAGAGTTATTTAGAAGCGACACCGAGGAAGAAGATTTCATGGGATTTAGCGATTAGGAGTGACAGATTGTTTGGTAAACGTTTAGCATGTTCTATATGTAATAGTTATTTGAATGACTCTTACCGTAATATGTTACGTCAACATACCAAGCACGTTCTCAGTTGGTTATTTATGCATCATATAACGTTCACTATTCTTTATTTATTTTAAATTGCCTTTCAAATGTCTATTCTTGGTGTTGGGTTTTATCAAATACATTTCCCCAAAAAATGCGACTTATACTCTAATGCGACTTATATATGTTTTTTTCCTTTTTTATTATGCATTTTTGGCCGGTGCGATTTAGGAGTAGGGCTGCAACACATAAACGATTAAATCGATTAAAATGGATTATAAAAATAGTTGGCGATTAATTTAGTCATCGATTCGTTGGATCTATGCTATGCGCATGCGCATAGGCAACTATATATATTTTTAAATTTATTTTTTATTTGTATATATATTTTTTTTTTTTAATAAAACTTTATTTATAAACTGCAACATGTACAAACAGCTGAGAAATAACAATCAAAATAAGTATGGTGCCAGTATGCTGTTTGTTTAAAATACTGGAAAGGATAGAAATGTAGTTTGTCTCTTTTATCCGATTATTAATCGATTAATCGAAGTAATAATAAAGATTTTCTAAGTCTAATCGACAGATTAATCGATTATCAAATTAATCGTTAGTTGCAGCCCTACTCCGGAGCGATTTATAACCCGAAAAAGACGGTAGTTCGAACATATCCGTCAGTAGACTGGCTATGGAAGCGCTAAAAACTACAGCAAAGAAGAAGAAGAAGATGCAGTCAAAGTGGAGCTATGTAAATAAGACCGCCCACAAAATGGCACATCCGGAAGAGACGGTCAGAAAGCGCTGGAAGATGTACAATTTTGACCAAAAAAAACGTCATTAAATGTCATGTAGACCACAAGGATGTGTTTTAAATGTAGAAAGAAAATCATAATATGACCCCTTTCAGTAGATTAGGCCGACCTCCTGGGACCTTTGCCCCTTTGGGCCCAAGTACTTTTGACCTGGCACGGACCTTGAGTGTCTTCAGCGTGTCGAGCGCCTCTCTGGCGCCAGGTGCGGTGCAGTGCTGCAGGTGTGCCCTGAGCACCCGGGTCTTGCCCTGCAGCTTCATGAGGTCTTGCTTCAGCTGGGCCCGCCTGGCGAGGGGCGCCTGGTCCAGCAGGGAGGGCGAGCGCTCCAGGATGCTGTTGAAGATGCGTCCGTACATGGACAGTGTGGCGTTCAGCAGCTGTAGGACCTCGTGGCTCTGTGGGGGACAATGCAGAACATATGACCTTTGACCTTAACCTGAAATCATATTAGCTTTTAAATATATTTTATGGTTTTATGTTTTACATTTATTTTATACTTGAAGTTTTTAAAACGATTTTATAATGTTATTATAATCCTCTCACTTGATACTTTGTTTAAATATATTTCATACTTTTAGAATATTATATTTAAATAGATTTTATACTTCTATAGTTTTTTCATACTGTCATATTTTTATATTTTGAATATGTTTTTTTTTAAAAATATTTCATACTTATATGATATAATTTTTTGGTTCTCATTTGATGCTTTACAGTTTTTTAATGTCTTTGAAGAGAGGGACAAGCGGCAGGAAATGGATGGATGGATGGTTGTTTTAAATGCATTCTATAATGTATACTATTCTTATATATATATATATATATATAGTTTCTGTGGTTTAATCTGTTATACGGTGCTCAATACCGCGAAACAGGCTTGTAGGGATGATATAGCCTCCTGTGTTTTTCCCGACCTAACATATATATATATATATATATATATATATGTAGTCAAAGTTTCTGTGGTTTATCTGTCATACAGTGCTCAATACCACAAAACAGGCTTGTAGGGATGATATAGCCTCTTGTATTTTTTGCCGACCTAACGTATATATATATATATATATATATATATATATATATATATATATATATATATATATATATATATATATATATATATATATATATATATATATATATATATATATATATATATATATATATTTTTTTTTTTATATATATATTAATAAATAAATATATATATATATATATATATATATATATATATATATATATATATATATATATATATATAAATATATATATATATATATATATAAATATATATATATATACATATATATACATATATATATATATATACATATATATATATATATATATATATATATATATATATATATATATATATATATATATATATATATATATATATGTATATATATATATATATAATTATATTTTAAGACTATTTAGCATTTTTAAACTATTGTTTTTCAAATATATTTTATACATGTACAGTGTACGATTATGTTTTAAGTGTATTTTATATTTCTGAAGTATCGTTTAAAAAATATATTTTATACATGTATACTATTGTGCTTAAATTGTATTTTGTATTTTTATAGCAGTGTTTTTCAAATGTATTTAAGACATTAATACTATTGTGTTTTAAGTGTATTTTGTATTTTATAATGTGGTTTTTCAAATATATTTCATACATGTACAGTATATGTTCAAATTGTGTTTTATATTTTTGTACTATCATTTTTCAAATACATTTCATACTCTATTGTGTTTTAAGTGTATTTTATATTTCTTATAATATGATTTTTCAAATATATTTCATGCATGTACTGTATATTATTGTGTTTTAAGTGTATTTTACATTTCAATAACATTGTTTTTCAAATATATTTGGTAGAGCGGCCGTGCCAGCAACTTGAGGGTTGCAGGTTCGATACCCGCTTCCGTCATCCTAGTCACCACCGTCGTGTCCTTGGGCAAGACACTTTACCCACCTGCTCCCACTGCCAACCACACTGGTATCTAGTTTAAAGATGTAGATAATGGCTTTCACTATGTAAAGCGCTTTGAGTCACTAGAGAAAAGCGCTATATAAATATAATTAACTTCACTTCACATATACTGTATGCTATTGTGTTTTAAGTGTGTGTTGTATTTGTACACGTTTGGGCTTCATATATATTTCATACATGTACTGTATGCTATTTTGTTTTAAAAATATATATTATGTTTTTAAAACATTATTTTTTTAAATTAATTCCATACATGTATAATATTGTGTTTTAAGTGTATTTTGTATTTTCATAGTATTGTTTTTCAAACGTATTTCATATATGTACTGTGTACTATTGTGTTTTCTGTGTGTTTAATATTTTTATATTATTGTTTTTAAAATATATTTCATCCACGTATACTAATGCGTTTTAAGTTTATTTTGTATTTTCATAGTATTGTTTTTCAAACATATTTCATATATGTGCTGTGTACTATTGTGTTTTATGTGTGTTTAATATTTTTATACTATTGTTTTTAAAATATATTTCATCCACGTATAATAATGCGTTTTAAGTTTATTTTGTATTTTCATAGTTTTGTTTTTCAAACATATTTCATATATGTACTGTGTACTATTGTGTTTTATGTGTGTTTAATATTTTTATACTATTGTTTTTAAAATATATTTCATCCATGTATGCTAATGCATTTTAAGTCTATTTTGTATTTTCATAGTATTGTTTTTCAAACGTATTTCATATATGTACTGTGTAGTATTGTGTTTTATGTGTGTTTAATATTTTTATATTATTGTTTTTAAAATATATTTCATCCTTGTATACTAATGCGTTTTAAGTTTATTTTGTATTTTCATAGTATTGTTTTTCAAACATATTTCATATATGTACTGTGTACTATTGTGTTTTATGTGTGTTTAATATTTTTATACTATTGTTTTTAAAATATATTTCATCCACGTATACTAATGCATTTTAAGTTTATTTTGTATTTTCATAGTATTGTTTTTCAAACGTATTTCATATATGTGCTGTGTACTATTGTGTTTTCTGTGTGTTTAATATTTTTATATTATTGTTTTTAAAATATATTTCATCCTTGTATACTAATGCGTTTTAAGTCTATTTTGTATTTTCACAGTATTGTTTTTCAAACATATTTCATATATGTACTGTGTACTATTGTGTTTTATGTGTGTTTAATATTTTTATACTATTGTTTTTAAAATATATTTCATACATGTATACTATTGTGTTTTAAGTGTATTTTACATTTGTGTAATATTGTTTTATGCATGTACTGTGTACTATTGTGTTTTAAGTGTGTTTCTATTGTTATATATTTGTTTTTAAATATATTTCATACATGTACATTATTGTGTTTTTAATGTATTTTATATTTGTATAGTATTGTTTTTAAAATATGTATACTATTGTTTTTAAAGTGTATGTTATCCTGTAATCCGCCCTGAGATCGGTAGGTTGGAGTTCAAATCCCAGCCGAGTCATACCAAAGACTATAAAAATGGGACCCATAACCTCCCTGCTTGGCACTCAGCAACAAAGGGTTGGAGTTGGGGGTTAAATCACCAAAATGATTCCCGGGCGTGGCGCCGCTGCTGCCCACTGCTCCCCAAGGGGATGGGTCAAATGCAGAGGACAAATTTCACCACATCTAGTGTGTGTGTGACAATCATTGGTACTTTAATCTTTAATCTTTAATCTAATGTTGTAAAGATATTTTGTACATGTCAAATATGGCGTTTGACAATCCTCTCATTGGTTTCATAATAAAAATCAAATTCTGGACAATTCCATCTCAGTATTAGTGGGCCTGCAAGCCGTTGCTAAGAGTCATGTGACGTGCTGTACCTGGCAGGTGTTGATGGTCCTGATGATGCCCATGAAAGGAGGCGCGCCGGCGATGTCTTTCTTCCTCAGCTCCTGAAAGACATCGTAGTGATGAACGGAACATGCCAAAATAAAAGTTTAGAAGCTCCAAGAAGGAGCCCTGAGGGTCACCGGCAACTCACCAACACGTCAGAAATGGACTCAAGTGTTCGCCTGATGTCGGGATGCTGTCCCGTGTGATTGGCAAACACACCCATCGTTCCCATCAGGATGAGTAGACACAGGCGTTGTGGAGACATGGCGGCTTGCAGGTTCTGAGAGAAGACGAGCGACGACTTTTCAGGTCAGCTTGCTCTCTGCAGCAGGTTTTATAGCTTGTTGTCATCATCATCGGTGCGCTTGTGGTCTGTGGCCTCGCATCGAATTGAACCAGTCTTTGCTGAACGCGCGCACACTGAAAGTCACAAACACACTCCCTGCCTCAGTTTCCCCTCATCGCCACTATGGTGAGGACACTCCCTGGTCACAGTGGTTTGCCGTCACAGATTTTGTAGAAATGTGACCAAGACGAGTGAGTACCTGCGGTTCAGAATATAATCAGGTTAAAGGTGGAAACACATCTCCTGGAAAGCGAATAGACTCCTCATTTTGTTGCCGTGTCACACTGGGTTAGGCATGCCATGCTAAGCTGCTAGCTGGTTAGCACTGTGCTGCCTGTCAGTGTTCATTTACAGCTTTTTTAAAATTGCTAAAAAGCATTGTTTGTTGTGATGCGGGAAGTTTATGTGGACGAAACAGTGAAATCAGTGACAACCGATCTTTGACATACGGAATTCCCCGGTATTACCGGTAATCAACAAAAGTATGCATTCCATATCGAGATGTCAAGGGACGCACATTGTTTTTTGTATTACGGTGAGACTACAAAGTTATCTGTAAGTGGGATTGCTCACCAATCAAACTTAAAGGCCTACTGAAACCCACTACTACCGACCACGCAGTCTGATAGTTTATATATCAATGATGAAATCTTAACATTATAACACATGCCAATACGGCCGGGTTAACTTATAAAGTGACATTTTAAATTTGCCGCTAAACTTCCGATTCGAAACGCCTCTGAGGATGACGTATGCGCGTGACGTAGACCGGCGAACACGGGTATGCCTTCCACATTGAAGCCAATACGAAAAAGCTCTGTTTTCATTTCATAATTCCACAGTATTCTGGACATCTGTGTTCGTGAATCTGTTTCAATCATGTTCATTGCATTATGGAGAAGGAAGCCGAGCAAGCAAAGAAGAAAGTTGTCGGTGCGAAATGGACGTATTTTTCGAACGTAGTCAGCCACAACAGTACACAGCCGGCGCTTCTTTGTTTACATTCCCGAAAGATGCAGTCAAGATGGAAGAACTCGGATAACAGAGACTCTAACCAGGAGGGCTTTTGACTTGGATACACAGACGCCTGTAGAGAACTGGGACAACACAGACTCTTACCAATATTACTTTGATTTGGATGACAAAGACGCAGACGTGCTACTGTGAGTATGCAGCTTTGGCTTTTTTTTTGCGTATGTACGTAACTTTTTTAAAATATATAAGCTTTATGAACCTTGGGTTAGGTGAACGGTCTTTTGGGCTGAGTGATTGTGTGTGTTGATCATGTGTTTGAATTGTATTGGCGTGTTCTATGGAGCTAGGAGCTAGCAGAGGAGCTAGGAGTTAGCATAACACGTACCGTACCGTACGTGCGCGTCACGTACGTAACTTTTTAAAAATATATAAGCTTTATGAACCTTGGGTTAGGTGAACGGTCTTTTGGGCTGAGTGATTGTGTGTGTTGATCAGGTGTTTGAATTGTATTGGCGTGTTCTATGGAGCTAGGAGCTAGCAGAGGAGCTAGGAGCTAGCATAACAAACACGTAGGTGTTTTTATGCAGGATTAATTTGTGGCATATTAAATATAAGCCTGGTTGTGTTGTGGCTAATAGAGTATATATATGTCTTGTGTTTATTTACTGTTGTAGTCATTCCCAGCTGAATATCAGGTCACCCCCGGCTCTCACAGCATCTTCCCTATCTGAATAGCTTCAACTCCCCACTAGTCCTTCACTTGCACTTTACTCATCCACAAATCTTTCATCCTCGCTCAAATTAATGGGGAAATTGTCGCTTTCTCGGTCCGAATCTCTCTCACTTCATGCGGCCATCATTGTAAACAATAGGGAACTTTGCGTATATGTTCAACTGACTACGTCACGCTACTTCCGGTAGGTGCAAGCCTTTTTTTTATCAGATACCAAAAGTTGCAATCTTTATCGTCGTTGTTCTATACTAAATCCTTTCAGCAAAAATATGGCAATATCGCGAAATGATCAAGTATGACACATAGAATAGATCTGCTATCCCCGTTTAAATAAAAAAAATTCATTTCAGTAGGCCTTTAAAGGCCTACTGAAAGCCACTACTACCGACCATGCAGTCTGATAGTTTATATATCAATGATGAAATCTTAACATTGCAACACATGCCAATACGGCCGGGTTAGATTAGTAAGGTGCAATTTTAAATTTCCCGCGAAATATCCTGCTGAAAACGTCTCGGTATGATGACGTTTGCGCGTGACGTCACGGATTGTAGCGGACATTTTGGGACAGCATTGTGGCCAGCTATTAAGTCGTCTGTTTTCATCGCAAAATTCCACAGTATTCTGGACATCTGTGTTGGTGAATGTTTTGCAGTTTGTTTAATGAACAATGGAGACAGCAAAGAAGAAAGCTGTAGGTGGAAAGCGGTGTATTAGCGGCCGGCTGCAGCATCACCAACACGTAGCCGGTGTTTCATTGTTTACATTCCCGAAATATGACAGTGAAGCTTTACCATTGGCCTGTGGAGAACTGGGACAACAGAGACTCTTACCAGGAGGAATTTGAGTTGGATACGCGCTACCGTGAGTACGCAGCTGCGGCTTCCAAACATTTGATCGCTTGCCCGTACGTGCGTGCCGCTATGTGCATGTCACGTACGTAACTTTGGGGAAATATATGTGCTGTATGAACTTTGCGGAGGTGAACGGTACTTTGGGCTGTGGGATTGAGTGTGTTGTGCGGGTGTTTGATTTGTATTGGCGGGTTATATGGACGGGAGGGGGAGGTGTTTTTTATGCGGGATTAATTTGTGGCATATTAAATATAAGCCTGGTTGTGTTGTGGCTAATAGAGTATATATATGTCTTGTGTTTATTTACTATTTTAGTCATTCCCAGCTGAATATCAGGTCCCACCCGCCTCTCACAGCATCTTCCCTATCTGACTCGCTTCCACTGCCCTCTAGTCCTTCACTCTCACTTTCCTCATCCACGAATCTTTCATCCTCGCTCAAATTAATGGGGTAATCGTCGCTTTCTCGGTCCGAATCGCTGTCGCTGCTGCTGGCCATGATTGTAAACAATGTGCAGATGTGAGGCGCTCCACAACCTGTGACGTCACGCTACTTCCGGTACAGGCAAGGCTTTTATGTCAGCGACCAAAAGTTGCGAACTTTATCGTCGATGTTCTCTACTAAATCCTTTCAGCAAAAATATGGCAATATCGCGAAATGATTAAGTATGACACATAGAATGGACCTGCTATCCCCGTTTAAATAAGAAAATCTCATTTCAGTAGGCCTTTAATGCAGTTCAACTTTTTTTCCATCAGTCAATTATTTTTGTCTTGGCTGTCGGTCACTCTGCACTAGCAGATTAGCTAGCAGTTACTAGAATTTTTCTGCCCGGTTTCTAGCAACCGCACTTCAAGTGTGACTTTTTTACCACAGTGACATTTTCCTGTAAAGACAAGGGGAACTTGAGGAAGTTACCTAGCAGACGCAAGCCATGGAAATAACTTGAGGCAAGGCGAGGCAAGGCAAGGCAAGGCAACTTTATTTGTATAGCGCTTTTCATACACAAGGCAGACTCAAAGTGCTTCACAGACAACAAAGTGAAATGAAAGAAAATAAAAGCAAAATTAAAATGCAGACAATAAAAATAAAAACAGTGCGGACGTTGAAAGTTAAAAGATTAAAAGATTTAGCTGAAAGCTAAGGTGAACATAAAAGTCTTCAGTCTAGTTTTAAAAGTAGTCAGAGTTGGGGAAAGTCTGACATCTTCAGGAAGTTTATTCCAGCTATGTGTTGCATAGTGACTGAATGATGATCTCCCTTGATTTGAGTTTACTCTTGGAACCGCTAACAGATTGGTCTCAGAAGATCTTAGTGATCTAGAGGGCGTATATAATGGGAGCATATCAGTGATATACTTCGGCCCTAGACCATGTAGTGATTTATATGTGAGCAGGAAGATTTTGAAATCAATTCTCTGATGTACAGGGAGCCAATGTAAGGATTTAAGAATTGGTGTAATGTGCTCACATTTTTTGGTCTTTGTTAGAACTCTAGCAGCAGCGTTCTGAACAAGCTGTAGCTGCCTGACAGTTTTTTGGGGAAGACCTGCAAGGAGACCATTACAATAGTCTAGCCTACTGGTAATAAAGGCATGTACAAGTTTTTCAAAGTCTTGAGCTGACATGAGCCCTCTAAGTCTTTTTACATTTTTGAGGTGATAGTAGGCCGATTTTGTTACTGATTTGATGTGACTGATTGAGATCTTGAATTAGGTCCTGGCGTTGAGCAACTCAAACCTAACGTTGAAACAACATGCTGTTTGACGACGTTTATTCAATGTCAGGTTGTGAGGTTGATTTCACCTTTGAAATTTGGTCATTTCCCAAACAACAACGTGGATCCAACGTTCGACATCAATGTTGCCTCAGTTTACAAATACAACTATTTTCCCACGTTGTTTCAAAGTCAGTTTTAAACGACATGTATGTTTAATCAATGTTGTATTAATGTCTTGTGCCTGCTGGGTTGAAGATAGGTTTTTTTTGACGGAAAAGCTACACATGACTATTACGTTTAGGAGGTTCATGCGGACTTTTGCTAGCTCACTTTTTTAGAAACAGGGCTCACTCTTTGAACGTGACGGTCTTTCAATTCAACTCATTTTCCCGCCACACGCCACACTTCATATTTCTCCAGCCACTACTCTATATTCATTGTTTTCATGATAATAAACTTTGGTCCTGGTGATTTGCCGTGACTGACTGAGCTCAATCCCTTGAGCCAGAAGGCTCCACGCGATATAAACCAATCAGAAGCACTGTAAGGCGGGTCTTGCCTACCGTTTCAGAGAGGGCGACGCCGCCGGCCGGCCAAGCCTGTCACGATCCATGAGTGTAACAACCTGAATCT
Source organism: Entelurus aequoreus (assembly GCF_033978785.1). NCBI lineage: Eukaryota > Metazoa > Chordata > Actinopteri > Syngnathiformes > Syngnathidae > Entelurus > Entelurus aequoreus. The sequence continues at coordinate 10,030,667 of NC_084742.1, read as the reverse complement.
TTTGGCGGTAAGGCCTAATCTAGACCTGGGCAAATTGAGGCCTGGGGCCCACATGCGGCCCGTTAAGCTTTTCAATCTGGACCGCCGGACATTCCCAAATAATTTTTTTCCGATCTTTAAGATGGAAACTGTAGCTGCCATTATGATGTGCAGTGATGTTTTCAAATGACCGTAAGTCTTGAACTATACAAAGTATTTCAATGGTTGGAATCTGCGCTTTTGCATGATATACTAGTTACTATGGTAATCTAAGTCACAGCAGCTCAGGCGAGGCACCAAGCAGTGTGGGAGGGGAGCGTTTCCACAGAGTGTTTCCAACGCGCCCAGCCTGAAATGCGAGTGTAAAGGACAGATGCGGAAAAATAGATTTTTACAACAAAGTTCTAAAGCTTAGTGATATATCAGATGTATCAGATTGTAGGTGGGGTTTTTTTTACCCTTCGCTTTCATATTTTGCTGTTTGTTGCATTTTTGTTGCGTTTCGCTTGATTGTAAAATATGTCGATCGAGAGGGGGTGTGACGTTCATGTGTTGTCAATAGTCAGTGTTTTATCGTTCATAGAAAATGTAAAATTCCATTCCGTTTTTAAGGTGGTCTGTCATAATGTTTTTAGCATTCAATCAGACATTTTTGTGAGGTTTTGTATTAGTGTTCCTAAAAATAGATATACCGGCCCCAGACATTAGTACAGTGGTTCTCAACCTTTTTTCAGTGATGTAACCCCTGTGAAAATTTTTTTAATTCAAGTACCCCCTAATCAGAGCAAAGCATTTTTGGTTGAAAAAAAGAGATAAAGAAGTAAAATACAGCACTATGTCATCAGTTTCTGATTTATTAAATTGTATAACAGTGCAAAATATTGCTCATTTGTAGTAGTCTTTCTTGAACTATTTTGAAAAAAAGATATAAAACTAACTAAAAACGTGTTGAAAAATAAACAAGTGATTCAATTATAAATAAAGATTTCTACACATAGAAGTAATCATCAACTTAAAGTGCCCTCTTTGGGGATTGTAATAGAGATCCATCTGGATTCATGAACTTAATTCTAAACATTTCTTCACAAAAAAATAAATCTTTAACATCAATATTTATGGAACATGTCCACAACAAATCTAGCTGTCAACACTGAATATTGCATTGTTGCATTTCTTTTCACAGTTCTTTTTGACAGACATTTTAGTGAGGGTCAAACCATCCTGGCATGGGGGAAACTCTGGGTTTATGTTAATGAATGGAATAGCCTACTTGATTTGATGTTCAGTTTATGAACTTACATTCATATTTTGTTGAAGTATTATTCAATAAATATATTTATAAAGGATTTTTGAATTGTTGCTATTCTTGGAATATTTAAAAAAAATCTCACGTACCCCTTGGCATACCTTCAAGTACCCCCAGGGGTACGCGCACCCCCCATTTGAGAACCACTGCATTAGTATAGCGGTATAGCTCGGCTGGTAGAGTGGTCGTGCCAGCAACTTGAGGGTCCCAGGTTCGATCCCCGCTTCCGCCATCCTAGTCACTGCCGTTGTGTCCTTGGGCAAGACACTTTACCCACCTGCTCCCAGTGCCACCCACACTGATTTAAATGTACCTTAGATATTGGGTTTCACTATGTAAAAGTGCTTTGAGTCACTAGAGAAAAGCGCTATATAAATATAATTCACTTCACATATTTTTTTCTCTAAATTTGGCCCCCGAGTCAAAATAATTGCCCATGCCGGGCCTGATCTGATTTGTGACTGGCTCGTGATGGAAGGGGATAGTGGCGGGATATGAAGTTCCACTAAATTACCAAGAAAAAGAAAAGATTACGAGTTTTGGATAGATGTAGATAAATGTATTAAAAAAGATCAAATTGATAATATAAAAACAAATCTTACATACCACAGTGGATGTGGGACATACCAGACGTGGATATGCAATTTTTAAAGAACAATGTATTGATGAAGAGTATTCCGAATATGTCAAAAATATATACATCCATCCATCCATTTTCTACCGCTTGTCCCTTTTGGGGTCGCGGGGGGTGCTGCATACCTCAGATGCATTCGGGCGGAAGGCGGTGTACACCCTGGACAAGTCGCCACCTCATCGCAGGGCCAACACAGATAGACAAACAACATTCACACTCACGTTCACAAACTAGGGCCAATTTAGTGTTACCAATCAACCTATCCCCAGGTGCATGTCTTTGGAGGTGGGAGGAAGCCGGAGTACCCGGAGGGAACCCGGAGGGAACCCACGCAGTCACGGGGAGAACATGCAAACTCCACACAGAAAGATCCCGAGCGCAGGATCGAACCCAGGACTACTCAGGACCTTTATATATATATATATATATATATATATATGTAAACTGTTTGTCATTACATGATATCTTTATTTTTGCATTTATTTTTTAAGTTGTGTATAAGTACATGTAGATGCTGTATCGGGACAGATCCATTAGGAGTTTGAGCAGAAATATGTCATATAGGAATTGACTATACACAGTAACACATTAACAAAATGCTGTGTCACATGAATGGTTTTTAAAGTAACTTTGTGACATAAAAAAAACACAAGTAATGTAAAAAACATAGTGTTTACTTTTTGATATCGATATAAAACTCAAAGCAGTTTGGCTAATGAAGATGAAGTCTAATAATAAACAAGCTTTGTTGACCTCCTTGTGGTTCAGTGCAACAGTTTGGCCAACAAAAATAAAGAGGAGTGACACCTCTCACATCGAATACACAATCTACACAGCCTGTGTTCAACTCGATGAGATGACAAAACTTTTGAGCTAGTTGTGACAACGTTCACGACACATCGCCTGCTGCATGTTTCCTCACGTCATTAACTCTCAGTCACAGCAGCTGATGGACACTGTATTGAGAAAATAAAAACATCGAATAGCTTTCTCCTTCGCTGCATACTTTTAGTGTGGGGACAAGTGCGTCTGTCTCCAATATTGTCCACACCTGTCTCCATCTAAACACAGCAGTGCGCTCTTCAACGCACGGCGGGAAGCGAGGGAAAATAACATTAAACCAAGCGCTTGGCTCCGTTTACTCCGAGGGGAAATGTCCGCAACAAAGCCCGTGTAGTTAGTCCGCCATGATTATCAAGCACAACGACGCTAGTGCGCATGCGCCTGACTTCGTGTTGCCAAAAATGCATTAATAAATGATGTTTTTTCTGTAATAAAAAATTAAACGGTATTACTAACCGTTAGGAATTTTATTGCTATATATCATTAACCTGTTTACCGTTATATTCGTCGTCCATTAAGAAGTAAAAAGTCAAAGGCGGTCACGGCATGTTCTTGCCGTAAATGTTGGTCAATTTCTTAGGGAATGACGGCAAGTGACGAGGGCGGTCGCGGCTTTTGCCGCAGTTGCCGTGGTTAAATTTGAGCCCTGTATATATATATATATATATATATACTGTACATATATATAAAACATTAAAATAATTTGGCCGGGGGCCAGGCTGTATTATATATATAAATTATTTTAACCCAATGTGGCCCCCAAGTCAAAAAGTTTTTGCCACCCCTGGTTTAGCTGCTAAATGCTATCGGTGGCAGGTATCCGGGTGGCCACAAAGTTGATGGGTGCACTACTTTCACGTGGTGTGACGTGAGCACAGCCTCGTAGTTTCCACAGAAAGAGAGACGAGGTCATCGTGAATCACTCGTTCTTTTTCCACTTGGCCCAAATCTTCACATTTTAGTGCCGAAAATCTTCACTAGCTTAGCTCTTTTTTTACACATTTTCCACTTTGCTGTCATCTACTGGACGTGACACTTCCTTCGCCACGACTATAAATGACACTGCTTTACGATTGTTACTTCCATCAAAATGTTTAGCTTTTTTCCCCCCGACGATGACGCAAAACTATTTTGAAAGTGTGTCTGTGAATATTCTCACTCATCAGGTCATTGTGTTGATCGCAACTGGACTGTTCAGTTTGTCTTCGAAGACCTCCCTTCCGAACAGCCCTAATCAGTTCATTCTCACAGGCATCGCAACAGCTGTGGTTTTCACTGTTGTTGTGCTGGAAGTGGTGTTTTTTGTTCGCATCTTAACAGCTGCAGTTTTGCACCACAACACTGCAATGCTAACAAGTGGGATACCGTCCCAACACCTGTTGTTGTGCTGGCAGAGGTGTCTCTTCTTTGCCTCTTAACAGCCATTGTGTCTCACCAAAATACTGAAATGCTCACGTGGACGATTCCGTTCAATAGGCTGTTGTTGTGCTGGCAGAGGTGTCCCTTCTTTGCCTCTTAACAGCCATTGTGTCTCACCAAAATACTGAAATGCTCACATGGACGATTCTGGTCAATCGATTGTTATCGATTGTCCGTCCCAACACCTGTTGTTGTGCTGGCAGAGGTGTCCCTTGTTTGCATCGTAGCAGTCGCCGCTTTTTTTTTTTTTTTTCATAAAGAAATACAATCATGTGTGCTTACGGACTGCATCCCTGCAGACTGTATTGATACACAATATGTATATATTGTGTTTTTTATGTTGATTTAATTTTTTTTTTAAAATTTCTTGCGCGGCCCGGTACCAATCGGTCCGCGGACCGGTACCGGGCCGCGGCCCGGTGGTTGGGGACCACTGCTCTAAACGGCTATCGTTTTGCACCACAATACTGCATCGCTATTCAAGGTGATGCCATCCAAACATTGTTGTGCTGGCAGAGGTGTCTCTTCCTAGCATCTTAGCAGCTGTCGTTTTGCAACACAACAGTGAAATGCACACAAGGGTGATTCCATCCCTAACTACTGTTGTTGTGCAGGCAGAGGTGTCTCTTCGTAGCATCCTAACAGCCGTCATTTTGCACCACAATACTGAAAAGCCCACAAGGGTGATTCCCTCCTAAACTAAACTAAACTAAACTAAACTAAACTAAACTAAACTAAACTAAACTAAACTAAACTAAAATGTTTCTCAGCTGTCCATATGCGACACATCAGTACCTGTTGTAATACACCATTTCACCACTTGTGGCAGTAATGCATCAGTCAGTCCAGAGCCGTGTATAAAAAGGGCCAACTCCGTTTCCGAGTTGGTCCTCACAATGACTCCCCGTAGTCATGTGAGGGGCTTTTGACCAATCAATTAGGAGATTGTCTGGCCATACCCTCTCTGATTGGTCAAAAGCCCGTCACGTGACTTCGGGGCATCATTTTGGGGAACAAATCAGAAACCAAGTTGGCCATAATATCTCTATACTTAGCTCTGAGTCAGACATTGACAGTTTATTTTTATAGCGCAGAAATGATGACCAATAGTTATTATTATTAGTTGGACTTTATTTTGGCACTGCATATTTGTATGCAAATGTATTCTAACAAGTACATTTGATTAATATGTATTCTTGTTTGTCATGTGCTTGATTATGTGATAAATCCGGGGTAGATAAGGGGGGGGCCACATGAAGAAAAATCTACTCCCAAGTGGGCCGGACTGGTAAAATGACGGCACGATAACTTCAAAATAAAGATGACTTCAGATTGTTTTCTTTGTTTAAAAATAGAACAAGCACATGTACAAATCAAAAATGTTTACACTTACATGTTGCGGTTAACAGTATTCTATCTTTATTTGTCGTTATTTATACTTTCTGAATAGATTATGTGATAACGTTCGTCAGTCAACTCATTGGTGTTAATTTTCAATCTATCAAGATAAAAAAATAATATCAAAATCAAATTGCAGGATTTTATTTATGTGGTTTTGCTCATTTTCCTCCACTGGTGCACTAACATCATGTGGTTTATTTATTTGTTTACATATGTAGCATCATCTACAAGGATACAAATAATTGCTATTGTGACATCTAGTGGTCACATTTAGAACAGCGGTTTCTTTCATTGAAACATTTTGGCTCATTTTTGTACTTAGCAAACTCATCCCGCGGGCCGGATAAAACATGTTTACGGGCCTGATCCCGCCCCCCGGGTTGTACGTTTGACACCCCTGTGTTAAATAAATAATCTTTGTGATTAACATGTGGTTTCATATTCAAACCTGTCAGACTGCAAGTACTGTGATGAGGTGGCCACTTGTCCAGGGTGTACGCCGCCTTCCGCCCAAATGCAGCTGAGATAGGCTCCAGCACCCCCCGCCTTGGGATGATGTTTGATAAGAAATTATCGAGTTTGAGCCTATTATCGAATCCTCTTATCGAACCGATTCCTTATCGATTCTCTTATCGAGTCCAGATAGGTTGTTGTACATGGAAAAAAAACACACAATATTTGGTTTAACAAAAGCTCACTTTTATTATATAAGAAAGAAAAAAAAAATACTGTATATTGACTGTTACCCCCCTAAAAAAATAAAATAAAATAAATAAATATTGACTGTTGTTACCCAAAGTATATTAAGTGGGATTTTTCAGAAAAACAAATATATACAGTAACACAAAAGCAACCTGTCTCTGTGATCACTATAGGTGTATAAATAATAATATAGTGTTAAATAAAATCAGTCCCTTGGGCACAAAACTGAAAATAATACAGCTCTCCAAAAAGTGCACTTCTGCTGCTATTTGACATAACTTTTTGTTATGATGCTTCGACATTTTTGCACTTTATTTCTTTATTGAAAGACAATTCTATGAAGAGAAAAGTTGTTTGCAAACGTGGTTACAATGCTAAAGAATGAAAAGTTAAAGCTAAAAAAAGAAATACACTTTATTGAGTTAACATTATTTCTTTATAGGGGGAAAGATGTGATGTTATGAGCTAGGGCATATAACAACTACACTACCCAGCATGCAACGGGAGTGACGAGCATGCGCGGTAGCCCCGAAAAGTGTTGTTGCATGTCGCCACCCGGCAGCTAAGAATGAGGTTATGAGCACGCTGTGAAAGTAAATGTCAAGAACTCAGCCAACACGCCTCGTCTGCATTATTTATAATTAGACAGACAACACATCTACAGTGTGGTTTTGTTTTGTTTACAAGGACAGAAAAACAAAAGTTAAAAAAGGGAGATATGTTGTATATATATGTATGTGCTGCGGTTGTTTTAAGAACGTTGCGTCAGCTGCCGTAAAGGAGGTGCGTTGCTAGCCTGGTTGCTATGTTTCCGGTTGGTCGTAAAAGTGTTCGTCACGTGTTTGTACCCTGCTCAAATCTCTCAGTAAAGTTATTCATTGGATTATACCTTTTGTTTTGAACTTTATTACACCTTGGAGCGCTTTTTCCGGTCCATTGTTTTTCCTGCTTTCGCTATCTGCGCCTAATGACTGAGCTACGTGACGTCATTTCTTGTGATGTCCCACGGAGCATTTCTGGTCGGGACGGGATTCGAATAAAGAACCAACTCTTTTTCTTTACAATAGTGGTCTCGATAACGGGTACCGGTTCTCAAAAAGGGATTCGAGTCCAAGGACTCAGTTCTTTTCTTATCGAACAACCGGGAAAACCGGTTGCGAGTATCATCCCTACCCTCGCCACCCCAAAAGGGACAAGCGGTAGAAAATGGATGGATGGAGACTGCAAGTAGGTTAATTATTGAATATGATTAAAATCAAGAGTAAGATTACTAATTACTAATGCCCCTCTTACTGTAAAAGTTGGACCCCAAGATCAAAAAGTTAAAAGAATAAATACTTTGGATCTGCCACCAAGCGCTCAGACAAGATGAGAGGCGAAACATTAAAACATGAAAACATCTATTTTGGAATTGCATTTTGTCTCTTGTCTTCGTGGCCCTTCATTTATCGGTCAATAAAATACGAATATGTTGTACATTAGCACAAGTTTAGGCCTTGGTGGCGGTCTCCCATTGTGAATTCATCGTCTGTAGTTCTACATAACGACCAGCAGATGGGGGTGTTTTCCACCAAGTCCATCCATTCTACCGCTTATTCCCTTCGGGGTCGCGGGGGTGCCTATCTCAGCTACAATCGGGCGGAAGGCGGGGTACACCCTGGACAAGTCGCCACCTCATCGTAGGGCCAACACAGATAGACAGACAACATTCACACACTAGGGAGTAACCGCTTTAATTTGTCAACAAGGACAAGGCATAGTTTGAGTCAAGTAAAACATATTTAAAATACATTCTGAAAAAGCTGACAGGACGAAGACGATGAAGACGGGTGGACCCGGTGCATGAGCTCATTGATCCACGTTAGGATGAAGGTGAACTCTGTCACGGCCTTCATCACGCCTTCCTTCCTCCTCTTCCTCTGCACACACAACACCATGTGTCACATTGAACAGCATTAGCAACATCAGCAGCATGGTTCGCCATAGCCAATAAATAAAGTGGTTTTAAGGCAAAAACACAATATGCGTTGCATATTGAAAATAAATCATTTTCATGAGGTTTATTTCATTGTCAATGTTAAATCGTGTGATTTTAATATACATTTGATGTCAAAAATGCCTATAAAAGGGCCTATACGACGTATTTTGCAACCACATGCAGCACAATGTGCCGCCATTCTTGTTGTCTTTGTTTTCGTTCCGTTTAACACAGGGGTGTCCAAAGTGCGGCCCGGGGGCCATTTGCGGCCCGCAGCTAATTGTTTACCGGCCCGTCACACATTCTGCAAAAATTGCAAAATTGATAATATTTCAAAAATTTTAAAAAACATTTTAAAAAAAAAGTGGGATGAGGTGAAATCTAACAAGAAAAAGTTGCAATGTTGACACAAAGCTGCCATGCAGGCTGTTTTTTTTTTCTTTTGTCTTTCTTTATTTTTCCTTTTTTTTGCCATTGCTAAAAAAAATTTAAAAAAAGACAAAAAATCTATGTTATAATGAATTATTAGTTAAAAAATATCACTTTAAAATGTTTTATGTGGGGGAAAAAAATTGCATATATTGTGTGGTTGCCATACAAAAACATCAAAGTTTTATTCGACAAAAGAGCATAAAAAAACAAAATAATAGTTCAAACGTAAAATCGACAGATATATCTGAAGTTGATCTCGTAATTTAAGTGTTAAAAATACAAAAAAAACTAATAAAAATGTATCACTTTATGAGTGGGGGACCTTTTGGATCCCAAATACATTTAGGAGGATTTTATTTATCTTTTCACTGTGAATACTCAAAAATATAAAAAAATTAAAATCAATGGTGTCCTGCATTATTGATCTTTTAAGGCTCTAATTACTAAATACTGCATATTTCAGTTTTACTATAAAAAACAAAGTTGTCTTTGACAGAAAACCTTTTTTTTTTTTTTTTTACTTTATATCAACCTCAAGTTGATATACAGATTTACTGTAAGCATTAAATAAAAAATAATAATAATAATTTGACTTATTTTTAACAGGTTAATGACTGAGACCCTTTATAGTCCCCTGGAGCCCTAAAGCTAAAAAAAAAAAAAAATCCATATATTTTGTTAAGGTTTGAAAATGAAAAATATCAAAATGGCCCCCGCATGCTTAAATTTTTCCATGTACGGCCCTCAGTGGAAAAAGTTTGGACACCTCTGGCAGCCATCATTATGGCTGCCATCAGAGCGTCGCTTGTAACAACGAATAATGTATGAATTTGCCTCTGGATTTCATTATTAATTATATATACACAGTACAGGCCAAAAGTTTGGACTATATATTTTTAAAGTAGATTTTACAGTAAAAACTTTACATTTACAAAATGTTACTGTAAAATAGTGTTGTTTTTTTTAATTTCTTACAACATTTTAGGGTAAATATAAAAACAGTACCACTGTTTTGTTTTTGTTTTTTTACAGAAAAATTATTATTAAATGTACATTGTTTTTTTTACAATATGATATTGTTAATGGAAAAACAGTACAAGTTCCTTTTTTTTATTCTGGCAACTTAGCTGCCAGTTTTTCAACCAAATGTATCGTTTTTCCCATTTACAGTAATACACCGTTAAAAATATGGCAGCTCAGTCAATGGAATTTTAATGCAAACAAAATTGATTTTTTTTCAATTTACACCATGAAATGTATTGTCATTTTTATTAATGTGATGGGTAGTGTGCTGTGATATCATAAGTCAAGCAGATATTTAAGTATTTATTTTTATTTAGACAAAAAATGTTTGGAAAGTATGATAATGTACTGTAATATTTGTTGCAATAATGGATACTATTAAAGTATAAAAAGCATGCAATTTCAAGCAGTACATATATTTTTTATGTCGAAATGAAAAAAATATTAAGTACTTTATTGACACACATCATTTCGGCTCTCTTGGTTGCTTTGTTGGGTCTGCTCCTGTCTCTGGCCATGCTGCCCCCACCCCAGCAGACGATGGTGTGGAACACCGCAGAGGCCACCACAGTGTATATGTTTCTTTTACTTTTTATTCATAGCTGTATGTAGAAGTGGCTGGTTGCATCAGCTCTGCTCTTTTAATGTCTTTAATGTCCTTTGTGGTCTTTGATGTTTGACTCATGTAAGAGGGATGTGTGCTATGGCTATGAGTTGTTTTTTCCCTTGGGCCCAGGCGTAGACGGATTTTTAGATCTGGCCCCCGGGCCTTGAGTTTGATACCTGTGAGCTCATTGATCCCATGAAACATGCACATTAGCATTAGCATCCGTGAGCGAAGAAGCAGGTTATCAGCTAATGCAAAACTGACCCTTTGAAGTTGTTTGTCCACATTCTTGATAGCACTCATCCACTTTGACGGTGGGCCGGGAGGAACCTGAACACAACGTTCAGTAAGTCAACGTGCTCTGCGTGTGTGTGTGTGTGTGTGTGTGTGTGTGTGTGTGTGTGTGTGTGTGTGTGTGTGTGTGTGTGCGTGTGTGTTCTTGTATTTCTACCCTTCTTGAGACACCAATAAGGAAAATTACCTTCCATATGAGGACCAGTGAACAAGTTAGGACCGAAATCATGGTCCCAATATGGAAAACCAATTGCATCTAATAGAGAATGTCTCATTTGCACCCCTGGTGGTGAAATCTATCAAAATGAGGGTGGTGCCAAAAAGGAGGGATTTTTCAAATTGACTGTGTGTCCGTTTTAAAAGTGCTCCCCCTCTGGTCAACATATGAAATAACGAGCGTGTGTAAAAATTTGAAGTGCTCCCCCTCTGGCCAACATATGTAATAACAAGTGTGTGTAAGAAATTGAAATGCGCCCCCTTGGGCCAAAATTAATAAAACTAATAAAAAAATGTATGTATATAGAGACACACTGTAATAACTTAAAGTAAATAATGAAGATTAAAAACCAATTACAAACAAACAAAAAAAACCAACTAAAAACAGTCTTTTCCTCACAATGTGTCGACTTTTTTTCTTATAAAATCAGGAGCAATTTCTCATATTCTTTCTGTTTCTGTAATATTGCAATTAAAATTATAACTTTTTTATGTAATATTATTACATTTTAATGCAAAATGGTGACATTTGTCATATAAAATTCTGACCTTCATCACAATATTTACCAATTATTTTGTTGTTCTTGTAAAATAGTGACATTTTTGGAGTAAAATTATGACTTTTGTCATAATTTTGCCGAGTAAAATTCAGATTATTATTATAATATTGACAAAATGTTAAAGTTTTCTTCTAAAATTGTGACTTGTGTCGAGTAAAATTACGACTCTTTTCATAAAATTGCCCAAATGTTAAGCTTTTCTTGTAAAACGGCGACTGTTACTGAGTAAAATTCCAACTTTTTTCATAATATTGCACAAATGTTCAATTTTTCTTGTAAAATTCTGACTTACGTTGAGTTCAATGATGACTTTTATTATAACACTGCCAAAATTCTACGTTTTTCTTGTGAAATTGTGACCTTTTTCTTGTGAAGCTTTTTTATATTTGCATAGTATGTATATATTGTTTATGTTGTAAATACAAACAAATCTTTATATATATATATAGAAAGGGTGGTCCTAAAGAGGGTGACCTTTTTTGGTGGTCTCAAGAAGGCAACAAATACAAGAATGTGTGTGTGTGTGTGTGTGTGTGTGTGTGTGTGTGTGTGTGTGTGTGTGTGTGTGTGTGTGTGTGTGTGTGTGTGTGTGTGTGTGTGTGTGTGTGTGTGTGTGTGTGTGTGTGCACCCACACAGTGCATCAGAGTGTGTTGCAGTCGGTCCAGGAGGTCAAGGTAGTGCAGTGGGAGGAGCCTGGAGATGAGGTCTGTGTTGAAGACTCTGTGCTGGTAGATGTCAATCATCTGCCTCACCTCCAGCCAGCCAATCACACACTAGGGAGGCCACAACACCTTAATAAAAAAACTGGCAGCTTAATTTCCATAATTTTACCGTAAAGTTTATAGCAGTACCGTTTTTCCTTTTACAGTAATACACTATTAAAAAAAAAACATCGTAGATTTTACGGTAAAAAACTGGCAGCTCAGTTTGTGCAAAAATTACATTGGTACAGTTTCTCTATTTACAGTAATGCGATGTAAAAGCAGCGGCCGTAAATTTTACAGTAAAATTCTTGCAGCTCATAATTTCAGCATAAAAATAACAGTAAGATCATTTTTCTATTTACAGTTATACACTGTAAATACAACAACTGTATATTTTGGCAGCTCCTTCGCCAGTATTTGTTCCGTAAAAACCACATTGGTATTGGTATTGGATCTACTCTCTATTTTATGCCGCCCTTTTTTTTAAAATTGTTTTTATTATTTTCATTTTTTTTGCTGCAGCTGTTACATATACTGTAATATTGTACATGGTAATTTGTTATATTTTGTATATATTATAGAAAAATATAATATAGTATAATAATGTAATACATCAGTATATAGTGTGTATATAATATGTAAATATTGCTACTATGGTACATTATTTTATCTACTTAATACCTGCATTATCCTTTCCATCCTTTGTAACTGAGCTACTGTGTGGAACAATTTCCCTTGTGGATCAATAAAGTTTGTCTGAGTCCAAGTCTAAGTAGCATTTTTCCATTTCCAGTAATGCACTGTTAAAACCACAAATGTATGTTTTTCACCTTTTTTTTGTTTGTTTTTTTTAACAGTAATTCGGTGTAAAAACCACCGTACATTCCAATTTTTTTTTACCGTAAAACCTACACAGATCTTTTGCCGATACACATTCGCATGTTTTTCCTGATGTTTGGCTTGTATATTTGCCATTAAATCTTTCTTAATGAAAGGCAGCCTTTTTGAATGGTTTCCCCCCCCCAATTGAACACGGGAAGTACTTACAATATCGCATCATGTGACTTCCACGACAGGAAGTTGACGACTACTAACCTGAGGACAGCCGGTGCAGAAATTTGGAAGCAGCCGCCAACTTTTGGACCGCCGTCTTTCTTCCTGCACAATCAATCAACCAATCGATCAATCAATGGATCAATCAATGAGAATGATGGTAAAGGGGATGAGGAGGATGTCTCACAGGAAGTCTTTGGATGAGGAGTCGACTTTGCGTCCACAAGTTTCGGAGGAGAGCGTTCGGGACCTCCTGTCCGCACGCGAGCCTGCGGGGGCTTGTCGTCAAGGCAACGCAACGGGCCAGGGGGAGGAAGAGGAGGAGGAGGAGAGTAAGAAGCGAGGCCCTGATGAAGAGGAGAAACATGCTGGACTGTCTATCTTCCTCCTTGTCCTCCTCCTCTTTTTTATACTTCTCTGGAAAACATTTCCTCCTCTGAGTCACGCCGTCTCCATGGCGATGATGATGAAGATGTCACTTCCTCCTTCTTTCCTTCTCTCCTGCCTCGTTCCACCTTCCCCCTGCTGTGATGACGTCGTCCCGCTGTTTGATTGACAGCTGATGTTTGCTGAGTCAGCGTGAGATTATTAACCCATCCCGGTCATGTAACCTCATCCTTGTGTGCGACACAAAGAGCGACTGCACACACACGCACACACACACACACACACACACTCTTCCTGGTGTGAGAAACCCCCATGTGATGAAATCACACATGTACGGGAGGGGCTCAGGTGAGAAAAGATGTGACGGCACCGTTACCAAGGCAACACCAAAACAGTATTTTGGAGTGCGTCATATTAAATGTTTGTTTTTGGGCGTAAAGTCCAGCTGTGTGTTCCAATTGAATGTGTACCGGCCCTTTAAGAAGCCGTCTGGGGCACTTAATACACTTAATCTTTTAAGCACTTAAATGCAGAACACTGCATGTGATGGGACACTTGGAACCCTCAATAGTCGCCATCTTTGCCAAGTAGCAGGAGGGGAAGGACTAACTCAGGGGTCGGCAACCCAAAATGTTGAAAGAGCCATATTGGACCAAAAATACAAAAAAAAATCTGTCTGGAGCCGCAAAAAATTAAAAGCCATATTACATACAGATAGTGTGTCATGAGATATAAATTGAATTAAGATGACTTAAAGGAAACTAAATGACCTCAAATATAGCTACAACTGAGGCATAATGCTGCAATGTGTACATATAGCTAGCCTAAATAGCATGTTAGCATCGATTAGCTTGCAGTCATGCACTGACCAAATATGTCTGACTAGCACTCCACACAAGTCAATAACATCAACAAAACTCACCTTTGTGCACTCACGCACAACGTTAAAAGTGTGGTGGACAGAATGAGACAGAAAAAGAAGTGGCATAAAACACGTCCTAGAACAGGGGTCGGCAACCCGCGGCTCTAGAGCCGCATGCGGCTCTTTAGCGCCGCCCTAGTGGCTCTCAGGAGCTTTTTTAAAAATGTATGAAAAATGGAAAAAGATGAGGAAAAAAAACAGTTTTTGTTTTAATATGGTTTCCGTAGGAGGACAAACATGACGCAAACCTCCCTAATTGTTATAAAGCACACTGTTTATATTAAACATGCTTCACTGATTCGAGTATTTGGCGAGCGCCGTTTTGTCCTACTAATTTTGGCGGTCCTTGAACTCACCGTAGTTTGTTTACAAGTATAACTTTCTCCGACTTTCTAGGACGTGTTTTATGCCACTTCTTTTTCTGTCTCATTCTGTCCACCACACTTTTAACGTTGTGCGTGAATGCACAAAGGTGAGTTTTGTTGATGTTATTGACTTGTGTGGAGTGCTAGTCAGACATATTTGGTCAGTGCATGACTGCAAGCTAATCGATGCTAACATGCTATTTAGGCTAGCTATATGTACACATTGCAGCATTATGCCTCATTTGTAGCTATATTTGAGCTCATTTAGTTTCCTTTAAGTCATCTTAATTCAATTTATATCTCATGACACACTATCTGTATGTAATATGGCTTTTAATTTTTTGCGGCTCCAGACAGATTTGTTTTTGTATTTTTGGTCCAATATGGCTCTTTCAACATTTTGGGTTGCCGACCCCTGTCCTAGAAAGTCGGAGAAAGTTATACTTGTAAACAAACTACGGTGAGTTCAAGGACCGCCAAAATTAGTAGGACAAAACGGCGCTCGCCAAATACTCGAATCAGTGAAGCATGTTTAATATAAACAGTGTGCTTTATAACAATTAGGGAGGTTTGCGTCATGTTTGTCCTCCTACGGAAACCATATTAAAACAAAAACTGTTTTTTTTCCTCATCTTTTTCCATTTTTTATACATTTTTAAAAAAGCTCCTGAGAGCCACTAGGGCGGCGCTAAAGAGCCGCATGCGGCTCTAGAGCCGCGGGTTGCCGACCCCTGGACTAACTTCACCATTAGGGCGAGAAGAAAAAGATAAGTGATTAACTTCCACACACTAAGTACACACTTATTGAAGTGTACTCACGAGGCAAGTTTTCCATTGCATGACACAGACACACTTTTTTTTTTTTTTCAGTTGTGAGGGGCAAGCTTTATTAGACAGTAACATCTTGGTCTCCATGGTAACAGCTGGCATCAATGAATAAATAATGATCCAATTAAATAAAGCATGAATAAATAAATAAAAAGTATAAAAGTTGTTCACGGCGGTCATTAAGTGCTCACACAGCTGTCCTGAAGATTGGAGAAGAGCATCTCCACCTCTCCCAGCGCTTTGTTGACGCCACGCTCGTTGTCCATCTGACACACACACACACTCGTTGAGGTCTCCCCTTCATCATCATCATCTCTTATTTTGAAGGGCGACGCTTACCATGGCCAGCTTGTTGCGGAACTCCACGGCGGGCTGATGGTCCTCGTAGTGCTTGACAATCTGGAAGGAGAAAGGCGGCAACGGTCAGTCGGTGGTATTAGCGTTAGTGCACGTGCACGTGCACTCACGCAGCCATGGTGGGCCTTCAGGTCCTGGCTCACGTGGGCCAGGTCGGCGTGCAGCTGGTGCAGTTTGGGATGCTGGTTGTCACGGTGTGCGAAGATGTTGCGCAGGTAGAAGTCCAGGATGTAGGCGTGGAGGCAACAAAGGGGCACGCCGTCCTGGGGGAGAAGGGTCAAAGGTCAGGGCCTG
Organism: Entelurus aequoreus; assembly: GCF_033978785.1. Lineage (NCBI taxonomy): Eukaryota > Metazoa > Chordata > Actinopteri > Syngnathiformes > Syngnathidae > Entelurus > Entelurus aequoreus. The sequence goes on along the minus strand of NC_084742.1, from coordinate 10,014,362 downwards.
GCGGAAGGCGGAAATGTGACGAGCGGAGCGTTTCTCACCCGTTTGCTGCTAAAATCGGGGTTGAGGCGGATGCTGGTCTCGTCCGGCGTCTCTAAACTCTGAGCCTGCTCGGACATTAAGGACACGTTCAGGACACGTCAGCGACACGTCCGCGATGGCGGTGGCGGGAACTCACGTGTAGGGACACTTCCTGCGCAGCTTGGTATGTGTGCGGGCTTCTCAGTGGCTTGCTGAGTGGTCGGGGGGCAGGCCCCGCCTCCGTCCGCTGGGCCCAGCCAATGAGCAGCACGAGGACGACGGCGAGCTGGCGGAAGGAGACGAGCGCAGCGGCGACCTTCATGGCGCAAAAACACTTTGAGCGTAGAAGAAGGTGGAAAAGTGAAGAGTTCACAAAGTTGTGGTGTGAGTTGATGTGAAGACGCAGCGGCGCTCCTCGTCTTTATACGCGCCAAGCCTCCGCCCCCCCGCACAAATATAGGACAACCAAAAAACCCCAAACACACACACACACACACACACACACACACACACACACACACACACAGAGGTCAGTGGTGGTGTTTACTGTCACTGTGAGGAAATTAAGCGTCAAAGTGTGACGACAAATGTTTTGTCATTAATTTAATTGGAGCGATTACATCACTTCCTGTTTCCCGACGCGGGCGCGCATGTGTGCAGTACTGATGTTTGCGCAAGCAATAATCATTTCCATCATGTGAGACATAAGTAGCGCGCCGCTTGACCACGTCCGTCTTCACATGACGTGACTTATTGTGTGCTCACGCCACATAAAACACGCATGTGGAGGACTTTTATTTGTGAGGTGTGTGCACAGGAAGTGACATCAGCAGGCCGAGACAATATTTGATCGGGCTGATTGACGAGGAAGAGGAAGTTATGTCACGTTGTGGACTTTTCTACTCACCTGCTGGCGTCACAAAGACAACCACGGACAAACGGATCACACGCAAACGGGTCTACTTCAATGTTTTTTATTCAGTAAAGGCTGGTTTCCATGACGACGTCTCAACACTTTTCCCAAAAGTCCTCCTGTCTCCTCTGAGCGCGCTCCAGCACCGCCGACGCCTCCGAGCAGGACGCCGCCGAGCGGCAGGACATCACGGACATGCGGTCGTCTAGGTGACAGGATGGCGTTAGTGAGTGGCGGGAAAACGTGGGGGAGTAGAGGTGTGTGTGTGTGTGTGTGGGGAGGGGAGGGGGTCACCTTCGTTAGAGTAGAGGCTGGCTCTGGAGAGATCTCGGAACCTCACACCCAAGTCACCTGAGGAGACGGACCGGGGTTAGCGAGACCGGCTTGACAGGACGCGTGAAGCGTGGCGGCGCTCACCGTTGTGCTGGAAGTCAGCGTGTCTCAGGCGGCCTTTCAGGCAGTGCTGCAAGGGCGCCGGGCTGCTCAGTCTGGACCTGATTGCTTTGGACTTCTGCAGGGGGGAGGGGCCACGGGGGTACGCGTTGCAGTCAGGCCACGCCGCAGTAGGCATGGCTTTGCCGGCTGCCGTGGAGACGTCTGCGCCACACCCCTGGGGAGAAAGCGAGACCTCGGCGTGACTAACCCGGTGTCACATGCGCGCTCACCTGTTCGCACGGGCGCTCACCTGATTGCAGGTGCAGTTTTCTTCCCCTTTCAGCCTTCCCACTAGGATGGCGCCCCCTGGTGGACATATGCAGCTAAGAAGTCAGACTTTTTAACTTTGTGTGTGTGAGCGTACCTGTGGCAGGTGTGGTGATGTCATGATGAGTCCTCTGCATCTTCATGTTTGGAGTAGGCAAACGCCCTTCCTCTCTTCACACACACACACACACATACAGTGATGTCACCACACGGGGGCGGAGCCTAACTGAATGTCAACGTACTCATCCGTTTCGTCGTCTTTTTCCGCTACCCACGCCATCTTGCTTTCAGTCTGGGTGCCGGCGTGGTCTTTGAGGGCGGGCCCGGTCGGAGTGTGTGGCGGTCTAGGCGAGGCAGGGCTGCACACGCTAGAGCGGCTGAGGACACAAAGTGAGTCCAGATAGGCTGAGAAAGTGCTGAGGTGGTGCACGAGGCTCCGCCCCCTACCTGGGGAGGTCCAGCGCCTCCACGCAGGGACTGCTGCTGCCACGTACTAAAGCGGGGCAAGGGTCGGAGACGGCGTCGCACGGGCTGTCCTCAGTGGTCACGGTGGGCTCCCACAGGACGTTGTGCTCGGACACCAGCTGGCTCAGGTGGTCTCTGGAGAAGTGGGTCCCCCATGCCCGGCGGCGGTACCACAAGGCCTTCTGCCTCAGTGCCATCACCTGGACACATCGCACGGTGAGAGGGCTTGACACACATCGGCAGGAAGTGACCCAAATGGAGGTTCCTAGAAGTGACTGAGCCGTTTCCATGGCTCACCAGACTTCTCGTAAATGTCCCACTCTGACTCCACGTCACCTACACCGCACCTCAAACAGGAAGTGGAGTTTCGATGATGAGCAGCGTCGAGAACGAGACCTTTTTTTTTTTTTAAGACACACCTGATGCCATGTGTGTGTGTGTGTGTGTGTGTGTGTGTGTGTGTGTGTGTGTGTGTTGTGAGGACATTTGCCTGGTCCTCACAACTACAGAAGTAAAATATTTTTTTTTACTTTGTGTGTTTTGCATTCTGAAGTGAGGTTGCAACTCTCTACTCCCATCTAGTGCTAGATATATTTTTTTCATCATTCTAGCTATAGTGGAAAGGGGGGCCCTCACAACCTACTAACCAAACGTGGGTCCACACAAAGTAGGCAAGACATGTATGTGTGTGTGTGTGTGTGTGTGTGTGTGTGTGTGTGTGTGTGTGTGTGTGTGTGTGTGTGTGTGTGTGTGTGTGTGAGAGAGTGAGACACTTCTGTGAAAGGAAGCGCTGTGGTTTGAATAACTTTGGTTTGTGTCGCGACGTGTGCTGACTCATCAAGTCATACAAGCTCCTCGAGGTCATGTGACAGGACCCACCTGAGGGGTGTGGTCTGTGTGTCCGTCTCCTTTGGCCATCTTGTGGAGAGGGGGGCGAAAGTTGATTTCGTATTCTGTCAGCTTCCTGTCACACACACACACACTCTAATCATCACCAGCTCGTCTCACACTCCTTCTCACACACACACACACACACACACACACACACACACACACACACCTTTGTCTTCTGTGAGGAGGATAATTGGTATCCTTCTGCTGGAGGGGGACGCCATGTTGGGGGCAGGGCTTCCTGTCACACTCCTCCCTCTTTTTCTTAATCCTCTGATGAAAAACAACATGAGCAACAACAGACGCCATCTTGCTGAGTGTGTGTGTGTGTGTGTGTGTCCTGGGCATGACGTTAAAGTGCATCCGGCAGTGGAGGCTCCTCTATGGGGTCTTGGGGCACCAGGAGGTTAACCCCTTTACTACTGTTACCCCAGGTGGCCCTTGGCAAAGGCCTATAGTACCTGACTGCCTCCTAGCCAGGGATACGGTGAAGACCTCAACGGCGGAGCAGGCGGAAGACGGTAGATTTAAGTACTACCACAACGGCTGCGATGGCGGTAGAAGGCTGCAGCAGAAAAGGGTCCCCAGTCGTCTTGGACTCCATGCCACTGGACCCTGACCCGATTCTGTCAAGGATCGTGTGGTGACTGTCTGTGCACCAGTCTCCCCCCGTTAAACTAAGTCACGCACAGGCATCCTCCATAAAGGGATACACCCCTACCAGGAGGATCGTCATACTCGTTTGAGTGACCGCCGATGATGATGGTGTGTGTGTGTGTGTGTGTGTGTGAGAGCGTACCGTGTGTACATAGAAGGGCGGAAGCCTCTGCTGATGTTCCACATGTTTCCGTAGACGGGGCCCACGAGGCAGAGGTTCGCCCTGGAAGCTGCGGCGGTACTCCGTATCCATGGCAATGGGGTGCGTTCTGACGCCCGTGCGGAGCGTCTAACAGGCACATGTTCTCTTTAGCACCGCCTAGTGGTGATGTGGCTGTACTGCAGCTCACCTGCTGTGCCCTCAGCAGCGGAGAACGACCAGCGTCTTCCTTCCTGCTCCAATCCAACCTTTCACTTGTCGACCTCGGCTCCGTCTTGCGGCGTAGACCATGAAGACTCTGCAGTGAGTGGATGTTGCGTTGCAAGATTGAAGCAAAAATAAATTTAAAAAAAACCCATCAAAATGACAGCTGACCTCATTGGCTGAAGGGTCATGCCCATGACGGCCGCTGGTCTGCGACTGGCCATCAATCATTGCGGGGCGGGGCTTCTCTAGAGAGACATTTTAAACATGTTACATTTGATTGACAACCGTGTCACGTGACGCTCACTCACCACGTGGCCCTGCTGGGGGTCCAAGTTCCACAGGTGGTTCTGAGGCTTTGTGTTGGTGGGGGTCTGGAACAGCAGGGGGCGCTTTGTTGTGAGCAGCCTGGACACTGGCCTTCGTTGGGCCACCAGAACTGTGTCTCTTCCTGACTTCTCTTCTGCTGTAAGCTGATTGGTCGAAGCAATGAGACCTAATCCAAAGGTTTTCTTGGCCCCGCCCCCACCCATGTATACTTACCCTTCAGGTCTGGGCGCGGGTAGGACAAAGAGATGCTCTTCTCAGGGGAATCACTTCTACAACGTCGAGAACTCTTCTGGTACTCAACAAACAACACTTACTCATTAATATGACTGTTATTATGTGAAGATATGTGTTGACATTGCACTTATATAAACATGGACACGCCAAATACTTTTGTCTAATTTGTCAACATTGAGTGCGCGAAGTGCGTCACTACGCGTTACACAATCACACAGGTGTGTTCAGGTGCGTTAATGGTCACAAACAAAACTTTGGTGCTAACAAGAGCTAGCGCGCTAGCAGGCTCCGTTAGCGCCGCGATGCTAATGCTAACAGCTCCGCTTACCGACATGTTTTCCGCTGCTGCTGCTGACCGGAAGTGGCGCGATGAGTGAAGCGCTCGGCGGGCGGTAACTTTGGCAACCAGGTGCTGTTGCGTGTTTGATTAAAGCATTCACAGGACGCTTCATCGTGGCGACTTGACAGTCAAAGACGAGCCACGGCCGTTGTCATGGCAGCAGACAGGATTTACGCATGCGCAGGACGACTCTGATCCTTTCAACTCCTTGTCTGCGTCTAAGTGCACTACATCCACACGCCACATGATGTCGCTGTTACAAAATTGCACCACTTTTATTCATTTAAGGCTTTTTAGTTTGGACTTTACATTTGGCTTCAAACCCCCCCACCCCGCCCCCCCCCCCCCCCAGCTGCTGTTGGGAACCCGTGTAGAACGTTCTTGAGTCCAGCAGACAACACAAACATGCAGCAAAAGAACGTAAACTAAACTCTGGCCTCCTTTAACGAGGCGGATTTTGAACCGAGGTCAAAGTTGAAAGACAATCTGCCGACACTGAGTGGGCGGGGCTGTGTTGGCGCTGGTTAACAGGACCAGTCGGTGTGGACTTGCTGCCCCCTTGCGGCCACAAAGGCTCCCTACAGCTCCTAAGCATGCTAACGGCGCTAGTTAGCTCCAGCTGCAAAACAGACATGCTCACTGCTACAGCGCCTCCTGGAGGTGACACATGAACATGCTACATCAGACAGACATTGAAAGGCTTTTTGTGGCTTCAACAATCTTCAGCCATGCTAATAATGACACCACCGAGTCAAGCGAGCAGATCTGGGGTCAGCTCACCCACCGTCACGTTATACTAACAGGTTCCCCCACTGTATCCCCCTAGTGGTCATATGCAGGAATGCCACCCTAAAAAACACTATTTTTACATTTAAGACTTTAAAGTGCTTCTTCTGTACTGACTAATGGCTAACATGCTAGCCAGTTATAAGATACACCAAGAATACTTTTTTTTTTTTAAAACCATCTTTGCTAGCTTAGCTCGCAAAACTTGTACTTGTTCGTAATACTGCCAACACACTGCCAGGCTAAATAATGTTAGCTCTCAATGGTGAGCTGACGCCAGAATCTGCTACAAAATAAAACTTGAAATGACTCTTATTGTTTCACATAACAATCATCATTATCATCACCACACACACACCATGTTGGAGGCCGTGTGTCATATAGAAAAAGACAAAAGAGACATCGAGAAGACACCAGACATCATCATCATTATCGTCGTCACAGTCTTTTGAAGTTTCCAAGGCAACAGGGAAGGGGTCAGAGGTCTGAGGTGGTCCATGTTGATGGTGTGTGTTTTCACGGGGGCGGGGCAGGTTGGAAGATGTCCTAGGATTGGTTGTTGGTCCGGCGAGCGCAGAGCTGCAAACACAGTGTGTTTTATTAGTGCATGTGTGTGAGTGTGTGTGTGTGTTTATACACACCTGGGATTAGAGGAGCTGACAAGTGGACTTTTTGCGAGTTCTTCCAGGAAGTGGGCTTTTCCTGTTGATCTGTCTCACCAGGTCATAGAAGATCTACACACACATAAACACAGTGAGATATAAAGTTGGTGGCATGCATTGTGTGTGTGCGTGTCTGCTCGCCTCGTTGACGTTGATCTTGCTCTTGGCTGACGTCTCCAGGAAGACGCAGGAGTTCCATTGGCGAGCGAGGCCCACCCCTGACTCTTTGGCCACCACGCGCTCCACCTCCAGGTCACACTTGTTGCCCACCAGGATCATCGGAACCTACAAGCGCACACATTGTTTCATAGGCGTCTGCCGGAGCGCGGCCTGGCCAGCAAGTGTCAACATCGCGTGCGTGCTTGTGCGTACATCATCAGTGTCCTTGACCCTGAGGATCTGCTCTCTGAGGTCTTGAAGATCGTTGAAGGTGGACTGAGCCGTGATGGAGTAGACCAGAGCGAAGCCTTGGCCGTTCTTCATGTAGAGATCACGCATGGCCGTGAACTGCTCCTAAACCACCGCAACAACATATCCCGCTGTCGTTTTGACACGCGCAATTCCTACATTGTGTGTGTTCGTGTGTGCTTACTTACTGTTCCTGCCGTGTCCAAGATCTCCAACATGCACTGTTGACCATCCACCTCCACTTGCTGTACATGCAAACACACACACACAATGAAAAAATAACAAATAAAATTAGCTGGGATTTAAATGTGTTGTTGATGCCTTCACTGTCTCACCTTCCTGTAGGAATCTTCTATCGTGGGGTCGTACTTCTCCACAAAGATACCCTGGACAAACTGCACCGTCTACACACACACACACACTTACACACTTAAGACAATTTCTTATACAGTAAGTATAGCCATATGTGTGTGTGCTCCATACCAAAGCAGACTTGCCAACACCACCAGACCCTAAGACCACCAGCTTGTATTCACGCATCTTCACCTGCTGTCTGCACACACACACAAACACACTCAGTGAGGGAGAGGGAGCAGTTACTCGGTATAAGCCCCGCCCACTGCTCCAGCACACCTGTAAAAAACACACACACCTCCTGCTCCCTGATTCAGGTCACATGCACAGCTGGTAATGAGGTCAATAGCATGGAATGTGACTGTTGCATGGCCGCTGTGTGTCTGTGCTTGGTTACCATGGTGATGAAATAAGAGTGCACAGTGTCAGCTAATAAATGAGGGGAAAGAAAGAACGCTGGGTGAAATGTATGCATTGTACTACAGTCCCCGAACGCCTCGTCGTCTTCCACTTGTGTGCAGTAACAAGATGCAACATAACGCACGGTGTCAATGTGGTTACCATGGTGATGAGATATCGTCGGCTAATAAATGTTCATTTTGGTCAAAAGAAAAAAACCAGAGTGGTTGACGAAATCGCTGCTTTGTCCTACAGGCCCTGAACGCATCATCGTCATCTTCAACTTGCCGGACCCTGAACGCCGCACGCTCACACACTCACAGTCAGCTTAGGTGTGGCCAGGTAGAGGAATTGGACATGTGCGCGTGCGCGTGACAGGACTAAACACAGTCGCACACGCCCACACACGCAGTATGAAGACAACAAGTTACTTCCTGTCTTTCTAGCCGCCATAGAAGCTCTCCTGGTCGGCCAGCTCGCACTGCGGGCCCCGCTGTGAGGATCTTTACAGCCCGGCCGCCATCATGTCGATAAAATGACTTATCAGGGCGAAGACATGTCTGTCAAAGTGTGTGTTCGTGTGGAAAGTGTGTGTTCGCGTCTCGCTTCCGCAAACCGGCCCCAGTTCGACTCGGCTTCACCCCCCCCCCAACCCCACCCCCCATGCCCGCCCAGCCCAGACTGAGCGGGGCTGTCATGTTTGTCTACGACAACATGGCCACGAAGGGGAATACGACCAAAAGACGAGAAGGAGAAAAAAAAGGACAAGAAGCACTCACCGTCATCCACTGCCCTCTCTCTCTCTCCTCTGCTGTGCTAACGTCGCTCGACCAGAGCCGCTCCCTCCACAGCTCACGTCAAGCTACGTGATAAATACAACTTCCGCGTTTTTTTTTTCAAACTAAAAGGCAACAACGGAAATAGACTTCGCCAAAATTACCACGACCAAGCAGCGAGACAAGATATTTTGTGTTAGTTTGAAATAAATGACATTGCAAAAACAGAGCGCGACAGAGGCAATAATGTGTGCGCAGCAGGACAAATTCAGGCACATTTAAGTGTTGTGAAGCCACACCCAAACAGGAAGAAGTCACCAAGAATAGAGACCCTCCTCCCTCCTCCCAAGCTTCCTTTAACACACACACTTCCTGTTTGTGTGTAGTTGTCAAGGTTCACATATAAAAATAGACTTCATCTTTATTTTTTGTCCTGGATCATCATTTAACACCTTAACTTCAGTTTTTTTTTTACAACTTAACTTTTTACTCTCCCTTATCTTTGTAATGTTTCACAGCTTGGAAGAGGAAATGATCAGCATGCTCACATGCACACAATTTAGTGGTTGCTAGGAGACTAGATCACTTCTTAGAACCGCAGTCGATCAGATTAAAGCAGACATGAACATTGATGACAAAGATAGGAGGAAGGCAGCGGTTTGATGAGAGGTACAAGTAATGTTTATTCATGTAAAACTATAAAAATATAAAAGGAGGAGTCATGATGAAGGCAGGCAGAAATGGACCTTTATTTCTTTTGGGCGATCAGTAAGAGCAGACTGTGGAGGTCATACTGGACCAGATGACAAGCAATGTCACCAGTTCAAACCAGTCAAGCACACCAGTCCCAGTTTGATCAGCAAACGGGATCAAATATTTGATTCATGTTTGCCTACTTTGACAACAACGTTACTGTGGTGATCAGAAGGATCCAGTCAGGTCCAACAATCCTTCCTTCCCTACTTCCCAGGAGCGGCGGGGTTGAGGGCGAGTTTGTTGAATCAGAGGAAAACGTAGCCGATTGGTCCAAAAAGAGAACCGCCCGCCTCACAAGTTTCCCGCTGGCTGCCATCGCCGCCATCCAAGAGAGAAAAAACTAAAAGTCCTCAGGCATTGATCAGTTTGTAACACGCCAACTGTCAATCAGCCAGCAGCGGCCAATCAGGTCACAGCAGCTGTTCTCCAGTTGCCAAAAGAACCAAAAAGAAAAGCCACAATGAAAACAACTCACCAGAACAAAACAAACAGGAAGTGGGAGGAGCTTCCAATCTTCTCAATTAACATTTTTTTTACTTGTTCTTCGTCTTCATCCGTTTTGTCCGTGTGGGGGCCGCTCTTGTCAGTGCAATGCATCATGGGAACGACCGATCGCTAGGAAAAAAGGGTGTGTCACTACGAGTGTGTGCGTGTGTCCTGTTGTCATGGAAACATGCTGCGGGGTTAGCGCTCCAGCAGCTGGGGTGTTGGTGCCGTGTTGCATTGCGGGAACTTGCGTCTTTAGCTGGTGTCCATGGACTCCATGTTGGCCGAGCTGGAGTCCCTCTGGATGGAGTCAAAGATGGCGGCCAGCTCCTGATTGGACGAGATCTGCGACTGGAACTCGGACATGAGCGGCGACTTCTCGGCCTCGGGGATTGTCAATAGCGCCACGACGGCTCGCATTGCTGAGCGCTTCAGCTCGTCCTGCTTCTCAAACTCTTGCTTCACAGAGTTGGCCTTCACCTGAACACATGGCACAGCAGCCAAACTCACAGATAAGAAAGATTAAAAGGATGTTTTCTATTGTAATACAAGCGCATCGTCTAGACCGGGCTGTCCGAAGCAATTTTTTTAATAGCTGGTGGAACAATTGCTAGCAATCTAATATTGGCATTCTAGCTTTTTTGCTAATTTTGCAGATATAAGCAGTAGAAAATGGATGGGATGGATAGACAGCTCGGCGTCAAATATTTTGTTACTTGACAAATGAAAACGGTCAGAGTGCTAACTTTTTTTATTTTTTTTTAGCTGTGTGTGTATATATATATATACATACGTGCATATAAATGTGCATAGACATACGTGCATACATATATATGCGTGCATGTACATACATACATATGCATACATATATATATAAATATAAATGCATACGTACAAACATACATATGCATACATATATATATATATATATATATATATATATATATATAAATGCATACATATATATACTGTATATAAATGCATACGTACATACATACATATGCATATACATACATATATATGTGCATATACATACATACATATATATGTGCATACATATACACACACACACATATACATATATATATACACACACACACACACACACACATTTTTTTACTTGACAAATGAAAACGGTCAGAGTGCTAACTTTTTTTTTTTTTTTAGCTGTGTGTGTATATACATATATACATACGTGCATATAAATGTGCATTGACATACGTGCATACATATATATGCGTGCATGTACATACATACATATGCATACATATATATATAAATATAAATGCATACGTACAAACATACATATGCATACATATATATATATATGTATATATACATATATAAATGCATACATACATACATACATATGCATACATATATATATATATATATAAATGCATACATACATACATACATACATATATATATATAAATGCATACATACATACATATGCATACATATATATACTGTATATAAATGCATACGTACATACATACATACATATGCATATACATACATATATATGTGCATATACATACATACGTATATATGTGCATACATACACACACACACATATATACACACACACACACACACACACACACACACACACACACACACACACACACACACACACACACACACACACACACACACACACACACATATATATTCATTAGAGCTGAAACGATTCCTCGAGTAACTCGACTACAAAATATATTCAAGAAATTTTCGCTGCCTCGAGGCGTCGTTAAGTTTGCTTTTTTTTTACAGCATTTTGCCACGTTTAGTAGTCAAAACTCACGTTTCGCACGGACTGTTTAGGTATCGCACAGCGTGTTTATGTCAGATCATACGCCCCCCTGCGCTGCACAACACCGCTCCTTTAAATATGCTTGAGTTTAGTAAACTTTTTTGCCGACATAATTCGCAATGGCTGACGCCGCAGAAAGCAGTGGACAAGAGCCGTAGCAAAACGAGGGAATTAAGAAGCGACAAAAGTTGTCTAAGGTGTTGGAACACTTCACACTAAAATCGAGGGAAAACGCAGTCGTATGCAAACATTGCAAAGTGGAGCTCGCATACCACAATAGCACAAGTTCGATGCTGCAGCACCTGTCGAGAAAGCATCCGATTGAGGGACGTCCAGAGGCGAGGTAAGTCATCTATTATCAAATGTAAACGCAAAAGTTATGTTGGTAAAATAAATGTTGTTATTCATTATGATAACCAGGATGTGTTCTCTCACTCCTGCAAAGTCATCAAATTGCACCAAAATGTGTTGAAAACTAACAATGCTATCCGAGCTGTCGTGTTCAATTAGCCTTTCATTAGTAACCACGCGAAAGTAGTCGTGCAAAGTTATTCGGGTTATTCAAGTCATTCAACCACATGCTACTTGGATAGCATGCACTTGCATAGTCTATAGCATAGGCGCCGATCTACATTTCTGCCAGTGGGGGCTCGGACGGGCGGTAAATCTGACGCTATTTTTTTTTTTTTGTGATAGAGTGATTGGAGCACATACTTATTTGTCACAAAAAAACATTCATGAAGTTTGGTTCTTTTATGAATTTATTATGGGTCTACTGAAAATGTGACCAAATCTGCTGTGTCAAAAGTATACATACAGCAATGTTAATATTTGGTTACATGTCCCTTGGCAAGTTTCACTGCAATAAGGCGCTTTTGGTAGCCATCCACAAGCTTCTAGCAAGCTTCTGGTTGAATTTTTGACCACTCCTCTTGACAAAATTGGTGCAGTTCAGCTAAAGTTGTTGGTTTTCTGACATGGACTTTTTCTTCAGCATTGTCCACATGTTCTCAATGGGGTTTAAGTCAGGACTTTGGGAAGGCCATTCTAAAACTTTAATTCTAGCCTGATTTAGCCATTCCTTTACCACTTTTGACATGTGTTTGGGGTCATTGTCCTGTCATGGGCGCACCCAACTGGGTCCAAGACCCAACCTCCGGGCTGATGATTTTAGGAGGTAATCCTCCTTTGTCATTGTCCCATTTACTCTCTGTAAAGCACCAGTTCCATTGGCAGCTAAACAGGCCCAGAGCAAACACCACGCTTGACGGTAGGCGTGGTGTTCCTGGGATTAAAGGCCTCTCCTCCTCCAAACATATTGCTGGGTATTGTGGCCAAACAGCTAAATTTTTGTTTCATCTGACCACAGAACTTTCCTCCAGAAGGTCTTATCTTTGTCCATGTGATCAGCAGCAAACTTTAGACGAGCTTTAAGGTGTCGCCTCTGGAGCAAGGGCTTCCTTCTTGCATGGTAGCCTCTCAGTCCAAGGCGATGCAAAGCAGGCTTGACTGTGTACACTGACACCTGTGTTCCAGCAGCTTCCAATTCATTGCAGACCTGCTTTTTGGTGGTTCTCGATTGACTCTTGATCATCCTGACCAATTTTCTCTCAGCTCTGCATTTTCTTCCTGATCGTGGCAGTGACAAAACTGTGCCATGCACTTTATACTTACGAACAATTGTCTGCACAGTTGCTCTTGGGACCTTAGGCTGCTTTGGAATAGCTCCAAGTGACTCTCCTGACTTGTTTAAGTCAATGATTTGTTTTTTCAGATGTGTGCTGACTTCCTTTGACTTTCCCATTGTCGTGTTTGTAACCGAGTCTAATGACTGCATCACATGAGCCCTATTTAAATGGGCTCAAAGAATTCAACAGGTGTTGTCAATCATAATCACTCACATTAAGTTAAGAGGCCATGCCAGGAAGCTAATTTCATTTGATTGTTACTTTTCTACATCACCAAAATTGATAATGTATGTTGCTGTATGTATACTTTTGACCCAGCAGATTTGGTCACATTTTCAGTGAATTTATTACGCGCACACACACACACACACACACACACACACACACACACACACACACACACACACACACACACACACACACACACACACACACACACACACACACACACACACACACACACACACACACACACACACACACACACACACACACACACACACACACACACACACACACACACACACACACACACACACACACACACACACACACACACACACACACACACGCGTATTTGAACTTGATGTTTGTCTAGTACAAGCCATAATTAAATGACTGTTGATTTGCAATCATGAAAATCTATAAAACTAACAAAAAAACAATATGTCAACTATGTATGGAAGTGCATGTTTACACGGCATAAAACTTCAATTCAAAGAGATGCCAATGAGGTAGGTTCTCTGCTTGTATTTCCATTGCAATCTCCACAAGCATATCTTGAAGCAAGTGTGTACCTTGGTGGTGCATGTGGCTCTGAGGGGCTCCACCAGTCTGTCCAGCCTCTGCAGGACGGCGCTGGGACAGAGAGACGACAGTCTGGCCAGCATGAGAAAAGTGAGCATCTAGGAGACACAGGTGACATCAGTACAAGGTGGTCTGATGAGCTTCGGGGCTCTCTAAAGAAGTAAAGGCTGCACTTTGATGTCGTAGTGGTCCTTGAGGCCGTCCTCCACGTGGTTGAGGAAGGTGAAGATGTCGATGCGGTCCAGGCAGCTGTCCAGTAGAGTGTACATGCACTCGAATGCGGCCTTACGTAGGTCCAAGCCGTCGTCCACCGTATGCTTGAACGGTCCCATCTCCACCTGAGCATACTCATGTTAATCTAACGACCCTCATATAATTATAATCATTATCATAATCATCATCACCTCGCGAATCAGCTCCTTGCGGACTTTGGTCTCGTTGTAGAGTTGTGGCAAAACAGAGTCCAGCAGCTCTCTGATCAGACTGGGCTTGTTGTGGGCCGCAGAGTTAAACGTTACCAAGGCCACCCGGCGTACGTTCAGGTCCGGATCCTCCAGCGTCTTCAGGAAATCACCTGACAGGAAGCGGCCAATCAGTCAATTCAGCTGCTAGCATGCAAAAGCACAACTTTGTCTCTATGACAACACGCACCTATGCAGTTCTTCAGCAGAGGGTCTATAGGCTGCGGCTGGTCTGAGATGGTGAACTTAACTGCGGTGACCACAGAACTTCTGGCGTACGACGAGCCTGCGCCCACATACACACACACAGACGCGCACGTACAAGTCAGTGAGCAGTCAAGATGGGGGGTCGGGGGTTTTGTGTTTACCTGACAACAGGTATCCTTTGAGGCGAGGCAGCAGCGTCTCAGGGTTGATGAGCGTCAGTTTGCCCAAACACTCGGCCACCACATTCCTGGTTCCCTCCTCCTGACACTCGCAGTGTTTGAGCAGCAACGTCCACACCGACTCCACGTACGGCTTCAGACCAGACACCGACGCAGAACCTCAACACACACACCAAAGCGTCAAAGTGCGCATACGCACAGATGTAAACTCACACACACGCACAGGTGGGCGCTCTCACTGATGATCTCTTTGAGCGAGTGCAGCAGAAGGTACTGTCGTTTAGACGATGAGATCTCCTGCAGGACAAACGGAAGATATTCTGGAAGGTTCCCCACAGCGATACTGCCCAGGGCGTACGACGCCGCCGACTTGACCTGAAACAGATGGGGAGGGGCAAAGTCAGCGGTGAGCTACACAGGAAAGATAGAGTAGACGTTACCTCTTCACTGGAGGACGAGAAGGCGTCCAGGATGACCGTCTTGAGCTCTGGTTGGCTACTGAGGTCCACGTGATGTCCCACCTCCCCCAATGAGAGCAGAGCCAACAGCCTGATGGAGTCCGTGGAGCGACTGTTCTTCACATCCTAATGCACAGCAAACAACTGACGTGGGACCACACTGATGTGGGTGGGGCTTCAGGAAGAGTCGCTTACCTGGATGAACTGTCCAACTACAGCGGGCCCCTCGGCGGGACATGCCCGCGTGAGAGCGGCCACACATTTGGCAATGGAGCAGTATGCCTGCTTGTGCGGGAGCGCGGCACTCTGGGAGTAAACTGGACCGGTCAGCATCCTCAGCAGGTCCATGTACCCCAGACCCGGCGTGTCTGTGGACACCAGCGCCTGCCAGCACACACGTGCAATGTTAGGCATGCGTCTCCATGCACTGTGCTGACGACGCTCGTACCTGGTAGAAGTCCAACATGGCGGAGAGCGCGCCGCCCTGCAGCAAAGGTGATCGGACCAGCGTGATGAGCTGCTGCAGGATGTTGCCGCCGCTCAGCTGGCCCAGCAGCGAGGGGTGCGTCACGGCCAGCGTGGACAGGAAGCTGAGCGCCATCTGGGACACATGCATGTCGCTCTCTGAGATAAGAGGCGGCAGCTCGGCCAAGACGGCGTCCACCATGACGGGCGTCACGGCGGAGCTGACAACACAAAGTCAAAGGGTTTAGCAGTGGGCGGTGGGCGTGGCTAAGCAGCGGGCAGTACCTGTAGTTCCTGAGTAGAATATCGAGAGCCGCTAGCGTGCACAATTTCAGCGCCCGCTGGTTCTTACGCAGAAAGGAGGCCAGGATGGGGATGGCGTCAGGGAGAACGGGTCTCAAGTCAATTTTGAGCGGTGAACCGGCGATTAGCGTCAGGGCTTAAAAAAACAACAAAAAACAAATACAAAGTTTGTTCATTTGCATGTTAATGAATAATCATTGAGCCTCTTCACCTTTGACTGTGGTTAGCCGTGTGATTTCGTTCTTAAGACGCTCCAAAAATATCAAGAGTGTTCCGTGAAGTTCAGCAGGGAGGCGGTCACCTAGGCAACCAGACAAGAACAAACAGTCAACCAGGAAATGGTTTTCAAAAGATCAAGATGGTTGATAGGCGCTGCTTACCTAGGTTACAGATAATCTGACCCATGCAGGAGATGGCACGCTCTTTGACCTCCTGGTCGATGTCTGCAGCTTTAAGGCGTCTGATTGTACAGCTGAACAGGTCATTGATGTAGGGGGCGGGGTCGAAGCTGTCAGAACCCTCTGATTGGCTGTCTAGTGGTCTGATGACCTATCAAAGAGCAGAAAAAGTCCAGCGGTGACAAGACAGATGACAGGACAAGATGAATATGAGCGTCACCTTGACCAGCTGCTGAGTGACCAGGAGAGCCTCGGAAGTGATCTTATAGAAGGGGTCTCCCACGCACGCCACCACGGGCGGAACCAGGGCAGGGACGTGAGCATGGAAGGCGTGGGCGGGGTGCGTGACCATAATGACATGGAGGCACGCCAAGGCATCGATCTTCAGGTTGGAGCTGCTGGACTTGTCGTTGAGGGAGAAGATGATTCCTGGAAGACACCAGGTGTCACGTCACCGCTCCACGGCGTGACCGTGCACAAGGTCATGTGACACGTACCTGGCACCAGCACAGGGATGTGCTGAGTGAGCGCTCCTGGGAGGACGTTGACCAGCTCAGTCAACATGTTGAAGCAACACTGGCGAGTTTTCACACTTTTCTCCTTCAGCTGCTTGTGCAGAGCTTTGACGATCATGGCCACCTGCAAGGGGCGACACGTCAACTTCTAATGACACTTTGAAGTGCATGTTGCGGTATAGCTCGGTCGGTAGAGTGGCCGTGCCAGCAACTTGAGGGTTCCGGGTTCGATCCCCGCTTCTGCCAACCTAGTCACTGCCGTTGTGTCCTTGGGCAAGACACTTTACCCACCTGCTCCCAGTGCCACCCACACTGGTTTAAACATGTAACTTAGATATTGGGTTTCACAATGTAAAGCGCTTTGAGTCACTAGTGAAAAGCGCTATATAAATATAATTCACTTCACTTCACTTCAGTGAGGATTGCATACGGAATAATAAATGAGCCGCTTTGATGCAATAACAACGCTAAAATCAAATGAACATAAACTCTTAGCTTTGTGTTAGGGTTGCACAATATAGACAAAATAAATTATATAAATTTGGCTGACGATAAGAGTTTTTAAAACTATTGTGATACATATTACTGATGACACATTTTAGCTGTGTCTCACAAATTTGACAGTGACAAGCAAAATGTAGCATGTACTGTAACATCCCTCCACAGTGCAGCTTCTAAATCACTGATCTTTGCCTCCATGGCAGCTAATAAACTGTTTCTTACAGGTATCATCACTGGATGACTACAGTACAGGACAAGGAATAATTAAACATACTACATTACACATCATAGGATACACAAAAAGCATAGCTAACGGCTAAGCTAGAGCTCGTTAACATAAACAGGATCGCTACAAGTAGACAAACAATACCAAGCACAATATAGTATCAGAAAATGGTCGATGCTGTTAATTAACTCTGCTTTTGTTTAGTTATTCTGCACCACTGACTTTATTGTACTTTTGGTATGTAATAAAAGGGAGTAAGGAAGTAATTTAAATATTAATTCATAATTATACTCCACCATGCTGTGTTTTTAATACTCCACCATGCTGTGTGTTTGTCAGATTACAGTTGTGATCAGAATTGAATCATTTCCTGATCGAGAAAATTTAAAGTATGAACATTGATAAGACCAATACAGCTCTTGTAACTACTTAATATTGGATCAATACCCACATTAGTAGTATCGCCCAAACAGTAAAGTATTCAAACAACAGAGAATGAGTGGTTATTACATTTAACAGAGGTGTAGATAGAACCATGATACAACATAAAGTAAGCTAAAATTACCAGTAGATTAGCAAGTAGATAAAAAATTGTTTCAACAAAATAATACACCCAGAAATGATGCAATATGTTTACGCATATGTCTGCATCCATATTAGGAGCCTTTATAACCAGTTGTAAAATGCTTTCATTATTTATTTGCCAAATATATATATAAGTTACCTGAGGACAAAAGTTGCTAAATGTGTTGGAATGATGAGAATATCATGTCATTTATTGAACACCAATGCTCTGCTGTTATTGTATCATTCATTTATTATGTCGTATTTAAACTATTGTGTTGAAGTCTGGGGACATTGTTATAAATCCCATCTACAGACTTTAGTCACTCTGCAGAAAAAGGCCATTAGGATTGTATCCAAGGTTCACTACAGACATCATTCAAATCCACTATTCATGGAGTTAAAGCAACTTAAACTGCACGATGTGATCAACTTTAAAACTGCTCAAATTATGTTTAGGGCATCCCAAAACTCTCTACCATCCCATATACGGAACCTATTCCAGGATAGAGATGCTCATCATAGTTAAAGCCTAAGAGGAAACAAAAAATTATATTTGCCTAAATTTAGAACAACTTTAAAATCAATATGCATTTCAGTGCGTGGAGTCACTCTGTGGAACAACTTAGGAGACGAATTAAAAACGTGTTCTAACATGATTCAATTCAAAACACTGTTTAAAAAAGAAGTACTGAAGAAGTACGAGGAGGAAAGAGAGTGATGCCCTCAGCACAGAGCGATGGGAGAGAGGTGTATGGTCAGAGAGGGTTTGGGCCTGTGTGTGTGTGTGTGTGTGTGTGTGTGTGTGTGTGTGTGTGTGTGTGTGTGTGTGTGTGTGTGTTGTCTCAACTTGTCTTGTCTCATACTAACAGTGGTACTATTGTATTGTTAGTGTACAGGAGTTGTTCTTGTTTTTGTTTGTATGGTATTGTTCTTGTATTATAGTGTTTATGTTAAATGTGGAATGAGTGAGAGGCGTTGGGATATTATAAGCATCTGCTTCATCCAACCCCTTTTCAAGCCTTGCACAAATGTCTCTGCAAAGATGTAAAAAAAATGTGTTGTTGTACTGTGCAGGTTTGAAATAAATACTTCAATTCAATATATAGTTATTGTACGAAGCTGCAATACATATTGCGATATAGGTTTTAGGCCATATAGTCCATTCCTACTTTGTCTTATAGCTGACATTGCGAATGAGTGTAATATCTAATAATATATCTAATTAATAATTGATGATTTCTATTTTTACAATATGCAGCAAAAGAGAGACAGTAAAAAACGAGCTCCTCATCCCTGATTTAAGTTCTTTCTTTTGACGCGAGCGAGGATATAGGTCACCTGACTCTGTAGCATGGTGAGTGGCGTGTCCCCCTGCTCCATGGCGTCTGGATCCGTCAACCAGCTTTGGGCTGGTCTGGTCTGCTTGAGCAGTGACAGGTAGGCGTGGAAGACGTCCGCCTTGACGTTCTCTTCCCTCTCCTAGAAAACACACAAGTAAGAGGATGGGGGATTTGAGGGAGGGAGAATGAGGGAGGCTCTACCTTGAAGCGGCAGACGAGAGCGGGGGACACAGAGCGGTAAAACTCAGGCAGCATCTCATGACGTGTGGAGACGACAGCGTCCAGACACTTGGCAGCCGCCCGCCGAACCTTCCAGCTCATGTCGTCGTCGTCGCTATACTCATCGTCGCTGCCTGGACAAAGGACAGACACGATCAGAAGTCCTCCAAAGGACAAGACAAGACACCTACCTTGGTAGTCTTCATCATTCTGCTCGGCGTCCATGGCATTGTCGTCCTCGTCCTCATCGTCAAAGTTGTAGTTGGGGTCGTAGGTCAAGTAGCGCAGGCAGATGGAGATGACGGTGGGAACGTGAGAGTAAACTTCTTTGGGACACCTGGAGAAGGACAGGACATGTCAAACCAGTTCTTACAGCTTTTAAAGTTGTTCCTACCTCCTGACAAAGGACTCGAAGGCCTGGATGCAGTATTCTCGCAGCTCATCGTCGTCCACGTTGCAGAACTTTACCACCAGCGGGATGATCTTCTCCAGGTATTCACCTGAGGGGACAAACAAGCCTACCTGTGAGTCCATGTCAGGACAGAGAGAGGTTGGAACGTGAGGATGTGGGCTCGCACCGATTCTGTGTCCCGCCTGTCTGCTGATGGCGGCGGTGCACTGGATGTACGTCCTGGTGGTGGACATGTTGTCGTTGCGGCCCAGCTCGCTCAGCAGGTGCTCAATCAGGTCGATGAAGACAAGGTTCCCACAGGACATGACCAGGTGTCCCAATGCCATGATGGTCCTCTGCATGAGCCCAGCAGCGTTATCGCGGCGAAACAAACAAAATGTTGATGGGAGGGGTTGGGACTTTACCTTCCTAACGGCTAGCCTGGGGGAGGTGAGCTGAGGGAGGAGGCAGCTGAGGATGGAAGGGTGGAAGTTGACCAGCAGGCCCCCTTGTCTGAAAAGACCACCGCACATCACATTAAAGCTTTGACAATGCCTGTCGTCCATGTAAGCGCAGTTCCCTGCACATAGAGCTGCACGATATAGACGATATACAATATGAAAGATATGAATTTGGCCAACAATTGAACTTTTAATACTATTGTTATTGTGATAATGCATGTTGACACATTTTAGCTGTCCTGAGAATTTGACAGCGACAAGCAAACAAACGCGTCTCTTAACTCAATGTAGCGTCTTCGCTAACAAGCTGTGCCCACAGTGCAAAGCCACTAAGTCAGCAATCCTCACTTCCATTGCGGAAAATAAACTAAGTTTCTTGCAAGTACCATCCCTGGAGGACTAGCTAAACATGCTGCACTACACACAGTCCGGGAATATGCTAATCGCAAGCTACAGCTCTTGAATGTAAACAAAGATGGTCAGATCGATACAAATATCTAAAGTTACAATACCAAGTATAGATAGTATCAGTATATGGTCAATGCTAGTAAATATAGATTTTTTTATTATCACAAAAACTTGTCGTTTTTGTTATTGTTTACAAACTAATGAAATCAGTCCCCTGACACAGGTGGAGTTTACAGGCAAATACCAAATGATTTAAATCAAAGCCATTAGTAAATCATTTTAATATAAAATTGATATTGTTCCCCCGGATTTCCACTGGATGTGTAACGACTGCTGCACAGTGAGCATCAAACGGCGGAGGGGATTTGTGGATGGATGTTGGGCACAGTTCTGTTATTGTGAAGAAGGAATGTGCGGCTGTTCTGAGCTTGATAGGTTTTGCGGCAGCCTGAGGCGCGAAAAAAAAAGCGCAAGCCTCTCAACTGGCGACGGCTGTCCTGTTTGTACATTCATCTTACATTAACTATGTTGTTCACAACAACACAAGCAGAGGAGAGATGTGTTGTAGGTGTATGGATTGTTCTTAATAGCCTTAGCATCATAGTTTATCATAGTCGGTGTTTAAAGTGGCCGTCTCGACATTGTTTACTTCAGCACGGGGCGGTTTGTGTTTCGGGGTTGAATAGGTTAGTAATGTAAAGTAATGTCGGACACATTACTTTCCCAAAAAAGGTTCCTTCCCCTCACAATGACATCATTTCAGTCACATTTATGTCCATAATCTGCGTTTAACAGCGGATTTAATTTTATTGGCAAATTCTACGATTTTGTCCGCGGTTACGTGAACGCGGAAATTATATGCTTTATTTTTTTGTTGAGTTTAGTGATAATGGACTAGGCATAAGTGCGCTGTTTCAAAAGAAAAAAGCAACGATGGTGAGAATCAAACATTTTAGTAGACATGCTTTTTTCCCCAACTCATTTGCTCCTAATCTGTTTCACCATCACAAGCTCATGAATTTGCATGCACGTTGCGCGTCCCATTAATCGTTTTTGTCAATTATAATATTTTTATCATCATGGAAAGCCATTATCAAAAGTAAAATCAAAATTTGTATAATTATCCAGCCCTAACGGCTGCTGAACACCAACACAGCAGAACGTCTCAAGCTTTGCCATCCATCAATACCCACCTGCGGGCGTCAATGATGGCACTGACTTGACTCGTGAAAAAGATGACAGTTTTGCCTTGCAGAACGACAACATTTTTTCCCATTTGTAGCAAGCAACAACATTAACATGGCGGGGCTCTCCCTTAGAGATAGGGTGAGAAGCTCTGCCATCCGGGGGGAGCTCAAAGTAAAGCCGCTGCTCCTCCACATCGAGAGGAGCCAGATGAGGTGGTTCGGGCATCTGGTCAGGATGCCACCCGAACGCCTCCCTAGGGAGGTGTTTAGGGCAGGTCCGTCCCAGCCCTTTAGGACGTTTCAAAGTGTAAAATACAATCCGGCTTAAACACAGAGTATTTTTTTTTAGGTAAACTTTGTGTTTGTGCAAGGCAAGACGTCCTGTCCCACACAAGCGGATTTTAGCTTAATGGATCCACCATGGTGCGGCGACCGGCAAAAAAGAAGCTCTTCGTATATTTTGCACAGGAATGCAGTACGGCACCGGAATGGCAGCACTGTGCGCCAGGATTTGCCGGCGGTGGAAACTGACACATTGACTCCTATACAATAGAAACAGAAAGAGTCCGCCGTGGTGGCACCAATATTTTAACAGAAGACTATATATAACCATGTTACAACAGAAGGTAAGCAGATATTATCATCAGGGTTTCCCCTTCATGTAATTGAAATTAAAGTAATATAATATATTGTAGCCCCCAAAAGAAATCACAGAAAGTCTGACGCTATTTTTAACTTTTATTACTAATGCTATGACAACAAACAACGGTACAATTGCGACAGGTTTCCCACGAAAACACTTTCGTCTCCGTGAGTTTTTGCTTTCCCCGACACACAACAACACTTTGTCACTCTCCGCCAATCACATTTCAGGTACGGACAGTGTGTTTGTAAACATGGGTAAAACTGACAACAAATCCAAACTACACAAATAGTACACATCATTACAGTATAAATATTATATATATATATATATATATATATATATATATATATATATATATATATATATATATATATATATATATAGCCTATTATTTGCGCACTATTGACAAGTGATGTACCGAAAACTTGACCACCGAAAACCACGCTGCCAAAACCGGATTTAAACAAGATGCACGCCATTGTCTGGAGTGTTGTCAGCATGTCTGCGACGTGGACGTGATTTTTATATATATATTACAGATATACCCACGCAGACTGCCATCTACAAAATGTGCAAATATTAAGACAGTTAAGGATGTATTTCATTATTTAACTTTGCGTCTAGCTGCCATGTTTGTTGCTGTCGCACACGCCTTATACGAATAGCGCATTTTCCCCGTCTTTATCAAAATATAACAGGGTTTTCCCTTAATGTAATTGAGTGTGGTGCGCCGCCACAGCGTTTTTATGACAAACACCTTGAAAATAAGGGGCTTTTTTAAACTTCAAAACAAAGTAAATTAATATAATATATCATTGCCTTCACAAAGTCACACAAAGTCCGACACTATTTTTAACTTAACTTATTACTAATCTTGGGGGCGGTATAGCTCGGTTGGTAGAGCGGCCGTGCCAGCAACTTGAGGGTTGCAGGTTCGATCCCCGCTTCCGCCATCCTAGTCACTGCCGTTGTGTCCTTGGGCAAG
The DNA here is from genome assembly GCF_033978785.1 of Entelurus aequoreus. Taxonomy (NCBI): domain Eukaryota; kingdom Metazoa; phylum Chordata; class Actinopteri; order Syngnathiformes; family Syngnathidae; genus Entelurus; species Entelurus aequoreus. Next base: position 9,990,592 of record NC_084742.1, on the reverse strand, counting down.
ACACTTTACCCACCTGCTCCCAGTGCCACCCACACTGGTTTGAATGTAACTTAGATATTGGGTTTCACTATGTAAAGCGCTTTGAGTCACTTGAGAAAAAGCGCTATATAAATGTAATTCACTTCACTTCACTTAATCTTAGGATAAACAAAAGCACAATTCCAACAGGTTTCCCTTCCAATGAAAACACTTTCGTCTCCTTGAATCTTCGTTTCCCTGCCGGACACACAACAACACTTCCTCATTCTCCGCCAATTACCTCTCAGGCACTGACGATGTGTTTGTAAAGATGGGAAAAACTGACATCAAATCCAAACCACACGAACATAAAACATTAACATTAGCTGGTCGTTACAGTATAAATATTATATATATATATATATATCCTATTATTTGCGCACTATTGACAAGTGATGTACCGAAAACTTGACCACCGGAAAAAAGACTGATCACCGAAAACCGTGCTGCCAAAACCGGATTTAAACAAGATGCACGCCATTGTCTGGAGTGTTGTCAGCATGTCTGCGACGTGGACGTGATTTTTATATATATATTGCAGATATATATTGCCCTAAACACCTCCCTAGGGAGGTGTTTAGGGCACGTCCAACCGGTAGGAGGCCACGGGGAAGACCCAGGACACGTTGGGAAGACTATGTCTCCCGGCTGGCCTGGGAACGCCTCGGGATCCCCCGGGATGAGCTGGACGAAGTGGCTGGGGAGAGGGAAGTCTGGGTTTCCCTGCTTAGGCTGCTGCCCCCGCGACCCGACCTCGGATAAGCGGAAGAAGATGGATGGATGGAGGTTTGTTTTAAATGTATGTATACATTTTTGGGGCCTTTTTAAATAAAATCACATCATAGCAAATTGATGTCATAGTGACCACGCCCCCACCACCCCAGGTATCTTGGCAGTTTAGGGGAAACCCTAAACTGTAAATTAGCAAATAGATTATTGTTTTGACAAAATAATACAACTGGAAATTACGTGATATGTTACTGTATACGCCAGCAGCCAAATTAGGAGCCTTTGTACCCCGTTTTGAAATGGTTTATCATCGTTTACAAAGCAAATAGTATATTGTGATGAATAATATCGTTATTGCAGGAGGCAATTTATTTGGCGCTGAAAGAATGTTACGCAATATCGCCCATTCCTACCTGCACAGCATGTCAGCCATAATGTCCAGCGCCTCCAGCTGTACCGAGACGTCTTCTTGTTTGGCGATGGCGCTGGTCAGACGACCCGTTATCTTCTTGCAAACGCTGGCGGCCAAAGCGGAGCCTGAAACAATTGGAGGAGTCATGCGAAAGCCACCTTGACCATGATGCGAGGACTAGAAGGTGATATCTAACCGCTGGAGGCGGGCGGCAGCTCTCCAATGACAGTTTTGAGGCCGATGGACGAGATGTCCCTCAGCTGCTCTTTGTCTGACAGCATGTTGGTGCAGAGTGTGTCCACGATAGTCTCCACTTGGTACTCCTTCACCTTGCTTACCAGCGGGCCCAAGCTAACAACACACATTTAAAAACCGTCATAAATCAATCATAATCACACAATGTTGTCTGGGTTTACCATTTGACAGCCAGGTTCTGAACTTCTCCATTCTTGTCCTCCAACAGTTTAAGAATCATCCTCACCACCTGTCAATCACACTCATCATTATCATCATAATTATTTTGTATACAGCAGCATACTGATATGCAGAGGTGGGTAGAGTACCCAAAAATGTACCGAATAGTAAGGCTCAAGTAAAAGTAGTCATCAAAATAATTACTTGAGTAAGTAAGTACCGTATTTTCCGCACTATAAGGCGCACCTAAAAACCTCCAATTTTCTCAAAAGCTGACAGTGCGCCTTATAATCCAGTGTGCCTTATATATGGACCAATATTGAGCCACAACAAACCTAAACTTCATTTTCATAAAGTTTAGGTCTCGCAACTACGGTAAACAGCCGCCAACTTATTTTTCCCCCGTAGAAGAAGAAGCGCTTCTTCTTCTACGGTAAGCAGCTGCCAATTTCATTTTCCCCCGTAGAAGAAGAAGTTCTTCTTCTACGGTAAGCAGCCGCCCCCGTAGAAGAAGAAGAAGCGTGCGGTGCATGCTGGGATATATGACTGCGTGAGGCGTGCCGTTTCATTTCCATTTGTTTGTTTATGTAAAGACCCCCAAATGGCTCCTATTAAGAGACACGCTTACGACGCAGAATTTAAACTTAAGACAGTCAGTCACGCAGTAGAACACCGGAATAGAGCAGCAGCGACACTGACTCGATTAATGACGACTTCGACGAGACGGAGCCGGGCATGTTGGATGCCGTATTCGCCCAACTGTTTAATTCGGACACTGAAGAAGAAGAATTTGAGGCATTCGTGGATGAGGAATAACTTCATAAAGTGAGTTTTACATGTTTATTTTGTGTGTTGTGTGACATTAACGTTTGAGCAACGTTGAGTTATTGATATATTTTTATTGCTCTGCACTATGTCGAGTGTTACTATATTGTGATTGCACTAATGTTGGATTTACCGTAACAGTATCACTGTTTTTTACCTGTTTATTGAATCAGGGAAAAGTTCCCCTCCACTATGTGATATAAATGTTGCACTACATGTTATACCTTGCTGTTGTTAAAAGATAAACAAAACACCACGTCACTAACTTTACCTCTGGGAAAATAATAAAACAGCTGTTTATTCATTTTGGGAGTGAACAGAGTTGTCAGAACGCTGGTTTGTAATCTATTAATAAAGTTTGACTAACCTATCTGACTGTTTTGTTGACATTCCTTTTAGCGCAGCTCCATCTAATGGATGCATAGGTGCGCCTTATAATCCGGTGCGCCTTATATATGAACAAAGTTCTGAAATATGCCATTCATTGAAGGTGCGCCTTACAATCCGGTGCGCCTTATAGTGCGGAAAATACGGTAAGTAATGCGTGAAAAAACGACTCAAGTATTGAGTAACTTTAGATATTTAATAGTAGCTATTTTTAAAAAGTTCTTGTAGTCATTTTGTGTGCGTGCGTGTGTGTAAAACATAAAAATCATTTTTTTTTACTGCAACATGTTTTCTCTAGTTGGAGGAGTAATTCTTTTAGGCTGAAATATGAAAATTTTTACTGACACAGATGACAGCACATGATATAAATGTTATTTTTAAGTAATCATTAAAGATTTTTTTGCTGCCTGGTCTGTCACTATTTACTATGTACGTGTCTATATACTAAATTTGTCTGATTTGTCAAATAATTCAGTTTCTTTTATTTTCACACATACATGTGAAGGTTTAGTTTGCATGCTCTTATCTCTAATGTGACTGTTGCCCATACAGTGTGCCTCTCGTACACTAGGGGGAGATTGTGGTCATTTCAGTTTGTTAGTAATGTGGTAACGTAAATACAGTAGAAGAAAATAATGCTACATGCTAATAAGCTAGCGCTAGTAACTTTCAAGCTCCGGATCTAACAGATAAGTACACATTTCCACTGACATTTGGAATTTTTGGTAATCTTTTAATGTGTTTAAATGACACTTGTGGTTGTTCAGATCATCAGAGACATAAACAAAGTTCACTGTCAGTTCACTGTTTTAGAAGATGTCTGTTTACCAGTGGTCTCAAACAGCCGGGATGTGCTGGTGTCATGTCGCGTAATTAAAGTGTTTTCTTTGGGAACATTCTGACACTTATTAAACCAGTCGGTTTCTGTTTTACCAATAATTTAAAAATACTGACCTATTTCAGCTTCTATATCTGTAATTTGTGCTTGTTTGGCGTATAAACAGTCCCTCACCACCGGCTTGTTATTCACCCGGTAGAATGTCAGGCTGCATTTGATTAGCGGGATGGAGTGAAGCGTCACTTGTGTTTAAGTTAAAATGGTCAAACAGAGTCATGTGACTGCCAGGTTCCGTTTGATTGGAGAAATTGAATCGAACGCTTACATTGGATTGGTGAAAGAATCATGTGACAGTGCCTGCCGGAAGAAGGCTCGCTGACAGATACGTCTTTGCAAGACTTAATAGATTTAAAATCATTGTGATATAAATAAATGATCGATCAGAATGAAACTCAATGTAACAGAGTAAAAGTAAAATTTCTTTGTCACAAAAATATTACAGTAAAATAAAGTAAAAATATGTTACATTAAAACTACTCTGACAAGTACAATTTACCCAAAAAGTTACTTAAGTTAAGTGCAACAGAGTAAATGTAGCGCTTTACTACCACCTCTGCTGATGTGCGTAAACTTACCTTTCGCTCACTGTCGTCGTCCAGTTTGATGGAGTCTTTTTGGAGTTCTGTCATCAGGTCGTTAGTGGCCATGAATCTGCGCACACACGTTTAAAAACATGTCAGTACAATGTTTTTGTCTATTAATACTTTAAATCACAACTGCTTCACATACATAAATACTTCATAACCTAACACAGTTCTCAAACTTTGGTACGCGAGCTCCATCTAGTAGTACACCAAATACTTCAGTATATACTGTATGTATGTGGAATTAAATTATGGAATGGATTAAGCAAAGCAACAAACAATGTACTAATATGATCCACTTCAAGAAACTCTTCAAACTTAAAGTGTTTACAAAGTACAAAGAAGAAGAACCATGATAAACATTCTGAATTTATTTCATCCATCCATTCATTCATTCTCAAAATAATCTTACTCATCTAATCATATGAAATGTAACTTACTTCACCGAGTATTATTTATTTATATTGTGATTACTTATGCAGTATATTGTGAATAAATTGAGAACAGGAAGTGAACAAAAGTTTTAGCAACTGTTATGTAAAAGAAAAGGGGTATGATTAAATAAGCTCTGCTTCTTCCTACTCCTTTTCGAACATGTTGAAAAGAAAAACTGGAAATTGTGATGTACCATGTGGTATGCTTGCATGTTCAAAAAAAACTCAAAAACTCAAATAATCACTTAACTAAATATTCAAACAATCAATCAAAGTTCATTTATATGGCCCTCAATCACAAGTGTCTCAAAGGGCTGCACAAGCCACAACGACATCCCCAGCCCAGATCCCACACCAGGGCAAGAAAAAACCCAACCCAATGGACAACAAGAAACCGCAGATGTTACTGCAACACAGTGTCACTGTCCAGACTGTGTGTAATGTTACAGTGGCTACAAATATTAAATATGCTTGTTCAATAAAACCTCTGCCTCGTTTTTAATCAAATCAACTTTATTTATAAAGCATATTTAGAATTTACCACAGGGGTAGCCAAAGTGCTGTACAATAGGCAGGTTAAAAGATAACAAGAAAACCAGCAAACACAACACAACACAAACAGAGCACGATAAAAAATAAATAAATAAATAAACAAATAAAACATAGAAACAGGTTCACAGCAGGTGCATTATGGGACGCCATGGCAGGATGGAGATCACAGAGTGTTAAAGGCCATGGAATAAAAGACTTAGACTTCCTTTTTATTGAAAAAAAAAAGTGTGTTTTTAAGAGCGATTTAAAAGCAGGAAGAGAGAAGGCCTGTCTAACACTGAAAGGTAAGTCGTTCCAGAGCTTTAATGGATACTTAGGCCTACTACGCTACTTTATTTCAGTATTGGTCATTACGGTGGTACCTGGAGAGTATTTTCTAAGGTGGAACTTGGGAAAAAGACTTGGAGAACCCCTGGCCTATCATATCACGGCCCTCATTGACCGTGAACAACTTGAGTATTTATGTCAATGACATCAACATCTCAAAGAAGCAGATTGTGTAATTATTTTGAGTTTTAAAATGACAGCGCAAATAGCCCGAGTGACAGAACGAGGGACTTTTTGGACCATTTTAATGCACTTAGTACAGTGGTTCGGTATGTCGGCATCAGATGGAGCCTCCGCCGCGGAGGTCAAGACACACCCGACTGACTCATCGTGTAAATAAAAACTTCTCCCAATCGGCGTATTATGGATATGCCAACAGCAGAAGTCACACTGATTTGCAGGTGTGTAATTTGTTGTGAGTTCATGCACTGTGTTGGTTTTGTTCTTTGAACAAGGTGATGTTTATGCACTGTTCATTTTGTGCACCAGTAAAAAAAACATAACTTTGTCTTGAATTTGAAAAAAACAACAACATTATTTTTCACTAAAGAAGGGTTCAGTCAATGCGCATATGAAACTGGTGGGGTTCGGTACCTCCAACAAGGTTAAAAACCACTGACTTAGTTACATCATCATACACTGCATAGAGGTGCTGTAACAACATCGGCATTCACTACACAAAGTATTGAACACCCAGGCTGTTTGACACAATTTGTTGTTGTTTTCCTGGGACAGTTTAGATCGCTTTTGTGTCGTCATTGTGAGCTCCAAAGCATGACAGCGACACTTTGAACGCTGCTTTTCCCCCCATGTCAACAAACATGCCAGAGCTAAACTAGCTCGTCCCCACTAATCGTCTTTTTCTTGTGGCGGCCGAGTGCAAAGTGACACAAATGTCAGCTGGCTACTTTAGGAGCAGTCTTGGCTCCCCGGGACAGACGTGCACGACTAATATCACACGCACGCGTCTACTGGCAGCAAGCTAGCTTGCAGCATGACAATTTCGGAAATGCAACCGCTAGTGGAGCAGCTAGCACGGCAGCTAACTGCTTAAGGAGCAGCGGGGCAACTCACTAACATGACGTCGGCCATCTACCGACACTTTGACGCCACTAAATATAAATATGTACACGTACGCTCGCCAAACAGCACGAAAAAAAAGGAGTTTATGCAGCTGCTGGGCTGGCTAACGACGCGACGACGATCAGACAGGTGGCAGGCTAACAGCTAGCGTGCTAGCCCGGGCCTTTACACAGCAGCGGCTGGTCGTCGCCGGAGCACACAATCACTAAAACATGGCTCTTCTGTAGCGAAGACGACAACTAGAATCAAACATTACCTGAAATCCTTGTCACTGGAGGTCATTTTCTCCAGCAGGTTGGAGATGTGGTACGAGGCGCTCGCCATGTCGGTGCTGTTAGCCGTTAGCCTCCTGCTAGCTGACTGCGCTGACTTGTGTTCCGGCGGCTGACTGACTGTTCCGCGTCCGTCTTCCGTCTGTCCCTCTGCTTAGAGCTCCCGAACTGTGCGAGGTTCTGCTTGTGTGCTTCCTGCTGCTGCCAGCTTTCCTCTACAGAGACTGTGTCATGCCGGGCCGCGGAGTTTAGTGTGTTTGAATGGAGCTCCCGTCTGGCCGCAAAGGGGCGGGGCTAGCGGAACTGGACGCGGCGGGGTCAGAGGTCACACACCCACCCCCCCCCCAGCTGGAATTTTTTAAAATCGAGTTGAATGTCAACTAGCAAACTCATGATAAACAACATATTCAATGAGTGTACAAGTGTCTTTTTTCACACAACATGCAGGCATAAACATCAATAATTGCATCATTTTCAGCAACACTTGACATTGATTGATTGATTGAAACTTTTATTAGTAGATTGCACAGTGAAGTACATATTCCGTACAATTGACCACTAAATGGTAACACCTGAATAAGTTTTTCAACTTGTTTAAGTCGGGGGTTCACTTAAATTGATTCATGATACAGATATATACTATCAAATATATACCATAATACAGTCATCACACAAGATAATCATCAGAGTATTTACACTCAATTATTTACATTATTTACAATCCAGGGTGTGGGATATGGAGGGGGTGGGAGGGGGGGGGGTTTGGTTGGTATCAACACTTCAGTCATCAACAATTGCATCATCAGAGAAATGGACATTGAAACAGTGTAGGACTGACTTGGTAGGATATGTACAGCAAGTAGTGGACATAGAGAGAGAGAGATCAGAAGGTATAAGAAAAAGTGTCTACATTTGATTATTTACAATCCGAAGAGGTATTATGTGGAAGGGAGGGTGTTAGTTTAGGGTTGTAGTTGCCTGGAGGTGTTCTTTTAGTGCGGTTTTGAAGGAGGATAGAGATGCCCTTTCTTTTACACCTGTTGGGAGTGCATTCCATATTGATGTGGCATAGAAAGAGAATGAGTTAAGACCTTTGTTAGTTCGGAATCTGGGTTTAACGTGGTTAGTGGAGCTCCCTCTGGTGTTGTGGTTATGGCGGTCATTTACGTTAAGGAAGTAGTTTGACATGTACTTCGGTATCAGGGAGGTGTAGTGGATTTTATAGACTAGGCTCAGTGCAAGTTGTTTTACTCTGTCCTCCACCCTGAGCCAGCCCACTTTGGAGAAGTGGGTAGGAGTGAGGTGTGATCTGGGGTGGAGGTCTAGAAGTAATCTGACTAGCTTGTTCTGGGATGTTTGGAGTCTAGATTTGAGGGATTTGGAGGTGCTAGGGTACCAGGAGGTGCATGCGTAATCGAAAAAGGGTTGAACGAGAGTTCCCGCTATTGGATCTTCATGGTGCTTTTGTTGACCAGAGAGGAGATTCTGTAGAGAAATCTCGTTCGTTGGTTGACCTTTTTGATTACCTTGGTTGCCATTTTATCACAGGAAAGATTAGCCTCTAGAATGGAACCTAGGTAGGTGACCTCATCTTTCCTGGTGATAACAATGTCACCCACTTTTATAGTGAAGTCATTGACTTTCTTAAGGTTGATGTGGGACCCAAATAGGATGGATTACGTTTTACCCAAGTGTATGGATAGCTTGTTGTCAGCGAGCCAGGTGCATGTTCTACAGAGTTCAGCACTGAGGATTTTCTCCACCTGTGACTTGTCCTTGCCGGATGAAGAAGTTGATGTGAAATATATTTATGACGTGTCTTGCCCAAGGACACAACAGACCAAGATGTCGCAAGCTGGATTCGGACCATGAACCCTCAAGTGTCTGGTGGACCGCTCCAGCATCTGAGCCACGCCACCCTAAAGAGGAATGTAACACACAATGGCTAATCATGTCGTGTGTGGGTGTAGTAAGCAGTGTTGGGACTAACGCGTTACAAAGTAACGGCGGTAACAAGTAGTCTAACGCGTTATTTTTTATATTCAGTAACTCAGTTACCGTTACTACATGATACGTTACTGCGTTATTTTACGTTATTTTTTATACAGTATTGGCTAGAAACTGAGAAGATCTGAGTGTGTTTCATTGGAGCGCTGCAGTGTCGTCCTTCTGTCACAAGGAAGAGAAGAGGCGCGCTCTGTGTGGGTGTGTGTGGGGCCGGGTGGGCGTGTCTGTGTTTACTAACAAGACATCATGTCGGAGCCGAAGCCGAGTTTCTTAACATGTAGATATTCTCACTACTTTTCTTTTGTCGAGCACAAAGAAAAGAACATTTTAGTCAAATGTAAGTTGTGTCTTGGATTAAAGATCCCATCTACTGCCCAAAACAGCTACAAAAGCAAGATGCTTCGACGAAGCTAGTAAAGAGAGACACACTTCACCTAAGGATTTTAACGGAGGGACTGCTAGCCAGGAAAACATTGATAGAGCCATTGCAGAGCCACATCTGCGGTCCCCTCCAAGGTTTCTCATTGTCATCCCATTGGGTTGAGTTTTTTCTTGCCCTGATGTGGGATCTGAGCCGAGGATGTCGTTGTGGCTTGTGCAGCCCTTTGAGACACTCGTGATTAAGGGCTATATAAGTAAACTTTGATTGATTGATTGAACCGCCCTGAGATCGGTAGGTGGTGAGATCATACCAAAGACTATAAAAATGGGACCCATTACCTCCCTGCTTGACACTCAACATCAAGGTTTGGAATTGGGGGTTAAATCACCAAAAAATGATTCCCGGGCTATTAAAATCATGGCATTAAAACCAAAAAATAAAGACAACTTCAGATTGATTTTTTTGTCTTACTTTGGCCAAAAATAGAACAAACACATTCTGAAAATAATAAAAATATAGACAAAAATATTGGCAGTGGTAAAGCTTAGATCCATGAAGGAAAGAAGAAAGTGAATGAATGTTCATAACTGAATACATTTACATATGCATAAAAATGTGTTTTCTTTTGTATAAAAAAAAATAAAAAATGAATTAAGTAACATTTATGACAACCTTTTTCCAAAACACAATATAGAATGTGAGATATAACAGGATAATGCATACATTTATCATTTGTTTTCAAAACGGTTACAAAAAAGTGGGACCCCAAAAATGTACTGTGGGACCCCATTTTTATGACTTGATGGTGTCCCTGGGACCCCATTTTGAAAATTCCTAGCGCCAACACTGATGGAGTATTGGTGCGTGCAAAACAGCAGCAGGCGGCAGTGGCCTGCGGGCCGGTTCTAATACTAATCAAATATCTTCCCGGGGGCCATAGAAAATTCATTCATTGACTTTGACACCCCTGTTCTAGACCCAGGGTGCTAAAACCTTTTTGACATCGGGGCCCAACTATTCCACTACAAAGGGTCTGGGGGCCCACTCAAATATCAACACCGATTGTGTTCATGTTCAATAATTATTGATATTTTACTTAGAAAGTTTACAACCTTGTCAAATGATATGGGTAAATCACAACGATTGTTATCAAGGCTTAGGTTAGACTGATTAAAAATACTAATCAAATATACTGCAAAAGCAAGGACTCATAAAAACTGATACAAAATAAATTGACACACTGTACAGCTAAGCAGTGCTAAAATAAATACATTCTAACTAAATCAATAATAAGATATATGTTTCTGAAATAAACTGTCCATGAATGTAAAGGGCAAATGAAAACACAGCTTCACCACTTTAGTCATATTTTTTGCGCTTAAGAATCTTTAGCGCCAGACTTTTTGTTTAATATTGTCATTACTGCCACAAGTGGTGCAAAATTGTACTGAGTACCGTTGCGGCCTATATGGACCACAGCTGGGAACAGATATTTTTTGGCAGCCATCTAGGCCTAACACTGCTCTAGAAGATGAAATAACACCCACATAGCATAGTCACCTTTACACCCGTTTAATGCAATTACTAATGCTGCCCAAGGCAGAGCCAATCAGTGGCCAGGATACTAAACAGCGCAGTCTGATTGGTTTGGGTCTCATCTACTGGCCAATACTACAGTAATATTTATATTTTTAGTTAATTTAGCCATTGTTATGCTTGAAAATGCTCAATTTAGGCCAAAAACAAGTAAAATATGCTTAAAAACAACATTAGACTGTTTTTGGACGGTATATATTCAATTAAGTTTAATTCAAAAAACTTAATTTGTCCCCTTTGGGCAATTACAAGGCACACAGAGCAGTAAATCAAAGAGTGTCCTGTGATTGGCTGGTGACTAGTCCAAGGTGTTCCCCACCTCTCGCCTAAAGTCAGCTGGGATAGACTCCAGCCCACCCATGACTATAAGAATCATGGCACGCTATAGAAATTTATGAATGGTCATTTATGTTTATCATTTATACAGCAGCTAGTATTGCATTACCACACAGGTCCACAGATAGCAGCGATAAGCACAAACATGCTGTGAGGTGCGTCAGGGTCAAAGGTTGACTACAATCCATCAATCAATCAAAGTTTACTTATATAGCCATTAATCACAAATGTTTCAAAGGGCTGCACAAGCCATAACGACATCCTCGGCTCAGATCCCACATCAGGGCAAGAAAAAAATCAACCCAATGGGAACAACAAGAAACCTTGAAAGAAACCGCAGATGTGTGGACCCCCTCTGGGTCACCGGTGCAATGGATGTCGAGTGGATCTAGTTAATAATGTGAGTGTCCAGTCCATAGTGGGGCCAGTAGGGGATCCTCTTGCACGTAGACACGTCAGGGCGCAGAGACGTCACCGACTGATGCATAAGGAGTGGTCCACCCAGGGTCCTGACTTCATGTGAACGTCCAGTCCATCGGGAGGCCAGCAGGGGATCATCTTGAACGGAGACAAGTCAGCAGCGCAGAGACGTCACCTACAGATGCAAAGAGGACTGGTCCATCCGGGGTCCCGATTTGGAACAGCTAGCGCGTCCTCCGTGGTCCCCTGATACCCTCTCCACGCAGGAGAGGGGGGCAGAGCAGAAAAGAGAGACAGCAGATCAACTGGTCTAAAAAGGGGTTTATTTTAAAGTTTGAAGATGGGACTTAAATGCTGCTACTGAGGTATCATCTCTGTATGTTACCGGGAGGGCATTCAAAAGTACTGGAGCCCGAATAGAAAACGCTCTAAAGCCCAAAAAATGTTTTGGGGGCTGTGGGAATCACTAATAAACCGGAGTTCTTTGAAAGTATAGATTTCTTTCCCGGAACATATGGCACAATACAAACAGCAAGATAGGATGGAGCTAGACTGTTTAGTTTTTTATACGTAAGTAGTAAAACCTTAAAGTTGCATCTTAAGTGCACAGGAAGCCAGTGCAGGTGAGCCAGTATAGGTATATATATATATATATATATATATATATATATATATATATATATATATATATATATATATATATATATATATATATATATATATATATATATATATAGATATATATTTATATAGGTCTATAGAGGTATATACAGTATAGGCGTAATATGATCAAACTTTCTTGTTCTTGTCAAAAGTCTAGCAGCCACATTTTGTACCAGTGACGTGCGGTGAGGTTCATGGCTGGTGAGGCACTGACTTCATCACAGTCAGATTTACAAACATATGAACCCTAAAGAGTATCTTATTCACCATTTGATTGGCAGCAGTTAACGGGTTATGTTTAAAAGCTCGTACCAGCATTCTTCCCTGTTTGGCACTCAGCATCAAGGGTTGCAATTGGGGGTTAAATCACCAAAAATTATTCCCGGGCGCGGCGCTGCTGCTGCCCACTGCTCCCCTCACCTCCCAGGGGGTGATCAAGGGATGGGTCAAATGCAGAATTTCACCACACCTAGTGTGTGTGTGACAATCATTGGTACTTTAACTTAACTTTAACTTTACACATACAAACTGTAGCACTCAAAAAAGCACATTTAATTAAAAAAAACGTTATTATGGTCTTACCTTTACTTATAAATGAAGTCCATGCGCCGCTGTTGTGCTGGATTGGTGCACCCCCGCCGTGGGGTGCGCCCCCTGACGCGAGTGTTGTATCAACTGGAGCCCACACTTAAACTTTCCACGTGCAAGATTTAATCTCTTTAGAGAAGTTGTTTGGTGGGAGGCCGGGGGGTGCGGGAACAGTGGTGTTCGTGTTGGAGGAGTTGTGAATGAATGAAATATGAAAGCCGTGCTGCAGTCTTCAGGTGTACCTAATGGTGTGGCCCTGCAGTCATTCGCGGCTCCTCCAGCGCGGACATTGTTGTTTTTGCACTTTTTGGCTTCATGTTGAATGACTTTTTTGGGTGGATTCTGTCTTGCACGTGGAGGGTTTGGGTGTGGGCTTTGGTTGATGTGGCACTCCCGTCGGGGGGTGCATTCTACGGCGGGGGTGCATTAACCAGCACAAGGAGGCGGGATTACTGCGAGCCTCAGCCAGTGCGTCTTCGCAGCAGTTTTATGATTGCTCAGCACAAGAAATACTTACACACATACAGTTGTTGACAAAATACACTGTACATTATATACCTCAGCTAACTAAACTATGGAAATGTATAATATAGTTCATATAGCAATACGGTCTCACTGCACAGCAGGCCAGCAGTTAGCCGAGTCCGCAATCCATATTGAGGCACAACGTAGTGACATGCCTCAACTGGCTGCTGATCACCGCACCGTCTCTTCTCAGTATTTGAACGGCAAATGTGAAAATTCAGCGATTTTGAATAAAAATAATCTAAAACTGGTGAAGTTAAATGGAAAATAACTTTATAGTATAATCACTGGATACGTATAACAATTTAATTGCCTTAACAGTGAAAGATAACACCGTATTTGCGTATGATGTCACCTCGCGGCAGCATGTGGATGACTTGATGGCAGTAACAATGCAGAGAGAGCCTCGGGTGTGAATCATAACAATAGGAACATGAATGAATGAATGAATGAATGAAAAGAGTCCATATTGAGGTCAGACACAGTGTTCCACTCCACTGCCTCTTTTCTTAGCGCCATCTCTCTACTGTACCATCATCATCCTCCATCTTCAATCTTCATCATGACAGCAAGAAGTTGTTATAGTGCATTTGTTAACCACCGAGTTAAATGTCAACTTTGCAACAAAAATTCCATCTAAAGTGTGTTTAGAGCAGTGGTTCTTAACCTGGGTTCGATCGAACCCTAGGGGTTCGGTGAGGCGGCCTCAGGGGTTCGGCGAAGGTCAAAACACACTTGACTCATCGTGTAAATACAAACTTCTCCCTATCGGCGTATTACGGATACGGTAACAGCTGACTGATTTGCAGGTGTGTAATTTGTTGTGAGCTTATGCCAGGGGTGTCCAAACTTTTACCACTGAGGGCCGCACACTGAAAAATCAAAGCACGCGGGGGTCATTTTGATATAATTTCATTTTCAAAACCTATACAATATACACTTTTTTTTGTTTAACCTTTGGGCCTCCCTCAAGTTAGGTCCTAGGGACCCAGAAGGGTTTCAGTCTTAAAAAAGGTTAAAAATAAGTCATATATTATTTATTTTTTATTAAACGCTTGAATCTCTAATTCAACTTCATATTTGAAGTTCGATCAGCTTCAAATATATATATATATATATATATATATATATATATATATATATATATATATATATATATATATATATATATATATATATATATATATATATATTTGAAGCTGATCGAACTTCAAATATGAAGTTGAATATATACATATATATATATATATATATATATATATATATATATATATATATATATATATATATATATATATATGTATATATATATATATATATATATATATATATATATATTTTGTTTTTTGTTTTTTTTGTTTTTTGTTTTTTACATTTTATGAGCTTTTTGTCAAAATCCTATTTTTTGGGGCAAAAATATAAAATATACAGTATTTTCCCCAAAAATATTTTCAAAGTGGAATATTTGATGTGAAGTAATTGGATCCCTAAATAGGTCAATAATTAATAGCAAAATTGATTTTTTAATTCCAATAAAATTCTTGGGGATCCAAAAGCGCCCCACTCAAAAAGATCATGCTTTTTTTTTTTGCTTTTTTTATTTTTTATTTTTACAATCAACATTTAAATCTCTATAACAGGTTCAGATAAAATATAATGTAATTAGTTTAGTATATTCATAATAACAATCAATATAATAATTAGTATTACTATATAATTAGTATGTATTTAAAAAAAAATAATTTTCATATTTTTCACGTTTTTTTATTTGTATTTATGTCCTTTTTGTCCTAAAATCAGTCAATAATTCATAGCAACATTGATTTTGATTCATTATTATTTTTTATAAATTATTTAAAAAAAAAAGTGTTATTAGATTCAACAATGCAACTTTTTCTGATTACATTTCACCTATTTGCTCTTTTATTTAAAAAATGTTTTAGTATTTTTAGAATGATGTGCTGCGGGCCGGTAAAACATTAGCTGCGGGCCGCAAATGGCCCCCGGGCCACACTTTGGACACCACTGGCTTATGCACTGTGTTGGTTTTGTTGTTTGAACAAGGTGATACCAGTAAAAAAAAACATGGTAACACTTTAGTATGAGGAACATATATTCACCATTAATTAGTTGCTTATTAACATGCAAATTAGTAACATATTGGCTCTTAACTAGTCATTATTAAGTACTTATTAATGCCTTATTACCCTAACCCTCTAACCCTGACCCTAACCAAAACACTCTAAATTAAGACTTTATTACTTAGAATATGTTCCCCTAGTGTCCAAATAAATCTAAATTAAGTCTTCGTTACTTAGAATAAGTTCCCCATACTAAAGTGTTACCAAAAACATATAACTTTGTCTTGAATTTGAAAAAAAAAAAACATTTTATTTTTCACTAAAGAAGGGTTCGGTGAATGCGCATATGAAACTGCTGGGGTTCGGTACCTCCAACAAGGTTAAGAACCACTGGTCTAGAGGGTTAAATTCCTGAGAAGCCAGTCCAGACAAGAATGTGTGTGTGTGTGTGTGTGTGTTGAAGGAGAACACCAATTATGACTGTTCATTAAAGACACTATGACAAGCGGAATAAAATATATATTTATTGTACTAATCCAGTGGCTTCTTATGACGTCATCACGTCACCTTCCCCTCCCTCCCCCTGAGACCACCGTGGGCGCAAGGATGGTTACAGGAGGGGGAGGGGGTCGAGCGACGCACACACAAGTGAGGGGGAGAGAGAGATAGTGAGGAGGGGGCGGGGGGCTCGCGTGCCGATGTGAAGTAGAAGGGGGGAGAGAGAGGGAGGAAGACGACGCTACTAGCTACAAGCTACAAGCTAACTAGCCATGTTGTTGCTGCTGCTGGGTGTCTACTAGAGGGCCGCCCTGGACTCCCTATCCGCCCTGAGGTGCATTATGCCCGGCTGGAAGAAGAACATCCCGGCCTGTCTGCAACCGGACCAGGAAGGAGGTAACAACCGGACCTACCGAACCGCGAGCGTTCCCTACGTGTGGGTGTGTGTGCTCCGTACATGTGTGCGTGTGCGTGTGCGTGTGCGAGTGTACCGGCACAAACTGTGGCGCGCGCAGCGTGGCCTCGGATCACGCCGGCGCAGCTTGACGCGCACACGCGGGAAAGTTGACGCCGAGCGCGCGTGCTGGCCTTGAGCTTAACTAACGTGACGTGACGTGACGGCGCGTCACGTTAGCATAGTCAGCGGGTTAGCTAGCAGGCCGACCCCCTCGCTGCCCTCCTGGCCGTGCTAGGAGCACCTCACGCCGGCCCCCAGGTCAGGACACCGGCGAGCCGGCACCGGGCTCCCGGGACCGGCGTTTGGATGGGACGTGAGCGTGTGCACGGTGTGTGTGTGTGTGTGTGTGTGTGCCGTTACATGTGAGGTCAAACGTCACCATCCTTCAATGTAATATTAACGTCACTGCACATTACAATGACGCTTTACGTGCTGTCAGCAACATTATTAATAATGATGTCATTATCTACTCAAGAGGAAAGCAATTATGATCATTTATCTCTGTGCACATGCAGGTGAGAGTCACTCATGATCATATTGATGACTTTGATGACCACATTATCATCTTATGCTATACATTATATACATAATAAATATATATGCAAGTCAAAAACCAACCTTCGAAGATGTATACCTTTTTAGCTTGGCAGCAGAATAGTAAACGTGTCATCTTGTGTCTACTGTCTTTTCTTATCATATACAGTATTATATTGTATGCTTGGAGGACTTAGGTGTGGAAGATCTCGGGTGCAACGCCGCTGACCCTTGGCCTTACCAATGGACACAGTGTTGAAAGTAAAAAGCTGCTCTCGCTGCAAAGTCATCATGGCGGGATGTTCATTATGGGATGGAAGTCACATCATGTCACGTCAGCACCTCTTAAAGGACAACGTGTGTGTGTGTGTGTGTGTGTGTGTGTGAGTGGTGGAAGTGTTAACATTTCTACTTTTGTAGACTTGTGTTATTCATTTGTTGCACCATAATACACACACACACGTATATACACACACACACACACAGCTCTGTGTAGTGTCCAGGTGGACAGTGATGCTGCCGGCATCAAGCACACATTGTCATTTTCTGCCTGAACAAACCCAGCATGCATACACTACACACACACACACACACGCGCACACACACTCCTCTTTAGTGAACGTGTGCGTGTGCAGTTGTTGTGAGTGTGAAAGCTTGTTCACCTTCCACGTGGTGTGCCAACGAGAGCGCGCTGGAGAGGTGCTGCACCTCTTCTGGCTTTGTCGCCTGGCAGCGGCCTCATGCATGTGCCGTGTGTGTGTGTGTGTGTGTGTGTGTGTGCGTGCACGACCCTGCAGGCCACGTTTGTGTGTGTCCATTTGGATTCAAGTTGGTCCATAAGAAGATGTCCAAAGTGTCCCTCGGGCTTCATCAAGTCATGGCTACCTGCCACTTATGGCCTATTTTACACAGAGATGACAGACTACGTGTCAGTGCATCTTGTCACAGCCACCAGCAGGGGGAGACAGCATTAAGCTGCTCTTTGTGTGTGTGTGGAGGGTAGAGAACACGATTAAACACACACTCAGCCGGGCGTCCAATAGCGTTACCGAGAGACATTAATGCAAATGAGGCCTTTTATGGTCATTTTTAGCAGCCGCCTCCCTCTCCAACATCAGTCAGTGTCGTCCTGCAGCTCATCTTCTCTCTTAGTTGTACCTACTGAATATTTGATGTATATATATGTATATATACAGTATATATACTCTCAATTACTCATTTTCTTTACACACTGTAAGTATACAATATAGAATATACTGTATGTACAGTTCTAGTAAGTATTGGTAGTCACCAACGAAAGATGATAGCTCCTAGTAGACCAAGTTCTACTACATTAAGTTCTACTAGATAAGCTTCTACTATAGTTCTACTACACAAAGTTCAACTAGCCAATGCGACACAAGTTTCTAATAGATCAAGTTCTACTAAACAAGGTTGTACTAGACCAAGTTGTACGAGATCAGGTTATACTAGACCAAGTTGTATTAGACTAGGTCAGGGGTCGGCAACCCGCGGCTCCGGAGCCGCATGCGGCTCCTTGATCACTCTGATGCAGCTCAGCTACATACATGCCGACCCCCCCGATTTTCCCAGGAGACTTATGGATCTCAGTGTCTCTCATAGATTACTCCCAGGGAAATAATAATCCTATTTACACTCTAATTACTAAATAAAGGGCATGCCCTAATTGCACTGCAGTAATTGTCCTCTATAGCATTTACATACAGTGTGCCAGTCCAGCCACATGTTGCATGTTGTTATTAATTGCACATACAGGAGACAACAAAGCATACTTACTCATCAGCCATACAGCTTACACTGACGGTAGCCGTATCAAACAACTTTAATATTGTTACGTTACAAATATGCGCCACACTGTGAACCCACACCAAAAAAGAATGAAAAACACATTTCTGGAGAACATCCCACCGTAACACAACATAAACACAACACAACCATTACCCAGAATCCCATGCAGCCCTAACTCTTCCGGTCTACATTATACACCCCAGCTACCACCAAATCCCCCCACACATCAACCCCCCCCTCTCCGTGCGTTGGTTGAGCGGAAGAGTTAGGGCTGCAAGGGATTCTGGGTATTGGTACCGTCAGTGTAAGATGTGTGGCTGCTGAGGTAGTACGCCTTGCTGTCACTTACGTGAGTAAGCTGAAATTGCATTCTATGTGTGGTCGAGCAGGTACACTGTTAGGGCAGACCGTAGAGGGCGCCAAATGCAGTGTCATCACGCTCTGATATTCGGGAGTCTCCCGGGAAAAATGAGAGGGTTGGCAAGTATGACGCTATCAAGCGCCATTCATTCAAAACTCGTGGGCTGCACTAACATCAAATTTCCACATTAAAGTGCGTGCCGGTGCGTGTGTCGGAGACCCCTGGTTAACATAGCACAAAGCATTTAAGCTTTGTATGCGGTGTTTTTCATTTTAAATTTAAATTTTTTTTTTGTGGCTCCCATTACTTTCTTTAATTTGTGAAACTTGCCAAAATGGCTCTTTGAGTGGTAAAGGTTGCCGACCCCTGGACTAGGTAGTACTAGACAAAGTTTTACTAGACCAGGGGTCCCCAAACTTTTTGACTCGGGGGCCGCATTAGGTTAAAAATATTGGGCCGAGGGCCGGGCTGTGTGTGTGTGTGTGTGTGTGTGTGTGTGTATATATATATATATATATATATATATATATATATATATATATATATATATATATATATATATTAGGGCTATGAATCTTTGGGTGTCCCACAATTCGATTCAATATCGATTCTTGGGGTCACGATTCGATTCAAAATAGATTTTTTTTCAATTCAACACGATTCTCGATTCAAAAACGATTTTTTCCCGATTCAAAACGATTGTCTATTCATTCAATACATAGGATTTCAGCAGGATCTACCCCAGTCTGCTGACATGCAAGCAGAGTAGTAGATTTTTGTAAAAAGCTTTTATAATTGTAAAGGACAATGTTTTATCAACTGATTGCAATAATGTAAATTTGTTTTAACTATTAAATAAACCAAAAATATGACTTATTTTATCTTTGTGAAAGCCACTGTGACACTATTGTTCTTTTTTTTAATTTTTTTTTTATAAATGTCTAATGATAATGTCAATGAGGGATTTTTAATCCCTGCTATGTTGAAATTGTAACTAATATTGATACTGTTGTTGATAATATTCATTTTTGTTTCACTACTTTTGGTTTGTTCTGTGTCGTGTTTGTGTCTCCTCAATTGCTCTGTTTATTGCAGTTCTGAGTGTTGCTGGGTCGGGTTTGGTTTTGGAATTGGATTGCATTGTTATGGTATTGCTGTGTATTGTTTTGCTGGATTGATTAATAAAAAAAATACAAATAAAAAATAATTTTTTTTAAATAAAAAATAAAAATAAAAAAATCGATTTTTAAAAAATGAGAATCGATTCTGAATCGCACAACGTGAGAATCGCGATTCGAATTCGAATCGATTTTTTCCCACACCCCTAATATATATATATATATATATATATATGTATATATATATATATATATATATATATATATATATATATATATATATATATATATATATATATATATATATATATATATATATATATATATATATATTCCTCACGCACTAATTGACTAAAAGAGTGCGGTGCGTGTGCACGCTCGCCCGACACTGCGCCGCTAGCGGGATGATGTCACGTTATCGATGGGAAAATGCATTTTTAGACAATATGATTTGCCTGACCGGCTAGAGGACCCCGAGAGTAACAAGCGGTAGAAAATAGATTAGAAAGGACGAAAAAAACAAAAAACTTGAGACTTCCCGCGGGCGGGACGTAGTTCGGGAACCCCTGTACTAGACTAAGTTTACTCGACTATATAATACGAGACCAAGTTATATTAGACTAGGTTATACTCGACAAAGTTTTACTAGATCATGTTATACTAGACTAAGTTTACTCAACTAGATAATACGAGATAAATGTATATTAGTCTAGGTTGTACTAGACCAAGTTGTATTATACTAGACCAAGTCGTACTAGACTAGGTTGTACTATATACAGTTTTACTAGATCATGTTATACCAGACCTAGCTGTACAGACCAAGTTGTATGCCTGCCCCACTATTTGAGAAGGACTGTACTAGACAAAGTTGTAGTAGACTAGGTTAAACTAGACCAATGTTCTATTAGACTAGGTCATACTTGACCAAGTTGTACGAGACTAAGTTTTACGAGAAAAGGTTATACTTGGCCAAATTATATTAGACTAGGTTCTACTGGACAAAGTTGTGTTAGACTAGGTTATATTAGACCAAGTTATACTAGATCATGTTATACTAGACGAAGTTTACTCAACTAGATCATACGAAAGCATGGTATATTAGACTAGGTTGTACTAGACCAAGTCGTACTAGACTAGGTTGTACTATATACAGTTTTACTAGATCATGTTATACCAGACCTAGCTGTACAGACCAAGTTGTATGCCTGCCCCACTATTTGAGAAGGACTGTACTAGACAAAGTTGTAGTAGACTAGGTTAAACTAGACCAATGTTCTACTAGACTAGGTCATACTCGACCAAGTTGTACGAGACTAAGTTTTACGAGAAAAGGTTATACTTGGCCAAATTATATTAGACTAGGTTCTACTGGACAAAGTTGTGTTAGACTAGGTTATATTAGACCAAGTTATACTAGATCAGGTTATATTAGACGAAGTTATACTAGACTAGGTTATACTAGACCAAGTTATATTAGATTATGTTGTACAAAGTTTTTTTTTTAGATCATGTTATACCAGATAATACTAGACCAAGTTATATTAAACTAGGTTGTAGACTAGGTTGACCTAGACTGTACTACTTTACTAGGTTAAACTAGACCAAGTTCTACTACAATAGGTTATTCTAGACCAAATTATATTTGACTAGGTTCTACTGGACAAAGTTATGTTAGACTAGGTTATACTAGACCAAGTTATATTAGACTTGTTTGTACTAGAAAAAGTATACTAGATTAGGTTATACTAGACTGAGTTGTACTTGACTAGGTTATACTAGACAGAGTTATACTACAGTAGGTTGTACTAGACCAAGTTGTATTAGAACAAGTTTTTTTTAGTTCGGGACGGTATAGCTCGGTTGGCGGAGCGGCCGTGCCAGCAACTTGAGGGTTGCAGGTTCGATCCCCGCTTCCGCCATCCTAGTCACTGCCGTTGTGTCCTTGGGCAAGACACTTTACCCACCTGCTCCCAGTGCCACCCACACTGGTTTAAAATGTAACTTAGATATTGGGTTTCACAATGTAAAGCGCTTTGAGTCACTTGAGAAAAAGCGCTATATAAATGTAATTCACTTCACTTCACTTCATTTAAAGTATATCAGGTTTACTAGACTAGATCAGTGTTTTTCAACCTTTTTTGAGCCAAGGCACATTTTTTGCGTTGAAACAATCCGGAGGCACACCACCATCACAAATCATTAAAAAATGAAAATCGGTTGACAGTAAAAAGTCGTTGTCGCAATTGTTGGATATTACTTTAAACCATAACCAACCATGCATCACTATAGCTCTTGTCTCAAAGTAGGTGTACTGTCACGACCTGTCACATCACGCAGTGACTTATTTTGAGTTTTTTTTGCTGTTTTCTTGTGTGTAGTGTTTTAGTTCTTGTCTTGCGCTCCTATTTTGGTGGCTTTTTCACTTTTTTTGGTATTTTCCTGTAGCAGTTTCATGTCTTCCTTTGAGCAATATTTCCCGCATCTACTTTGTTTTAGGAATCAAGACTATTATACAGTTGTTTTTATCCTTCTTTGTGTGAACATTGTTGATTGTCATGTCATGTTCGGATGTACATTGTGGACGCCGTCTTTGCTCCACAGTAAGTCTTTGCTGTCGTCCAGCATTCGGTTTTTGTTTACTTTGTAGCCAGTTCAGTTTTAGTTTCGTTCTGCATAGCTTTCCCTTAACGTCAATGCCTTTTCTTAGGGGCACTCACCTTTTGTTTATTTTTGGTTTAAGCATTAGATACCTTTTTACCTGCACGCTGCCTCCCGCTGCTTCCGACATCTACAAAGCAATTAGCTACCGGCTGCCACCTACTGATATGGAAGAGTATTACACGGTTACTCTGCCAAGCTCTGGACAGCACCGACACTCAACAACAACACATCATTTGCAGACTATAATTACTGGTTTGCAAAAAATATTTTTAACCCAAATTAGATAATCTCCCACGGCACACCAGACTATATCTCACGGCACACTAGTGTGCCGCGGCACAGTGGTTGAAAAACACTGGACTAGATAATACTAGACCAAGGTATATTAGACAAGGTTGTACAAGTCCAAAGTGTATTAGACTATTTTATACTACACCAAGTTGTACTAGACGAGGTTGTACTCAATAAAATTTTATTACATCATGTTATACTAGGTTCTACAGGACATAGTTGTGTTAGACTAGGTTATACATAACCAAGTTATATTAGACTAGTTTGTACTGGACAAAGTTGTACTAGAGTAGGTTACAGTAGACTAAGTTCTACTAGACTAGGTTATGTTAGACCAAATTATATTAGACTAGGTTGTACTAGAAAAAGTTACACTATAGTAGGTTATACTAGACCAGGGGTCGGCAACCCGCGGCTCTAGAGCCGCATGTGGCTCTTTAGCGCCGCCCTAGTGGCTCTCTGAAGCTTTTTCAAAAATGTATGAAAAATGGAAAAAGATGAGGGGAAAAAAATATACTTTTTGTTTTAATATGGTTTTCTGTATGAGGACAAACATGACACAAACCTCCCTAATTGTTATAAATCACATTGTTTATATTAAACATGCTTCACTGATTCGAGTATTTGGCAAGCGCCGTTTTGTCCTACTAATTTTGGCGGTCCTTGAACTCACCTTTAGTTTGTTTCCATGTATAACTTTCTCCGACTTCCTAGGACGTGTTTTATGCCACTTCTTTTTCGGTCTCATTTTGTCCACCCAACTGTTGACGTTGTGCGTGAATACACAAAGGTGAGTTTTGTTGATGTTATTGACTTGTGTGGAGTGCTAATCAGACATATTTGGTCACTGCATGACTGCAAGCTAATCGATGCTAACATGCTATTCAGGCTAGCTATATGTACATATTGCATCATTATGCCTCATTTGTAGCTATATTTGAGCTCATTTAGTTTCCTTTAAGTCATCTCAATTTAATGTATATCTCATGACACACTATCTGTATGTAATATGGCTTCTAATTTGTTGCGGCTCCAGACAGATTTGTTTTTGTATTTTTGCTCCAATATGGCTCTTTCAACATTTTAGGTTGCCGACCCCTGTACTAGACTGAGTTGTACTAGGCTAGGTTATACTAGACCGAGTTATACTACAGTAGGTTCTACTAGATCCAATTATATTAGACTGGGTTATAATAATAATAATAATAATAATAATGGATTACATTTATATAGCGCTTTTCTATCTGATACTGGACAAAGTTGGGTTATACTAGACTAAGTTATATTAGACTAGGTTGTACTAAACAAAGTTGTACTAGAGTAGGTAACTACACCAAATTATATTAGAGTAGGTTGCACTAGACCCCCCACCACCACTAACTAAACTATAAATAGTATAATTTGTCAATACATTTATTATAACTATACCTCTGCATAACATTGTAAGTTTATTACCATTAAAGGAAACAACACACCGGTCTTTCCTCGTCTCCCACCGTGGTTACAGTGCTACATACGCTTCGTCATATTCTGGTACGGCAAAAAAAAGCATGTTCCGCAGGGTCACATGCGGCCCTACCTCCCTACTTGAGAAGGACTGTACTCGACCAAGTTCTACCAGACAAGGTTGTACTTGACAAAGTTGTATTAGACTAGGATTTACTTGACCAAGTTGTATTAGACAACAGTCAATCAGGTGTGTCACTGTGCGTGCCCGCAGGAGAACATTAGATCCAGGAAGTGCCCTGACAGCGTAGAGGTCAGAGGTCATTACTTTCACACACCGTCTCACCAGCTGTCAATCATGGTGTGTCAGTGCCACAGGTGAAAGGTCACAGTTATATACAGAGTGTGTGTGTCAGCTGTTGGTTTGAACAGGTGAACACTTTCTTTTAGAAGCTAGAAAACTGACTCTGGTTGAAAGCTTACTTCCTTTCCTAGTTTCCTTATTGACTTTACCTCTCTCATGAGTAAAGGAGCCCCTCCCTCATTTACTGGAATGACGACTTTGTATGTGTGTGTGTGTGTAGGTGTGAGTGCGAGAGACAATAGAGGGGCAAGTGGGATTTAAGAGGAAAGGAATCATAGGTGCAAAGGATGCAAGTGAGGCGACATAAAAGAGAGGAAGGAAGGAAAAAAGGAAGGAAAAGTCTTGTATCCTGACTCTTCATGTGCATATTTCCCACACGCACACACTTTCACACACAACGTGTGATGGAAGAGTGGTGAGTGTGTGTGCTGCGAGTGCCGTGATTGGCTGAGTTGGTGAGATGCGCCAGGAGCTGAGAGGAGGAGGCGAGGGAGGCTGCAGAGAGTGGGTGCTTGCATGTGTGTGTGTAAGAGAGAGAGCAGCACTCAAAGATGAAACGTGAGCTCACTTTCTTTGTGTGGAATGACGCTTGTTGTTAGCTCCCGTTGCTACTAGCCGTGCCGTCGGCCCGCTTGTGCTGATGGAGCGCTTTCTGGCTCTGCTGCGCCTGCTGGGGAGGAGGCGCGGGGGGAGGCGGTACCGGGCGGAGGAAGACTACCAGGAAGGCTACGAGGACGTTTACTTGTACACTAGCAAGTACAACACACACCTTCTGAGTGAGTTAGCCACACACACACACACACATGGACCGTGTGTGTCTGACTGTGACGTTGTTGTGTGTTAGACGAGCAGGTATGCAGGTGAGGGGGCCACCAGGTGTTTTGTTCCTAATAACAAGTGTGGATGGAATGTTAACAACTACCTTTGAAGCCTGACACACCGTTTGCTAGTCAGCTACACAACACACACACACACACCCACACATACACCCACACTACAGTGGTTGTGTGAAACTTTGTTCATCACTGTTGTGAACGCTTCTTGTTTAAGATAACACTACTGGTCAGGTAAGCGGTCACCCGGCCGTGTTAAACCTCTTCTAGATTTTGGGGACCAAACTTCTCCAAGCATGCCTTACAGAACCAGTCGCAAAGCTGGCTGTGTGTGTGTGTGTGTGTGTGTGTGTGTGTGTGTGTGTGTGTGTGTGTGTACGTGTGCTCTGGCAATGCGTACTTAATGGGGACATCGCTCTGTTTACACCAGGGGTGTCCAAAGTGCGGCCCGGGGGCCATTTGCGGCCCGCTGCTAATTGTTTACCGGCCCGCCACACATTCTGGAAATACTACTGTAAAAACAAAAAAGAACATTAAAAAAAGTGGAATGAGGTGAAATCTAACGAGAAAAAGTTGCAATGTTGACACAAAAGCTGCCATGCAGGCTGTTTTTCTTTTATTTTGTCTTTCTTCATTTTTCTTTTTTTGCCATTGCTCAAAAAAAAAAAAATAATGACAAAAAATCCATGTTATAATGAATTATTTTCAGGGCTCCAATTACTTCAAATATTTCACTTTAAAATGTTTTATGTGGTAAATATTGCATGTATTGTGTAGTAGCCATATAAAAACTTCAAAGTTTTCTTTGATAAAAGCGCATAAAACAAAAAAAATAATAGTTCCAGCATAAAATGGACAGATATATCTGAAGTTGATCTCGTAACTTAAGTGTTGAAAGTGAAAGAAAAACCTAATTAAAAATGTATCACTTTATGAGTGGGGCACCTTTTGGATCCCAAATATATTTAGTGATTTTTTATTTATCTTTTCACTGTGATTACTCAAAAATATATTATTGATCTTTTAGGGCTCCTATTACTAAATACTGCATATTTCAGTTTTACTATAAAAAAAAAACTAAATTGTTTTTGACAGAAAAGCCATAAAACATTCTTTTTTAATTTGTATTACTTTATATCAACTTGAAGTTGATATAGATATTTACTGTAAGCGCTAAATAATTAAAAAATAATAATAATCTGACTTATTTTTAACATTTTAATGACTGAGACCCTTTATGGTCCCCGGGACCCCTAAAGGTAAAATAAATAAAAAGGGCATATATTTTGTAATGGTTTAAAAATGAAAAATATCAAAATGGCCCCCACATGCTTTAATTTTTCCGTGTGCGGCCCTCAGTGGAAAAAGTTTGGACACCCCTGATTTACACAGTCACCTTTAGGGGACCTCTGACGGTATGGGGACAAAAAAACAGGTCCCCTAAAGGGAAACCTTTTTCAATGATAGTCAGATCCATTCTGAAGATGCTTAAGTGATTTTTAAGCTTTGGCCCATAAAACATGTTTACTGGTTAGTTTGAGTGTGAGACATTTGCACATTTTCCCTTTTTTTTTTTTTAAATAGTCCTCAGTAGTCACGTACAAATTTGTGTGAATTATGCAAAATTATTAAAATTTGGTCCCCATGAACCGTATTAACTCTTTTTCCCCAGGGTCCCCAGTAAGAATGATGAGCACATTACTTCATCAATCCAGAGATTTAAAGACGTGTATGAGCTAACTGGGCAGTGGCCATTTTACCTCATTTTTTTTTATGCCTCCACAACCGGTAGAAAGGGTGGTCCCCACAAGTGATGATCATAAACTTGGTCCCCATTCCAAATGATAACCAGTGTGTGTGTGTGTGTGTGTGTGTGTGTGTGTGTGTGTGTGTGTGTGTGTGTGTGTGTGTGAGAGTGAGGTCTCTAGTCTCTTCAGCTTTTTTGTACTTGTCAGCAAGTCGTGTCTTCTCAGCCAAGGACTGTTGGCCTGTACACTCAAGAGTGTGTTTGTGTGTGTGTGTGTGTGTGTGTGTGTGTGTGTGTGTGTGTGTGTGTGTGTGTGTGGGTGTGTGTGGGTGTGTGTGTGTGTGTGTGTGTGCGCTACATTTATATGTTTGACGGGTGTGCCGAGCTAAAACTGACTGAACTTGAGCAGACTTCCTTTTAGTGGGAAAAATATATGTTCATTTTTTAGTTATTGTCGGTCTCAATAAAACACTTTGTTGTACACTATATTTGTCCACCTGCCTTGACTCACATGTGAACTTGAAGTGCCATCCCATTCCTAACCTATATGGTTCAATATGATGTCGGTCCACTTTTTGCAGCTATTATAGCTTCAACTCTTCTGGGAAGGCTGTTCACAAGGTTGCAAAGTGTGTTTATAAGAATTTTCGACCATTCTTCCAAAAGCGCACTTGTGAGGTCACACACTGATGTTGGTTGAGAAGGCCTGGCTCTCAGTCTCCGTTCTAATTCATCCCAAAGGTGTTCTATTGGGTTCAGATCAGGACTTTGTGCAGGCCAGTCAAGCTCATCCACACCAGACTCTGTCATCCATGTCTTTATGGACCTTGCTTTGTGCACTGGTGCACAGTCATGTTGGAAGAGGAAGGGGCCCGCTCCAAATTGTTCCCACAAGGTTGGGAGCATGGAATTGTCCAAAATGTTTTGGTATCCTGGAGCATTCAAAGTTCCTTTCACTGGAACTAAGGCGCCAAGCCCAACTCCTGAGAAACAATCCCACACCCCCATGAAGCTCTCTGCGTACTGTGCGTGGGCTAATTGGAAGGTCACATGAAGTTTGGAGCTCTGTAGCAACTGACTGTGCAGAAAGTCGGCGACCTCTTTGCACTATGCGCTTCAGCATCCTCTGTCAGTTTACGTGGCCTACCACTTTGTGGCTGAGTTGCTGTTGTTCCCAAACTCTTCCATTTTCTTATAATAAAGCCGATATTTGACTTTGGAATATTTAGGAGCGAGGAAATTTCACGACTGGATTTGTTGCACAGTTGGCATTCTATGACAGTTCCACGCTTGTTCCATTCTTTCACAAATGTTTGTAGAAACAGTCTCCATGCCTAAGTGCTTGACTTTATACACCTGTGGCAGGTGTATATGTTTTATACACCTGCCAAGTGATTAGGACACCTGTTTCTGATCATTTGGATGGGTGGCCAAATACTTTTGGCAATATAGTGTAGTTTATTTCTACACCTAAAAGGGGTCCTATTATGCAACACCAACTTTTCTAACCTGATGGTACCTGCTTGTGTGTAGCAGTTTCAGTTCATTTCGAACATGCATACAATACAATTACAATGTAATACATAACATATTTCCAGTTGTTCCAGTACAGAATTTCTGAAAAGTAGTAGAAAGAAGCAGAGCTTATTTAATCCCACCCCTTTTTGTATCATAGCAGTTTTATCCCATTGACATGTTGAGTAAATACATTAATATACAATAAGTAAATGAACAAATTAGGGCTGCAACTAACGATTAATTTGATAATCGATTAATCTGTCGATTATTACTTCGATTAATCGATTAATAATCGGATAAAGGAGACAAACTACATTTCTATCCTATCCAGTATTTTATTGAGAAAAAAAACAGCATACTGGCACCATACTTAATTTGATTATTGTTTCTCAGCTGTTTGTAAATGTTGCAGTTTTTAAATAAAGGTTTATTAAAAAAATTAAATAAATAAATATATATTTAAAAAATAAAATAAATAAAATAAAATAGCCTCTGCGCATGCGCATAGCATAGATCCAACGAATTGATGACTAAATTAATCGGCAACTATTTTTATAATCAATTTTAATCGATTTAATCGATTAGTTGTTGCAGCCCTAGAACAAATATGAAGTACATAAATTAATATTCGACCTATAAACATATACACACTAATTTAAAGTTCTCATAAATAAATAGTTAAGTAGTTTATGGTTTACCTAGGAGATTAATGAGATTATCACATTTTTTGTACTTTAAACTGAATCATATTAGTGCTTTGTTTAATTTATTTGCTTAATCCATTCCAAAATTTAATTCCACATACTGATACGTCAAAGGTCTTATTACAGGGAGCTGCACTTTTTGGGGGGGAATTTTGCCTATCGTTCACAATCATTATAAAAGACATGACGACGGATGGATTTTTTTTAATGCATTCTAAATATTAAATAAATTCAGGTTGATTGGCAACACTAAATTGGCCCTAGTGTGTGAATGTGAGTGTGAATGTTGTCTGTCTATCTGTGTTGGCCCTGTGATGAGGTGGCGACTTGTCCAGGGTGTACGCCGCCTTCTGCCCGAATGCAGCTGAGATAGGCTCCAGCACCCCCCGCGACCCCAAAAGGGACAAGCGGTAGAAAATGGATGGATGGATGGATATTAAATAAATTCAATCAAAAGTCAGCTTACAATGGAGCCTATGGAAGCCATTAAATTCTGCCTGTAGAGCCCTTAAAAACACATTCAAACACCTCCATTAGGGTTTTATAAACATGATGTAAGTATATATATATGGTAATGTAGCAACAGGCATATTTATAATAACATTTAATATTTACATATTTTGATAATTTTAAGCATATTTCAACACAATAACTCAAGATATTGTAACATGAGCGAGCAGTAGAGAATATGGAGTGTTTTTTTGTCCAAAACATATTTTGCTTTATTCGTTATTGACATGTTTCTTTCTACTTTATGATGTTTATTTTTTACGTGAGATTTCCAGTTTATTATATCGTCTATTATTCCACCCACAAATGTGTTTTTTTTTACTCTTTGTGTTTGACTTTGAAAAAAGCATTATTTTAGTTGTACTGAGATTCAAGGATAGTCTGTTTTTGTCAAACCATCTTTTTAATTTGGTCATTTCTTCTATTACTATTTGTATTAGCTTCTGTGCGTTCTGTCCTGAACAAAACGTAGTCAGGTCATCCGCAAATAATACTAACTTTAAGTCCTTTGTAACTTTACAAATGACATTAATATAAAGATTGAACAACGCTGGTCCCAGTATTAATCCCTGAGGTATGCCAAAAGATGTATTCAGCTCTGTAGAAGTGTGTTTTCCTGTCTTCACGAATTGCTTCCTGTTGGTTAAGTTGCTTCTTGCCCAGTTTAAGACTGTTACCATATTGTTCTAATTGGTTTATTAAGATATTATGAGTAATTTTGTCAAATGCTTTTGTTTGATCAATAAACACTGCAGCATCACACTTTTTTTACTATCTATTGCTTTGGTAATCGCTTTCGTTTTTTCGATTAATGCCATTGATGTTGAAATGTTGGCTCTGTATGGGATCTGCGTAAGTCCTGAACATGTGAAATCAAACCTGTGACGTTTGTCAGACCTGTGACGTCTGCGGATATGTCTATATGGTAAAGGCTTAACCAAAGGTCTTTGCGTTAGTCCGCCATTTTATTTAATGTTTGAGCATTTGTAGTCAGAACGACAAAATGCCCATCGTACGACAGAAGACCAAAAATTCTCAGTTGTTTGTTTTAAGTCGCACACGTCACTACACACACTTTCAGCCTCATCTGAAGTAAGAAAGTGCCTTACTTTTAACTTGTATGATTATTGGCAATGCACCTTCAATTAGGACAAAGTCTCTCTTCGTGTGGGCAAAGCACTTTAAAGAGTCCTGCTTCAGAAACCTGCGCCAGTATAAAGATGGATTTTCCAAAAAACTATGTTTAATGACGGCCTCGATGACTACTATTTACGGCAATGTGGGAGACTATGAAACCTTAAGTAATAACGGTAGGTTAAAAATGTCTTAAAGATACTTTAGCAATGTTAGCTTGGTTTGTTGTGTAGCTAACTTAGCCTTATAATGTAAGACAAATGCTTCACCGTCCTCAATGTCGCACTTAGCGCAGTTGATAGCCTATAGCCTCTGTTGTTTACAACTCGAAGCAGCCATGCAGCAGAGTTATTTACATGATATAGTATAGAAAAGCCTTTCATTGTCAATATACCCATGTATGCGTCCAGGATCTAGCATTACAAAGTTGCAGACTCTGTAGAAGTATAACTTTAGTCAGCGTATAGTTTCAGACTTGTTCGTCAGCGTGGTTTCGTTCCTCGCTTTCGTCCAACCGCGCATCCTCCTTGTTGCCGACAATTAAACACAGTGAGCCGCTGGCCTCTCTATATCATCTTGGACGTTGTGTTGTGGTGAAAGTCACTCAAAACAGATTGCTTGTGGCGGTCACCGATGTCCATAGGGCACAACAAAAGCAAGAAAGCAAAAAAAATACAAAATATGTCTGCCGGGCGGGGGCGAATGCTTACTGACCACAAGGGGGCGTGGTGAGGAGAGGTTCATTTGCATCAAACAACTCAGCCTCTTAAAAGTGTGAAAAACAATGACAGCACATTTTTTTGACAAAGAACCACCATTACATGTTATGTAGACCACAATAAAGTGTATAAATGTAGGAAAAAAATCATGATATGACTCCTTTAAAAAGAAAACCGTGTGCAGCTGTCAAGACACATTCCCAGTTAAACAAACACATTTGAATACAATGCAGTGTATTGATTGTAAAGTTGTATACTCCTGTAGTAAATATCAATACATCAATCATTTTTTTTGACAGGCTTTGTGTAAAAGGTGTTACTTTGAATCCTCAGGCAACGCCCGTCCAGAGCTGTCACACATGTACATGATGTGGTTCCACGTTAAAAACGTCAGGGCGCACACATTTGCATATTAATGAGGCAGAATGATATCAGGGCCACGCGGCTAACTGACACCATGTTTGTACACGCATTATCTAATTTGCTTATTGGCTTAAAATCGAGCACCTGCTCACAAACACAATGAGCACGGCGGAGGTGTGTGTGTTCGTGTGTGTGAAGCACAATAAGATCACGCCTTTACTCACCGTGTCTTATTTGGTCACATGATCTCATCCGCTTGTTGGCATTCAAGACCGCACACACACAAGTGCACACACACACACAGATGAGTTAGTGTCTGTTCATTATTAGAACATGACGTGTACTTGGTGGAACTGCTCCACTTTCTGTCCTAAAAACACCAAATATGTCCAACCTTGGTCAAAGAGGTCAAAGGTCAAAGTCATAGCAATGCTGATTAGGTCACATGAGAGGTCAAAGGGCACCCTGACACGATGCATTTAAGTCTGTTCCTTGTAATCACTAGTCATTAGGGAAACATCCACTTCCTGTTTGCTGCCCTCTTATTAGCACTGTGTGTGTGTGTGTGTGTGTGTGTGTGTGTGTGTGTGTGTGTTTGTGTGTGTGTGTGTGTGACACAAGTCCACACTTGTCATGTGGAGGTGCCTCGTAGTCTTCTTCAGCTTGAGAAGAGAGTCATTACTTTGTTTTTAGACTTCATTTCAAGCTTTACTCCAGTCTGCCCATTTAGCTAAGCTTGGTGTGTGTGTGTGTGTGTGTGTGTGTGTGTGTGTGTGTGTGTGTGTGTGTGTGTGTGTGTGTGTGTGCGCGTTTGCACTGACTTCTTTCCTGTCTAAAAATCGCTCTTTGTATGTTGCAGGGTCGCTTGCTCCCTTCAATTATTCATCAGCTTGTTTCCATGGCAACAGCTGCAGCCATGCGTGTGTGTGACAGCGGGAGGCGGGGCTTGATCAGCTCATTATACTGTATTGTGACATGCGGCGAGGAAATAGATGACATGACTGACATATACACGGCGCATGTTAGCATTAGCGTTAGCTTGGCCTGTTTCACGTGCTCGTAGAAGGCGTCACACCTCGCCTGCGTTGCTGTAGTTTAGGAAACTTCCAGAAACTTTCCTGTCATTTTCCTCTTCAACGGTTCCCTCCCTGTAAAACCAGTCAGCGTTAAATTATACAATTAGTGTCACCTTGTGAGGCAGGGTCTCCGGCAGCGGGCGTGCATACATGTGTCACCAGCAGGAGGCAGCAAAGGCACGCTCAGATTACAATATGATAGGAAAAATTGGTGTTTATGGGAGAGTGAGAGTGAAATTAATCCTGTTCAATCTGCAGCTGGAACACTGACCTACATGTTGGACTAGACCACACCCCCTTGTTGCAGCATCAGCCAATCACCTCACAGCTTTGTGTATAATGACAACATCACTCTATGTGGTCAATGCTAATGAGTGTTCTGGGACAGATTTAAAGGGGCCAATGAATATGTCTTGGGAATAGTTAACTTTATCCATTGAGGGCGCTCTTGTGCAGGTTCAGGTTTAAGACCCCCTGATGATTATTTTATTTTACTCATCCATCGTCCATCACATGAACAAGCCCTCCTCTTCCTCGTCATCCCGCCGTCGCCACACACTACCCCTCCCCCTCCTGCTCTGCTGCCTCATTTCATGGCTGCGCTTCACATCTGCAGCGCTCCTCCTTTGCTCCCCCCCTCCTACTCCCCCCCCCCACCGCCAGCGAGCGTCTGCAGGATGGCTCCTGTGTGAGGAGGCGCTCAACTCACAGCACAACAAGGGAGCGGGAGGACCTCGTCGTTTTTTTGGACGTAGCTGGGGCGGGCGGGGGGTTGAGGGGCGACGCCGAGCTTCGGCTTCATCATGATCGCCGTGTCGTTCAAATGCCGCTGTCAGATCCTGCGCAGGGTGAATAAAGGTAGAATGACACAGATGGAGATAGAGAGGAATGGCTGCTTGGTCCAACGTCATTGACTGTAAACTGATTGACAGCATCACTCTGTGTGTGTGTGTGTGTGTGCGCGCGTGTGTGCGAATGGATCAATGGAGTGCACGGCGGCGGGACGAGAGAGCTTCCGAGTGGGAGAGAGACAGCGTCTGAATGCAATATTCATGTTGTGAGCTAACGGCTGCTAGCTTCATGTGAACATCCACACTGCATACTTCCTGTACTGTATGTACACAGTCCATGTATGTATGTACACAGTGTCAGGTTCTACTCTTATAGTCGTCTTCAGTTAGTACTTGCGTGATCTTCTCTTCACTCAGTGGTTCTGGCCATCTGTCGTCATAGTTTGTGAGCGGGATGAAGCTTCCTCAGTCACGTATTGCCAACAAACTCCTCAGTGTTTGTGTTTTTTAACATAAGACTCATCAATGTTTGTTTTTTCAACACAAAACTCAGCCATTGGATGCTGTCCTACATCTGGAGGAGGAAGAAGACAGCTTTGATCTCCTTCAGCCGCTGCTGTGTATCTTATTCCCCCCCCCCCCCCCCCCCTCTGAGCGGCGCCACAGGAAGCGGGTCACGATCAATGTGGCGAGCAGAATGCTTAAACCGCGTGCTTGTGTGTTGCAGATGACGGTCCGTACACCAAACACTCGGCGGGCTCGAGACCTTCGGATGGAGCGCTGGCCATCAGGAGGCAGAGTATACCGGGTAACACTAACATGATGCAGCGGTGAAAGCGCACAATTGGGAGGAGCCAACTGTCTTGCTTTGATCACATGACTTTTAGACGAGTTCAGGGGGTGCACGGTGGTGGAGCTGATGAAGAAGGAGGGCACCACGCTCGGACTGACCGTCTCTGGCGGCATCGACAAAGATGGCAAGCCACGGGTATCGAACCTACGGCAGGGAGGAATCGCCTCCAGGTATGCAGCTGCTGCTGTCCTCATGTCCACCTTTTGATGCGTAAGAAACACAAACATATTTTTTTATTTGTATTTTTTTTTCAGGAGCGACCAGCTCAACGTGGGTGACTACATCCGCGCAGTGAACGGCATCAACTTGGCCAAGTTCCGTCACGACGAGATCATCAGTTTGCTAAAGAACGTGGGCGAGCGCGTGGTGCTGGAGGTGGAGTACGAGCTGCCGCCCGTCTGTGCGTGACGCCGCCCATCCTAGCACGCGCAGGACACGTGGCGTTGGCGTGCGAGTGACGTGTTGTTCGTGTGTGCACTTGCAGCCGTGCAGGGGTCAGGGGTCATGTTCAAGACCGTGGAGGTGACGCTGCACAAAGATGGAAACAGCTTCGGCTTCATCATCAGAGGTGACGTTTGTGTGTGTGCGTGGCAAAACGACATGACATGGTATGACTTCCTGTCATGTAGGCGGAGCCACTGAAGACAGGAACAAGTCCCGGCCCATCGTCATAACAACCATTCGCCCGGGCGGGTCCGCAGACCGGTGAGCCACCTTGATCGTGTGTTCACGTACCGTGGACCCTCTCACTCGGCCCTCTTTCTCCCTCTGCAGGGAGGGAACCATCAAGCCGGGCGATCGCTTGCTGAGCATCGATGGGATCCGTCTCCATGGCAACACGCTGTCAGAGGCCATGAATATCCTTAAGCAGTGCGGTCAGGAAGCCACGCTGCTCTTAGAGTACGACGTGTCCGTCATGGGTGAGAAGATGACGCATCACCTGTGACATCCACATGGGAGCTATCGCCTGACCTTTAACCTTCTGTCAAGACTCGGTCGCCACGGCGTCCGGCCCACTGCTGGTGGAGGTTGCCAAGGCGACGGGCTCCAGTCTGGGCGTGGCTCTGTCCACCTCCATGTTCTGCAGCAAGCAGGTCATCGTTATTGACAAAGTCAAACCGGCCAGCATAGCTGACAGGTGCCTGACCTCTGACCTCTCACCTACCACATATCACACTGGCGCTTATATGTCGTGGTGTGTGTGTGTGCGTGCGTGTGTGTGTGTGTGTGTGTGGGCAGGTGCGGCGCTCTCCATGCAGGAGATCACATTTTGTCCGTGGATGGAAAGTCAATGGAGTTCTGTTCTTTGGCTGAAGCGACTCAGCTGCTCTGCGCTTCCTGTCAGACCGTGCGTATGGAGATCCTGCCTCAGCACCAGGCCCGGCCTGCCCTCAGCGCACCACAGCAAGGTACAAACACAAAGTCTAACAGGCCCTGAACGCACAGCAGCAAAGTATAAACACAGAGTCTAACTAACCCTAAATGTACCGCAGCGAGGTTCAAAAACAGAGTCTAACTGGCATTGAATGCACCGCAGCAAGGTACAAACAGAGTGTAACTAACCCTAAACGACCCGCAGCAAGGTATAAACACGGAGTCTAACTGGTCCTGAACGCACCGCAGCAAGGTATAAACACGGAGTCTAACTGGCCCTGAACACACCACAATTAGGTACAAACACGAAGTCTAACTGGCCCTGAACACGCCAGAATTAGGTACAAAAACAGAAATGGAAGCTATGTATGTTTAGCGCAGGGATGCTAAACGGCGGAAACGGACACATTGACTTGAATAAAAATTATTTCACTGCCGCTACGCATCCAGTGGAAAACCGGGCTAACTGGACTTGAATGCACTGCAGTAAGGTACAAACACAGAGTCTAACTGGCCATGAATGCACCACAGTAAGGTACAAACACAGAGTCTAACTGGCCCTGAATGCACTGCAGAAAGGTACAAACACAGAGTGTAAATAACCCTAACTGAACCGCAGCAAGGTATAAACATGGAGTCTAACTGGCCCTGAACACACCGCAGCAAGGTACAAACACGGAGCCTAACTGGCTCTGAACGCAGCGCATCAAGGCACAAACACAAAGTCTAACTAACCCTAAATGCACCGCAGCAAGGTACAAACACGGAGTCTAACTGGCCTTGAAGGCACCGGAGCAAAGTACAAACATTGGGCCTAACTGGCCCTGAAGGCACCGCAGCAAGGTACAAAGTTATATTTTGAAATTAAACTGGATAATTTATTTGTGTTTGTGCATGACTTCCTGTCTAACACAAGCAGATGTTGGCAAAATTGAACCGCCGTGTCGTGGCGACCGACTGAAATGGAAGCTATGTATGTTTAGCGCAGGGATGCTAAACGGCGGACACGGACACATTGACTTGAATAAAAATTATTTCACTGCCGCTACGCATCCAGTGGAAAACCGGGCTAACTGGACTTGAATGCACTGCAGTAAGGTACAAACACAGAGTCTAACTGGCCATGAATGCACCGCAGTAAGGTACAAACACAGAGTCTAACTGGCCATGAATGCACCGCAGTAAGGTACAAACACAGAGTCTAACTGTCCCTGAATGCACCGCAGCAACGCCATCAACAACCAACCTCTGACCTGTCCTGCTGTCTTGACCTTAAACACCCTCCTGCATGTGTGTTCAGTAAAGGTGCAGCGTTCTCCCCGCACCCTCCCCTGGGAGACCGGTGGCTCCGCCCCTGTCCTCCCACCTTACCACTACAACACATACCACCCTGACCAGTCAGGTGCCAGATCCCAGAACCGGCACGCAAACAACTCCTGTATGTGTGCCTCTTTCTCTTTACAGGAGTGTGTGCGTGTGTGTGCGTGCCTGTGTGCGCGAGAAAGATGCTGACCTTCCCGTCTTTCCACAATGCAGCGCTCAGCCACTCGTTCTCGCCGGGTTCCATGTCGGCCTACAGTCTCTCGTCCCTCAACATGAGCACCCTGCCCCGGAGCGCGTATCCCACAAGTCCACGGGGCACGCTGATGAGGAAGAAGCAGAAGAAGAAGGACTTTAAGAGTTCCTGTGAGTCTCATACCATGATGAGATGATGACATGGCCGCTATGGCGAGATGATACTCATGCGTGCTCTCTCAGTGTCATTGGCGTCCAGCACTGTGGGTCTTGCCGGTCAGGTGGTGCACACGGAAACCACGGAGGTGGCGTTGCTAGGCGACGGCATCATGGGCTTTGGCCTTCAGCTGCAAGGCGGAGTCTTCGCCACCGAGACACTGTCTTCGCCGCCACTCATCGCCTACATCGACCCCGACAGTCCCGCTGAGAGGTAACCACTCGGCACATTAACCAGGTTTACTAACAGCTAATGTTGTATTTGTGTGGAGGTGTGGCATCCTGCAGATTGGAGACAGGATCTTGTCCATAAATGGGGTTCCAACTGAAGACTCCACTTTGGAAGAAACCAATCAGCTGCTCAGAGACTCCTCCATCACAGCACAACTCACCCTGGAGATCGAGTTTGATGTGGCTGGTAAGCACGCACGCACACATACACAGGCTGCGGTTTACGTGCGTTTTGAGGTGTCTGGCTTTGTTTATTTCAGAGTCAGTCATTCCGTCCTCGGGAACTTTTCACGTGAAGCTTCCAAAGAAACCAGGAGTAGAGTTGGGAATCACCATCAGCTGTGAGTCCACACCGTGAATAGAAGAATGACGTGAACATGACATCCTGTTTGTGTTGTTGTGTCACTGCAGCGCCGTCCAACAGGAAATCGGGTGACCCTCTGATCATTTCGGACATCAAAAAGGGCAGCGTGGCTCACAGGTGAGGAGACCACACGCTGACAATGAGAAGATCGACCTAATCTTTGGCTGCACTGGTCCAGGACGGGGACGCTGGAGTTGGGAGACAAGCTGCTGGCCATCGATAACATCCGCGTAGAGAACTGCTCCATGGAGGAGGCCGTCCACATCCTGCAGCAGTGTGAGGAGCTGGTGAAGCTGAAGATCCGTAAAGATGAAGACAACTCAGGTAGCGCTGACGGCAGCGTCCCTCTTTAGCGCGCACACATGAATGACCACGAGTGGTGCACACGTTTCAGACGAGCAAGAAGTGTCAGGCAGCATCATCTACACGGTGGAGCTGCAACGCTACGGCGGTCCGCTAGGAATCACCATCTCAGGCACCGAGGAGCCTTTTGACCCCATCATCATCTCCTCACTCAGCAAAGGGGGGCTGGCAGAGAGGTGGACATTCACATAACTTGATGACCTATTGTATGTGTAAATAGTCCATAATGGCACCTGCGTGAAGTTGGCCCACCCACCCCTCGCAAAACTCTGTTGAAATAGTCTCAGTCGTCTGCGCTGTTGAAGTGGTTGTTTGTGCTGTTTGAGTTATTAAATATTATTTTATAGGTCAATACAAGGTAAGCCATTTGTGATACAAACAGTTTTCCTCTAACTATTATAGTTTTTAAGTTTTATGTTGTTAATGTTTTATGTGCGCTAACCACTGTATCACGGTACTGCCTAGAATTAACATGTATTTGTTCTCTGTACTATATAATATAATATGTTAATAACATAAAAACAATACTATTAGACAGGAATGACTTAAAAACTAATATTTAGAGGGAAGATTTTTGCAGCACAAATGTAGCACAAACTATTCGAACAATTTTGAGGAGATTTTGACAAAGTGAGGTGCGGGGTGGTTATGAATAATAAAATATTAATAACATAAAAATGTATAAAAGTTAATAACTTGGAAACTATATTGTTAGACCAAAACATTTTGCAGCACAAACAAATAGGACAAGAGGACATAAGGGAGATTCTGACATGGTTGGAAGGCTGGTTATGAATAATAACACATTATTACAATTAAACCGTAACGATACAAATGAAAATTTCTGCTGCTTAAAGGATTGAGATGGGTTTGCGGAGCTTTTGAGAAGGTGGGGATGCTGGTTATGAATCATAATTCGTTAATAACTTATGAAGCGGTCAGGTGCAAGCCTGGCTCAGGGAGGAAGACGCCCCTGCCATGCAGAGTCCCCAGGGATTGTACCAACTAGTCCTTTCAACAAATTCTGAACCATGATAGTTAGACCAAGGGTGTCGAAAATTACGGCCCGTTGACGTAATCAATTTGGCCCGTGAGACGTCATGAGTTTAATAACGAATTTTACACTTAGATAGATTGCATTCACTTTAACAGTCTGATAAATGTGATGCTGCAATTGTGTCACCATTTAGATGACATGGGGAGAAATGATCTGACCCAATACAAACAACCTTCCCTAGTAATGGTGCAAAAAAGAAAAATTCAACCAACAGAAAATGTAAACAGACATGGTCACACATAACACAATCTGCTCACTAAACTTTGGGGACATTATATAAAATGTCCATGCACCATTAAAAAAAAAAAAAAAAATCTAAATTACACCAATTTTAAGTCCATTACAAAGCATGATAGGAAGATGCACAACACTCTCCACACTTATCAATGTTTGATATTTCTGGTTGATTACAAAACTTCAAGGAGGTTGTCAGGGAAGTAAACAAGTCAAACTTTCACATACTCTACTCTATATTATAAATAGTTGGGGTTTTGGCATCAGCCGCTGGACTAAATCTGACCAATGTAAGTCTATGAGCACAAACTGATGAAGCCTACTCGGATGAGCGGCGAAACGTCTTCTAAGACAAACCAAACAGTCCAGTTGCGATCAATTGAATGCCCTGAGATGACAATGACCTGGATGAATGAGAACATTCATGGATAAATGAATGATTAATATCATATATACACTGTATGCACAGGCTATATACGTTACATGCAGTCAGCTTTCGGCCCTCGACCATACTTTTTTAGCCCAACGTGGCCCCCAAGTCAAAAAGTTTGGACAACCCAGAGTTACACCAAAACGTTTTGCGACACAAACCAGCGCAAACGAACGGGACACGTTTAGGGAGATTTTGACATTGTTGGAGAGCTAGTTATGAATAATAACACGTTAATACCATAAAAAACTAAAAACCCTAACAGCACAAACAAACATTTCTGCAGCAAAAACAATTCATACTGGTTTTGGGAGATTTTGAGAAGGTGGGGGGGTGGTTATGAACCATCATTTGTTAATAACTTAAGAACTATATTAGTTAGACCAAAGGTTTCTGCAGCACAAACAAATGAGACAAGTATGAGGAGATTTTGACATAGTTGAGGACTGTTTATACATAACACGTTAATTACATGTTAGTAACAAAAAAACACATAAAACGTTAATAACTTAAACTATACTAGTTAGACCAGTGATGTCAAACATGCGGCCCGTGGGCCGGATCAGGCCCTCGAACAGGTTCAATCCGGCCCGCGAGATGAGTCAGTGTAAAATTGAGCTGCATTTTTAAATTAAATAAACTGTTTTTCTAAATGTGTCCACTGGATGTCGCAATAGCAATTCTGTTAGGCAAGCAAATTGTTTATATCGGGGCGAGCAAGTATACCAAGCAAGAGGTACACAGTAGCGGGGCTGGGACTCCTCCCCCCTGACCCAACGTAAAACACACAGGAGTAAAATAAACAACTGGTAACCCCACTTAAAATGCTGCATGAGACACATTGATATGGTTCTGTGAAAATTAGTTTCTTCTGTGAAAATTCAAAGAAAGTGAACAGTGGAAAGACAAATGAGGTAGTTGATACATAGAGGAGTTTTTATTTATGCTTTCTTATGTTTTTTGTTCAATCCTACATGGGCTGTGACTTAAAGTTGAATTGCTTTGTAGATACACTGAGATTAAGTCTAAATTAATTGTGTTCTTCATGGAGTTTTTGAAACTGTACCATTTTTTTCCGCAGATTTTTCAACTAACTTGAGTTGTTTTGTCAAGAGGATCATATGTGATATGTCCTTTTTTCAGAATGTGCTTGTTCTATTTTAGGCCAAAGTAAAACCAAGAAAACAATCTGAAGTTGCCGTAGTTGTATTTTAAAGTTATTATGCCATGATTTTACCAGTCCGGCCCACGTAGGAATAGATGGTTCTCCATGCGGCCCCTGAGCTAAAATGAGTTTGACACCCCTGAGTTAGACCAAAACTTTTTGCAGCACAAACAAATGGGACACCTTCAGGGAGATTTTGACATTATTGATTGGCTGGTTAGGAATAATAACATGCGAATACCATAAAAAACATCAATAACTTATAAACTGTAATTGTACAAACACAAATGTCTGCAGCACAAACGATTTAGACTAGTTTGGGGGGATTTTGAGAGGGTGCGGGGGGGGGGGGGGGGGGGCTGGTTGGGAATCATCATTTGTTAATAACTTAAAGGCCTACTGAAATGAATTTTTTTTATTTAAACGGGGATAGCAGATCTATTCTATGTGTCATACTTGATCATTTCGCGATATTGCCATATTTTTGCTGAAAGGATTTAGTATAGAACAACGACGATAAAGATTGCAACTTTTGGTATCTGATAAAAAAAAAGGCTTGCACCTACCGGAAGTAGCGTGACGTAGTCAGTTGAACATATACGCAAAGTTTCCTATTGTTTACAATGATGGCCGCATGAAGTGAGAGAGATTCGGACCGAGAAAGCGACAATTTCCCCATTAATTTGAGCGAGGATGAAAGATTTGTGGATGAGTAAAGTGCAAGTGAAGGACTAGTGGGGAGTTGAAGCTATTCAGATAGGGAAGATACTGTGAGAGCCGGGGGTGACCTGATATTCAGCTGGGAATGACTACAACAGCAAATAAACACAAGACATATATATACTCTATTAGCCACAACACAACCAGGCTTATATTTAATATGCCACAAATTAATCCTGCATAAAAACACCTGCGTGTTTGTTATGCTAGCTCCTCTGCTAGCTCCTAGCTCCATAGAACACGCCAATACAATTCAAACACCTGATCAACACACACAATCACTCAGCCCAAAAGACCGTTCACCTAACCCAAGGTTCATAAAGCTTATATATTTTTAAAAAGTTACGTACGTGACGCGCACATACGGTCAAGCTATCAAATGTTTAGCAGCCAAGGCTGCATACTCACGGTACCTGATATTCAGCTGGGAATGACTACAACAGTAAATAAACACAAGACATATATATACTCTATTAGCCACAACACAACCAGGCTTATATTTAATATGCCACAAATTAATCCTGCATAAAAACACCTGCGTGTTTGTTATGCTAGCTCCTAGCTCCTATGCTAGCTCCTAGCTCCATAGAACACGCCAATACAATTCAAACACCTGATCAACACACACAATCACTCAGCCCAAAAGACCGTTCACCTAACCCAAGGTTCATAAAGCTTATATATTTTAAAAAAGTTACGTACATACGCAAAAAAAAGTTGCGCACATACGGTCAAGCGATCAAATGTTTAGAAGCCAAAGCTGCATACTCACAGTAGCACGTCTGCGTCTTTGTCATCCAAATCAAAGTAATCCTGGTAAGAGTCTGTGTTGTCCCAGTTCTCTACAGGCGTCTGTGTATCGAAGTCAAAAGTCCTCCTGGTTAGAGTCTCTGTTATCCGAGTTCTTCCATCTTGACTGCATCTTTCGGGAATGTAAACAAAGAAGCGCCGGCTGTGTACTGTTGTGGCTGACTACGTTCGAAAAATACGTCCATTTCGCACCGACAACTTTCTTCTTTGCTTGCTCAGCTTCCTTCTCCATAATGCAATGAACATGATTGCAACAGATTCACGAACACAGATGTCCAGAATACTGTGGAATTATGAAATGAAAACAGATCTTTTTCGTATTGGCTTCAATGTGGAAGGCATACCCGTGTTCGCCGGGCTACGTCACGCGCATACGTCATCCTCAGAGGCGTTTCGAACCGGAAGTTTAGCGGCAAATTTAAAATGTCACTTTATAAGTTAACCCGGCCGTATTGGCATGTGTTATAATGTTAAGATTTCATCATTGATATATAAACTATCAGACTGCGTGGTCGGTAGTAGTGGGTTTCAGTAGGCCTTTAAGAACTATATTAGTTAGACCAAAACTTTTTAAAGCGCAAACAAATGAAACAAGTTTGAGGAGATTTTGACATGGTTGTGGACTGTTTATGAATAATTACATGTTAGTAACATAAAACGTTAATAACTTGAAAACTATGATAGTTAAACCAGCACAAACAGTTGCGTTTTGTGAGGGGCCAACTTCACACAGGTCATTGTGGGCGATGACGTAGGGAATGTCCCCCCCTGTTGGTGACACTAGTGAGCACACCGAGCAGTCGGCTGTCAATCAATAGTGACCAAATGTTCGCTTTGTTTTCGTTCAGGACGGGCGCGATCCACGTGGGCGATCGTATCTTGGCCATCAACAGCAGCAGCCTGAAGGGCAAACCTCTGAGCGAGGCCATTAGTCTGCTGCAGCAGGCGGGAGAGACGGTCACGCTCAAGATCAAGAAGCAGGGCGAGCGTACGTGCTCGCTCGCGGCCGTCACACCACCCGGGAAGGCGGACGCACATGTTACCGTCTGCCCTGTGTTCGCAGTGTCCAGTCCCAAGTCCTGCG
This sequence comes from Entelurus aequoreus, assembly GCF_033978785.1. Taxonomy (NCBI): domain Eukaryota; kingdom Metazoa; phylum Chordata; class Actinopteri; order Syngnathiformes; family Syngnathidae; genus Entelurus; species Entelurus aequoreus. Next base: position 9,945,709 of record NC_084742.1, on the reverse strand, counting down.
TGATTGGCTCAGTGACGGGGGCGGGGCCTAACCAGGAGAACCACGAGGAGGATGAGGAGGAGCCTGTTGTCATGGTAGCACCCCCTTCCAGTCAGAGGTTGTTCAACACGCTGCCGTCCGTAGACAGCGCCGTGGAGTCCTGGGATGGATCCAACATGGATGGCAGCTTCTCTGGCCCGGGTAGGCACATGACCTGTGACCTTTGCACTCAGAAGCGACACACATGCTGACTTTCGTTCCACATGTAGCTGCGCCATTCCAGTCGTCGGCTTTCACCTTCCACGAGTGGCGCAACGCCAAGATCAGCAACAGCCAATCACCCGCCTCCTCCCGCCAAAGAGCCAATCCGCTGTCAGACCTCGGCCTCAACGATGACTGGGATCAGGCCGCACTCGGAGGGTGAGCGCGGCCTTTTTTAATAAAAACACTCCAAACATTTTACCATCGAGCTAAGAGCAGTCACAATGTAGCATGTTAGCATTCCTAATCTACGCCAATGACACTTGTTAGCAAAGAGCAGTCTACAGTGTAGCATGTGAGCATTTCTAGTCCACACCAATGACACTTGTTTACACCGAGCTAAGCGCAGGGTTAGCATTCTTCAACCACATCAATGGCACTTAACATCAAGCTAGGAGCAGTCACAGTGTAGCATGTTAGCACTCTTTAACTACATCACTGACACCTGTTAGCATTGAGCTAAGAGCAGTCACAGTCTAGCATGTTAGCATTCTTTAACCACATCAATGACACTTGTTAGCATTGAGCTAAGAGCAGTTCCAATCGAGCATGTTAGCATTCTTAATCCACATCAGTGAAAGTTGTTAGCGTCGAGCTAAGAGCAGTTCCAGTCTAGCATGTTAGCATTCTTTAACCACATCAATGACACTTGTTAGCATCGAGCTAAGAGCAGTTCCAATCTAGCATGTTAGCATTCTTTAACCACATCAATGACACTTGTTAGCATCAAGATAGGAGCAGTCACAGTGTAGCATGTTAGCATTCGTTACCCACATCACTGACACCTGTTAGCATTGAGCTAAGAGCAGTCACAGTGTAGCATGTTAGCATTCTTTAACCACATCACTGACACTTGTTAGCATTAAGCTAAGAGCAGTTCCAATCGAGCATGTTAGCATTCCTAATCCACATCAGTGAAAGTTGTTAGCATCAAGCTAGGTGCAGTCACAATGTAGCATGTTAGCATTCTTTAACCCCATCAGTGACACTTGTTAGCAATGAGCTAAGAGCAGTTCCAGTCTAGCATGTTAGCATTCTTTAACCACATCAATGACACTTGTTAGCATCAAGATAGGAGCAGTCACAGTGTAGCATGTTAGCATTCGTTACCCACATCACTGACACCTGTTAGCATTGAGCTAAGAGCAGTCACAGTGTAGCATGTTAGCATTCTTTAACCACATCACTGACACTTGTTAGCATTAAGCTAAGAGCAGTTCCAATCGAGCATGTTAGCGTTCCTAATCCACATCAGTGAAAGTTGTTAGCATCAAGCTAGGTGCAGTCACAATGTAGCATGTTAGCATTCTTTAACCCCCTCAGTGACACTTGTTAGCAATGAGCTAAGAGCAGTTCCAGTCTAGCATGTTAGCATTCTTTAACCACATCACTGACACTTGTTAGCATTAAGCTAAGAGCAGTTCCAATCGAGCATGTTAGCATTCCTAATCCACATCAGTGAAAGTTGTTAGCATCAAGCTAGGTGCAGTCACAATGTAGCATGTTAGCATTCTTTAACCCCATCAAAGACACTTGTTAGCATTGAGCTAAGAGCAGTCACAGTGTAGCATGTTAGCATTCCTAATCCACTTCAATGAAACTTGTTAGCATCAAGCTAGGTGCAGTCACAATGTAGCATGTTAGCATTCTTTAATTACATTAATGGCATTTGTTAGCATCGAGCTAAGAGCAGTTCCGATCTAGCATGTTAGCATTCTTTAACCACATCAAAGACACTTGTTAGCATTGAGCTAAGAGCAGTCACAGTGTAGCATGTTAGCATTCTTTAACCACATCAATGACACTTGTTAGCATCGAGCTAAGAGCAGTCTCACTGTAGCATGTTAGCATTCCTAATCCACATCAATGAAACTTGTTAGCATCAACCTAGGAACCGTCACAATGTAGCATGTTAGCATTCTTTAACCCCATCACTGACACTTGTTAGCATCGAGCTAAGACTAGTTCCAATCTAGCATGTTAGCATTCTTTAACCACATCAATGACACTTGTTAGCATCAAGCTAGGCGCAGTCACAGTGTAGCATGTTAGCATTCCAAATCCACATCAATGACACTTGTTAGCATCGAGCTAGGTGCAGTAACAAGAGTGTGTCTGTGCCTGCAGAACCTGTAATGTCGCCAGTGGTCTTATTTCTGACAGCAGGTATCACTCTGACCTTTGAACTTTAACCACCTCACCCGGTGACCGGTGCCCCCTTTTTGTCCACTCGTCTCTTCACGCTCTTCTCCAGCATGTCTGCTCCGACTTCCTCTTGTGTGTGTGTTTGTGTGTGTGTGTGAATGTGTGAGTGTGTGTGTAAAATAATCCTTCACTGAACTCTGACCTCTGCTCCAGGTTCATTGTGGGCCATGATGGGACTGAACCCGACCAGGAAGAGAACTTCTGGTCTCAGGCCCTAGAGGATCTGGAGACGTGTGGTCAGAGTGGAATCCTCAGAGAACTGGAGGTGCACACACACACACACACACACACACACACACACACACACACACACACACACACACACACACACACACACACACACACACACACACACACACACACACACACACACACACACACACACATTATTGTATGTGTTACCTTCTTGAGACCTCCGAATAATGCCTACCTCTTTAGGACCACCCTTTCTAGACATATAAAGATTGGTATTTACAACATTGATGATACATACAGTACATACTAAGAAAATATAAAAAAGCTTGTTGGGAAAAATGAGTTGGAATTTCACAAGAAAAAGGCAGTATTATAATAAAAGTCGTAGTTTTACTCAACGCAAGTCAAACTTTTACAAGAAAAACTGAACATTTGTGCAATATTATGATAAAAGTTGGAAATTTACTTTACAAAATTCACAATTTTTTAAGAAAACTTACATTTTTTTGGCAATATAATAATAATCGGAATTTTACTTGGCAAAATTATGACAAAAGTCATAATTTTACTCAAAAAATGTCACTATTTCACAAGAACAACAAAAAAAATGGCCATATTGTGATAAAATTTAGAATTTTATATGACAAATGTCACCACTTTGCATTAAAATGTAATCATTTTACATTAAAAAAATAATACTTTTACGAGAAAATATTGCAATATTACAGAAGCAGAAAGAATATGAGAAATTGTTCCCGATTTTATAAGAAAAAAGTCGACACATTGTGAGAAAAAGACTGCTTTTAGTTAAAAAAAAAAAAAAGGTATTTAAATTTTTTGTTTGTAGTTGGTTTTTAATCTTCATTATTTACTTCAAATTATTACAGTATGTCTCTATCCATCCATCCATTTTCTACCGCTTGTCCCTTTCAGGGTCGCGGGGGGGTGCTGCAGATAGCATTTTTATTTGGTTTTTAAAATAAATTTTGGCCAAAGGGGGCGCATTTCAATTTCTTACACACACTTGTTATTACATATGTTGGCTAGAGGAGAGCACTTCAAATTGTAAACACACTTGTTATTTCATATGTTGCACTTTTAAAATGGTCACACAGTCAATTTGAAAAATTCTTCCTTTTTTGGACCACCCTAATTTTGATAGATATCACCACCAGGGGTGCAAATGAGACATTCTCTATTAGATGCAATGGTTTTTCCAAATTGGGACCATGATTTCAGTCCTAACTTGTTCACCGGTCCTCATATGGAAGGTACTTTCCCTTGTTGATGTCTCAAGAAGGGTAGAAATACAAGAACACAAACACACGTGTCAAAGGAGAAGGGGCGGGGCTTTGTCATAACTTTGACCCAAAAAAAAGAGTAAGAGCTGATTGTTTTACAGGAGTGTGAAAAGGAGGCGGAGCTCGTCACTGGGGTATCGTTTTCTCCTGTGTGTCTTTGAACGCCACTCACTGAACTAGTCGAACTAACATGAAATTAACTTTTTGACTAACACGTTGGGGCACGTTAGCGTGTGTGACGCCTGATTGGCTGAGAGCTTCCATCAAAAAGTGTGCTGACGGTGACGTGAACACACCATGTGACCATGTCTCCACGTCTCCGATTGGCTCTCTCCAGGCAACCATCATGTCAGGCTCCTCCCTCAGTCTCAACCAGGACCCCGCCCCCATGCGCAGCACGCTCGGACGCCAGGCGAGCTTCCAGGAGCGCAGCAGCACCCGACCCCTGGTGACCCCGCGCTCAAACACTTTGCCCTCTGACCCCCAGCGCCGAGCCTTCGCCATGAAGAAGATGAGGCAGGAAGTCAATGACATTCTCAACCAGAACCCAGTAGAACTTCACAAAGTTGGTGTCATGTGTTCAGAAGCGTGTCACATGGTGCGCATCACATGTTCACACTACATGTGTGTGTGTGTGTGTGTGTGTGTGTGTGTGTGTGTGTGTGTGTGTCTCAGCTGACTGTGGAGAAGTCTTCTGACTCGGAGGACTTTGGCTTCAGCGTGTCAGACGGCGTGTTGGACCGCGGCGTGTACGTCAACAACATCCGAGCGGGCGGTCCGGCGGAGCGCGGCGGCCTGCAAGCGTACGACCGCTTGCTGCAGGTAAGGAGAGCTCAGAGGTCAGAGGTCAGCGCGTGCCTCCCAACGTGTGTTTGCGTGCAGATCAACCACGTCCGCACGCGAGACTTTGACTGCTGCCTCGTGGTGCCGCTCATCGCCGAGTCGCCAAACCACTTGGAGCTGGTCATCAGCCGAAACCCCGCCTCCTCCACCAACCCGCTGGCCAATCACACGGAAGGACGCTCCTGTCCGACGGAATCGTCCGAGCCGCGCGCGGACACCGAGAACGTTGACGCTCCCATCAAGTGGAAGAAGCCGGGGGAGGGTCTGGGGGCGGGGCTAGTCACCAACACTTCCTTTTAGTGGTGTTGCTGGAACCACCAGACCCCGCCCCCTAGCCGGCCCCCCACTCCCACGGTGCTACACAAACTCTCCATTGCAGTGAACTTTGAGCTCTGAAAGCACACTGATGGAGCAGCCACCTCCCGTCGTCAAGCGGAGTTACGAGAGAAGCACAGCTGTGGTTGCCATGGAGACCACACACACACTCCAGTCAGTCTAAAGAGCTAATGAACGCTCCAGGAGGGAAAAGTAATATTATGACAAAGACACTAAGAAGTTCTCAAATATTTTTTTTTACAATTACACGTGACTTGACTGGCCACACTGTGTGTGTGTGTGTGTGTATGTGTGTGTGTGTGTGTGTGTGTGTGTGTGCACTTGTCGTCTTTGGCCAGAGAACCCCCGCCCCCATTTCCCTTAGCCAATAGACAGGCAGGATGACAGACAGATTCATCTGATTGGCTGGAACCAATCATTCAAAAGATGCCTGATTCTGATTGGTTCTCTTCCCCAGGTTAACCAATCAGCTTCCAGGAAGCAGCCAAGCATGACCCCCCCCCCCCCCCCTCCAGTAGCTGTGATCTATTATGCTAATCAATTGGTGTGTTTTTGATTGACTGTTGTCACTTTTCTGTTTGTTTGTTACCATGACGACTGGACCTCAAACTGTGTACAATAGATTAAAAAAAAAAAAGGTTCAGTCCGTCATCATCGAGCCATAAAACCATTTTACATTAATGTATATATATATATAAATATATATATATATATATATATATAAAAAAAAAATCCTGTTAAACAGGGAACTTGTGAAGCGTGCGTGTGTCAACGTTTGAGTTCTCATTGGAACGATAACGTTCAAAGCCACCAATCAGAAACCTCCTTGAAACCACTCGCTGCTCTGATTGGTCGTCTTATTTGGACCTGGACAGATGTTAACTGAAGCACAGACTGGTGGCCATCATGCTAGCCAGGAGCTGGCAGACACGAGCACAGGGCCAACTTGGCACAAAGCTAATATCAGCTGTCGTCACCCCGTGAAAAGAAGCGCAGCTAACATTATGAATACACCGCAGACTAACAGCATACGTTAATGATAATATATCAGTTATTAACATTTATTATGACACTATTAATTCACAAAAAAGAGAGAAAGGCTAACAGCGAACCTGCTTGAAATCAGGGGAATGAGTCTGATGTTGAGGGACGTGGCTTCAGAATGCGCGTGATCAAGCCATACACACTGTGTTTGTACGCACGTGCTGCGTACGTGCGTGCACGTGTTTGCGTGCGCAAGCAACATCGCAGGGATTTGCACTTGGCCTCCACCACACTCCCTACACACGTGCACGCGCACGCACACGCATTGGACTGCCATTGGAACTAAAGAGTCCATTCCCATGTAGCTTCACCAACCAAACCGTATTTTCTTTAAGGAACAAGGATGTTGTAAAGTATTTTTCTACTAATTTAATACTTTGGTAGCATGATGTTCCTGCTGTTTGTCCTGTCTCCACTTTCTTTGTATGGACGACTACTGAGCAACAATAAAGACCCACTATAGTAGTACTAGTCTTGGTTTTATCAGGACAACAACTACCGGTACTCACTCTATTTCACATGCTACTATTACTAGTACTAGTATTACTAGGACAACTACTCACTTTATTTCACCTACTACTATTAGTAGTACTAGTATTACTGCGACTGCACACATGCTACTATTACTAGTACTAGTATTACTAGGACACCTACTCACTTTATTTCACCTACTACTATTAGTAGTACTAGTATTACTAGGACACCTACTCACTTTATTTCACCTACTACTATTAGTAGTACTAGTATTACTAGAACAACTACTCACTTTATTTAACCTACTACTATTAGTAGTACTAGTATTACTAGGACACCTACTCACTTTATTTCACCTACTACTGTTAGTAGTACTAGTATTACTGCGACTGCACACATGCTACTATTACTAGTACTAGTATTAGTAGGACACATACTCACTTTATTTCACCTACTACTATTAGTAGTACTAGCATTACTAGAACAACTACTCACTTTATTTCACCTACTACTATTAGTAGTACTAGTATTACTACGACAATAGCTCACTTTATCTCACCTACTACTATTAGTAGTACTAGCATTACTAGAACAACTACTCACTTTATTTCACCTACTACTATTAGTAGTACTAGTATTACTACGACAATAGCTCACTTTATCTCACCTACTACTATTAGTAGTAATAGTATTATTAGGACAACTGCTCACTTTATTTCACCTACTACAATTACTAGTACTAGTACTACTAGAACAACTACTCACTTTATCTCACCTACTACTATTAGTAGTACTAGTATTACTAGGACAACTACTCACTTTATTTCACCTATTACTATTAGTACTAGTATTACTAGGACAACTACTCACTTTATTTCACCTATTACTGTTAGTACTAGTATTACTACGACTGTACTACTTATTTCATATTTTCACCTACTACTATTAGTATCAATCAATCAATGTTTATTTATATAGCCCTAAATCACAAGTGTCTCAAAGGGCTGCACAAGCCACAACGACATCCTCGGTACAGAGCCCACATACGGGCAAGGAAAAACTCACCCCAGTGGGACGTCAATGTGAATGACTATCAGAAACCTTGGAGAGGACCGCATATGTGGGTAACCCCCCCCCCTCTAGGGGAGACCGAAAGCAATGGATGTCGAGTGGGTCTGACATAATATTGTGAAAGTCCAGTCCACAGTGGATCTAACACATCAGCGAGAGTCCAGTCCATAGTGGGGCCAGCAGGAAACCATCCCGAGCGTAGACGGGTCAGCAGCGCAGAGATGTCCCCAACCGATGCACAGGCTAGTGGTCCACCCTGGGTCCCGGCTCTGGACAGCAAGCACTTCATCCACGGCCACCGGACCTGTGCAACCCCCCCTCCAAGGAAGAGGGGAGCAGAGGAGAGAAGAAAAGAAACGGCAGATCAACTGGTCTAAAAAGGGAGTCTATTTAAAGGCTAGAGTATACAAATGAGTTTTAAGATGGGACTTAAATGCTTCTACTGAGGTAGCATCTCTAACTTTTACCTGGGAAGGCATTCCAGAGTACTGGAGCCCGAATAGAAAACGCTCTATAGCCCGCATACTTTTTTTTGGCTCTGGGAATCACTAATAAGCCGGAGTTCTTTGAACGCAGATTTCTTGTATATGGTACAATACAATCGGCAAGATAGGATGGAGCTAGACCGTGTAGTATTTTATACGTAAGTAGTAAAACCTTAAAGTCACATCTTAGGTGCACAGGAAGCCAGTGCAGGTGAGCCAGTATAGGCGTAATATGATCAAACTTTCTTGTTTTTGTCAAAAGTCTAGCAGCCGCATTTTGTACCAACTGTAATCTTTTAATGCTAGACATAGGGAGGCCCGAAAATAATACATTACAGTAATCGAGACGAGGCGTAACGAACGCATGAATAATGATCTCAGTGTCGCTAGTGGACAAGATGGAACGAATTTTAGCGATATTACGGAGATGAAAGAAGGCCGTTTTAGTAACACTCTTAATGTGTGACTCAAACGAGAGAGTTGGGTGGAAGATAATACCCAGATTCTTTACCGAGTCGCCTTGTGTAATTGTTTGGTTGTCAAATGTTAAGGTGGTATTATTAAATAGATGTTGGTGTCTAGCAGGACCGATAATCAGCATTTCCGTTTTCTTAGCGTTGAGTTGCAAAAAGTTAGCGGACATCCATTGTTTAATTTCATTAAGACACGCCTCCAGCTGACTACAGTCCGGCGTGTTGGTCAGCTTTAGGGGCATGTAGAGTTGGGTGTCATCAGCATAACAGTGAAAGCTAACACCGTACTTGCGTATGATGTCACCCAGCGGCAGCATGTAAATACTAAAGAGTGCAGGGCCAAGAACCGAACCCTGGGGGACTCCGCACGTTACCTTGACATAGTCCGAGGTCACATTGTTATGGGAGACGCACTGCATCCTGTCAGTAAGATAAAAGTTAAACCAAGACAAGGCTAAGTCTGACATACCAACACGTGTTTTGATACGCTCTAATAAAATATTATGATCGACGGTATCGAAAGCGGCGCTAAGATCAAGAAACAGCAACATAGATGACGCATCAGAATCCATCGTTAGCAATAGATCATTAGTCACTTTTGTGAGGGCTGTCTCCGTAGAATGATTTGCCCTGAAACCGGATTGAAAAGGTTCACAGAGATTGTTAGTCACTAAGTGTTCATTTAGCTGCTGTGCAACAATTTTTTCGAGAATTTTCAAAATAAACGGAAGGTGAAGGTCTATTAGTAGTAGTAGTATTACTAGAACAACTACTGACTTTATTTCACCTACTACTATTAGTAGTACCAATATTACTAGAACAACTACTGACTTTATTTCACCTACTACTATTAGTAGTACTAGTATTACTAGGACAACTACTCACTTTATTTCACTCACTACTATTAGTAGTACTACTCACGTTATTTCACCTACTACTATTAATAGTACTAGTATTACTAGGACAACTACTCACTTTATTTCACTCACTACTATTAGTAGTACTACTTACGTTATTTCACCTACTACTATTAGTAGTTCTAGTATTACTAGGACAGCTACTCACTTTATTTCACCTACTACTACTAATAGTACTAGTATTACTAGGACAACTACTCACTTTATCTCACCTACTACTATTAAGTACTAGTACTATTAGGACAACTACTCATTTTATTTCACCTATTACAATTAGTAGGACTAGTATTACCAGGACAACTACTCCCTTTATCTCACCTAATGCTATTAGTAGTACTAGTACTATTAGGACAACTACTCACATTATTTCACCTACTACTATTAGTAGTACTTGTATCACTAGGACAACTACTCACTTATTTTCACCTATAACTATGAGTAGTACTAGTATTAATGTAACTACTAACTTGGTTTATTATTAGTCTAAGTATTAGTACAACTGATAGTAGTACTAGTGTAAGTTTTAGTAAAACTATACTCAATTTATTTGATCTATTAGTATTTGTATAACTACTCAATGTGTTTATTTGTCTTAGTTTTATTAGTACAACAACTACTCACTTTGCCTAATATTAGTGGTACTCTTCTAAGTAATATTGGTCAAATTCCTCACTTTATTTTACCTATTACAATTAGTAGTACTAGTATTACTAGGACAACTACTCCCTTTATCTCACCTACTACTATAAGTAGTACTAGTACTATTAGGACAAATACTCATTTTATTTCACCTACTACTACTAGTAATATTTGTATCACTAGGACAACTACTCACTTTATTTAATCTATAACTATGAGAAGTACCAGTATTAATGGAACTACTTACTTTGTTTATTATTAGTCTAAGTATAGTACAACTGATAGTAGTACTATTGTAAGTTTTAGTAAAACTATACTCAATGTATTTTATTTATTAGTACCTACCCAATTTGTTTATTTGTCAACAACTACTCGCTTTGCCTAATATTAGTGGTACTCTTCTAAGTATTATTAGTCAAATTACTCATTTTATTTCACCTACTAGTATTAGAACAACTCACTTACTACCAGTCTTAGTATTAGTAAACTACTCATTTTGTCTATAAGTATCTTAAGTATTAGTAGTCAAACTACTCACTTTTTTCACCTACTCCTTCTATTGTAGTACAAATACTAGTAGAACAACTACTCACTTAGTCTATTACTAGCCTTTATGTAATAGTACAACTACCCAATTTGTGTAATATTAGTAGTACTAGTATTTGAAATATGACATATACTCTATTCATTTGACCTACTTCTATTAGTAGTAGACTACTAATATTAGTACAACTACTCACTTTGTCTGATAGTGTAACTATTATTAATCAAACGTTTCACTTCAGTTCACCTACCATTAGTAGTACTATTATATTAGTAGGACAACTACTCACTTTGTCTTCACCTACCGCATCAGCACTACTACTAGTAGTATTAGTAGACATTATTCAACTCACTTTGTCTACAATAAGTCCAAGTATTATTAGCACAACTATTTACTTGGTCTTATATTAGTAGTTTGTAAGTATTAGTCAAACTACTCGCTTGATTTAAACTACTACTGTTAGTGATACTAGCTTTAGTATAACTAATCACTTTGTCAACTACTACTTTTAATTTTCCTGAGGGAACTCTCCTGAAGGAATCAATAAAGTACTATCTATCTATCTTTTTTGTCTTAGTATTCCTGTATTAGTAAAACAACTACTCAGTTTGTGTAATGTAAGTTGTACAAGTGTAAGTAATATTTGTCACTTCATTTCACCAACTCGTATATAAGTAGTACTTGTGGTATTAGACCAACAACTCACTTTATCGACTTCTTCTATTTGCGGTACTAGTATTGTTAGTAGAACAACTACTCACTGTGTCTTCATCAGATACTATTAGTAGTAGCAGTATAGTGTTAGTAAACTAACATACTCACTTTGTATTTAACTTTTATTATTAGTATTAGTATCAATATATTAGTAGACCAAAATAGTCATTATATATTTACTTGTTCGGTTGGTAGAGATGTCGTGCCAGCAACTTGAGGGTTCCAGGTTCGATCCACGCTTCTGCCATCCTAGTCACTGCCATAGTGTCCTTGGGCAAGACACTTTACCAGTGGTGTGCCGTCAGGGTCAGCAAGGCCTTCTCTGCTGGCCTAACATAACCAGAAATCATGATCATAATTAAAGATAAAAGTAATTTTTAATTTACTTTCCCTAAATATCTAAAAGTATTCATATTCTCTTAATGTCATATTATGCTCCTTCCAGTGTTGTTGTTTTAGGTTAGAGTTTTTATCCAATCAAAATTCCGCTAGCTTATGTTGCCATGCTGTATGAAATCTGCCCAGGGCCTTTAGAATCAACAATGCGGGCGTCTGCGCACTGTAAGTGAACGGGAACATACAGTAGATAGATAATTGCGATAGCCAATCAGATCACGAGTTGTTGTCAGTAAGGCCTTCTAGCTGGCCTAACGTTCAACATTTTTTTTGATTGATTGATTGAAACTTGTATTAGTAGATTGCACAGTACAGTACATATTCCGTACAATTGACCACTAAATGGTAACACCCGAATAAGTTTTTCAACTTGTTTAAGTCGGGGTCCACGTGACATTTACGCGTCCTGCAGATCGGCAGAGCCACACCCGGAGCCGTTACCGGAGGAATTTGAGAACACATACAGTTGATAGACAGTTGCGATAGCCAATCAGATCACAAGTGTTTGACAGTAGCCTACCTAGGTAACCTGATGTTAAGGACACTGTGATTGGATACCCACTTGTCATTCCAAAGTGAGTATCCAATCACAAGTTGCAATTTACTAACGCAGGAAGTGTTGCGCCGTAGCCACCGATACTCCCTTTTTTAACCCACAAAGAAGGAGAACAAAACGTTGATTAGGTGGCAGATATCTATTTACAAAGCCATTTTCAAGAAGGATATTTAAAGAGAAACTACATCTTGTGAGACGAAGCTAGCTCAGCTGTCCCGGCGATGAAATGACGAAATGCCCGCCACTTCCACTGGAATCAACAGACCACGAGCGGTACCACTGGCTTATACGACGTCAAATTGGTGCTACAAATTGTGAGTTTAAATATTTTATTTCTTTCTTTTTTCACGTTTTTTGCAATTTTTATTTTGACAGTACCACATAAGATAGGCTTTAATTGCTGATGCGGGTTTATTGATTTTTAAATGCGCCAGAAAATAGCCCGTTTTGTACACCGTTGAGGTGACTAAATGGCCAGTAGTGCGTAAATGTGTTTCTGTACAGTATTTCTCCAGCAATGGTCATGTGGTGACATAAATGATGGTATTTTGAGAGGTAATCATTGAAGTCGGACATCACTGAAGGCCTAGGTGGGAAACTCACAACCCGCCACTGCACTTTCCCCACCTGCTCCCAGTGCCATCCACACTGGTTTAAATGTAGCCTAAAGATGTAGATAATGGGTTTCACTATGTAAAGCGCTTTGAGTCTCTAGAGAAAAAGCGCTATATAAATAGTATTTACTTCACTTACTTATAATTAGACTATTTCTACTGCTAGTATGACAACATTTGTGGACCATCAACTCACCTTTTGCACCTACTGCTAGTATATTAGACCTGTTGCTGCCAAATAACCATAAAACTAATCTGCCCCTGTGAATGTACTAACTCATGTTCACTTTATCAACTTGTTGCTCTATTTACAAATGCACTATTATGTTATTAGCCCTTCACATTAGTTATTTAAGCACTTGTTGATATTTTAGTTAATCTGTAATAATTGTTTACATTGAACAAAGACAGCACAGTCTACCAATTCAAATTCCTTGTGTGTTTAACAACACTGGCCAATAAAGGTGATTCTGATAGAAGCATTAGAAGTGGCAAAAAAAGCACACACACACACAGAAAGTGACGTAACCGGACATGACGTAGTTGCCACTCTGCTTCCGGTGTTTGGTAGCTTCTCTGCTAGCTTGCTTCTCCATCGCTTTCTTTACAATATTGTTCTGCAAGGGACTCTCCGGCGGAAACCTTCCCCGACGCGGTCGCTGGATAGACGGCAGGAAAGATGTCCACGGCCCTGGAGAGCTACATTAACCGTATCCTACTCCAGCTAACTAGCATGCTAGCTTTAACCACTGTTCCGTTTGAATGAATGTTAGCATGTAGCTCTTAGCAGCTAGCCTTGTACGGAGCTAAACTCAAACAAACCAGTGTGTATAAAACACACACATATATATATATATATATATATATATATATATATATATATATATATATATATATATATATATATATATATATATATATATATATATTTAAAAGATAAGACTATAAAAAATAAGACGACGTAGCTTCTCCGTCTTCTATATGCGTGTCACGTGACTGAAAGTTAACCGCCAGCTTTTTTTGCCTTGACCTTTGATCCCCCCAGGCACGGTGGCCATAGTGACGTCAGACGGCAGAATGATCGTGGTTAGTTCAATGTGTGTTGTTTTTTTAAAACCACAGTTTACCATGAGGAATAAACGTTGTGTGTTCCACAGGGCACGCTGAAGGGCTTCGACCAGACCATCAACTTGATCCTGGATGAGAGTCATGAACGCGTGTTCAGTTCCGGTCAGGGTGTGGAGCAGGTGGTCCTGGGACTTTACATCGTCAGGGGTGACAACGTGTGAGTGACCTTTCACCTCACTTCCTTGTGCTTTTTCACTTGTCATTTATCATGTCATCTTCGTGTGCGCGTCAGGGCTGTGATCGGCGAGATCGACGAGGAGACGGACTCCACGTTGGACTTAGGAAACATCCGAGCTGAGCCGCTAAACTCCGTCGTCCACTGACCTTTGATCTCGTATATCCTTGTATTTGTTGTTTTTTAAAAAGAATAAAAGATTATTTCTTGTTTTGTATGCTTGTATTGTTGTGATGTTTGGTAATAAATTCTTTAAACGTTCATGTATGTAGTTTTGCTGTGAATTATAATGCAGATGACAACATAGCATTTAGTGTTGTTCGCCATACGGGTATTTTTAAATTCTAGTGTGGAGGGGGGCGTGGCCTGCGGACCTGCAGCGAAACGGGGTATGCCAGGACAGGCTTCGAGATGAGCGACAGGTGCGCAGATGGCCCACCTTGGCCTGATTATCTAATCACTCTGTTAAAAGGCAGCAGCCGGGGAGGAGAGAGGTGTTGGAGTTGGAGCAAGAGCGAGAGAGAGACAGACAGACACAAAACAATGGCTGAAAAGCAAGACAATTTATTGCAAAATAAAACTATATTGTGAACCTGATCCAGCTCTCATGTCAGTGCTTGGTGGTCCGAGGAACCCGGAGGAGAGAAACTTCCACAACTAGTTTGTATTGCATCATCATTACACTATTGGCCAATGGGAATACGAAGGTCCTGAGTAGTCCTGATTTCAATCCCGGGCTCAGGATCTTTCTGTGTGGAGTTTGCATGTTCTCCCCGTGACTGCGTGGGTACTCCGGCTTCCTCCCACCTCCAAAGACATGCAACTTGGGGATAGGTTGATTGGCAATACTAAATTGGCCCCTAGTGTGTGAATGTGAGTGTGAATGTTGTCTGTCTATCTGTGTTGGCCCTGTGATGAGGTGAAGACTTGTCCAGGGTGTACCCCGCCTTCCGCCCATGTGCAGCTGAGATAGGCTCCAGCAAGCCCCGTGACCCCGAAAGGGACAAGCGGTAGAAAATAGATGGATGGATGGGTGTTGTGTAGCTGTGTTGTGCTTTTTGTAGAAAAAAGCAGATAAAAGATATGATACAAAAGGTATTGCAATTGGCAACTTTCTGGATTTGGTTTTCAAAACCATTGAAATTAAAAAATAAAATAAATTGTCGTCTTCAGTAACAATTTGTTGTTATATTAAGCAGAGTTTAAAAAAAATGATGCAATCACTAAATTCTGAGGAAAACAATATGGAATCCAACACACTAGTATTTTGTGCACCACCTTTGGCTTTTATAACAGCTCACAATCTCTGAGACATGGACTTTTAACAAGTGACAAACATTACTCTTCATCAATCTTGCTCCAACTTTCTCTGATTGCTTCAGCGATGCAGGTTGGAGTCCTGTCATGGACCATTTTCGTCAATTATCACCACACATTTTCAATTGGATTGACATCCGGACTATTTGCAGGCCATGACATTGACCTTATAGTGCAGGGGTTGGCAACCCAAAATGTTGAAAGAGCCATATTGGACCAAAAATACAAAAACAAATCTGTCTGGAGCCGCAAAAAATTAAAAGCCATATTACATACAGATAGTGTGTCATGAGATATAAATTGAATTAAGATGACTTAAAGGAAACTAAATGACCTCAAATATACCTACAAATGAGGCATAATGATGCAATGTGTACATATAGCTAGCCTAAATAGCATGTTAGCATCGATTAGCTTGCAGTCATGCACTGACCAAATATGTCTGACTAGCACTCCACACAAGTCAATAACATCAACAAAACTCACCTTTGTGCATTCACGCACAACGTTAAAAGTGTGGTGGACAGAATGAGACAGAAAAAGAAGTGGCATAAAACACGTCCTAGAAAGTCGGAGAAAGTTATACTTGTAAACAAACTACGGTGAGTTCAAGGACCGCCAAAATTAGTAGGACAAAACGGCGCTCGCCAAATACTCGAATCAGTGAAGCATGTTTAATATAAACAGTGTGCTTTATAACAATTAGGGAGGTTTGCGTCATGTTTGTCCTCCTACGGAAACCATATTAAAACAAAAACTTTTTTTTTTCCTCATCTTTTTCCATTTTTCATACATTTTTAAAAAAGCTCCTGAGAGCCACTAGGGCGGCGCTAAAGAGCCGCATGCGGCTCTAGAGCCGCGGGTTGCCAACCCCTGTTATAGTGCATCCGGAAAGTATTCACAGCGCTTCACTTAAAAAAAAAAAAAAAAAAGTTTTATGTTGCAGCCTTATTCCAAAAATGGAATAAATTCATTTTTGTACTCAAAATTCAACATACAATATCCTATAATGACAATGTGAAAATGAAAATGCTAACCACTGTACCCCATGCTGCCTCATTAATAATGTAATTAGATTATATTAGATTAGATTATACAGTATAGGCTTCAGGTAGGTGCTTGGATTGAGAGGACAACTCGGCCGGAAGCGGAAGTGGACCAAGGATCGGTGGCTGACTAGGAGAGTATCAATTGTTTGAATCTTTTTTGGCGCTTTTTGCATAATCTGATTTGTGACTGGATGGAGATGGAAGGGGATAGTGACGGGATGTATGAGGAAGGCATGGAAAGGACTAGAGGAGGAGAGAGGAAAGAAGGGCATAAGAGGTAATGAAGGAAAGTCGAGTGCTAAAAGAGTGCACAAAGATGATGAAGGAGGAGAATGGAGGAAAAAGATTATGGTATAAAATTGCAAGATTACATATAAATTTAAGTCAAATAAAGACGTGAACGATATTAGTGTGATGACATTGGTTAAGGGGTTAAAGAAGGAAATTGGAGAGGTGGAGATGGCGAAAGTGCTAAGGGACGGAAGCCTTTTGATTAAATGTAAAAATGGAGAGCAAAAGAGCAAAGCAATGCAATTGCAAAAGCTGTGCAATAACATCATAAAGGGAAAAAAATTGAAGTGGGAGAACGAAAGGGGAATCCCAAGAGGAGAACATTTAGAAGATTTGAAAAGAGAAATAAAAGGGGGAACTAGCTGTCACAATGATGAAGAGATTGAAGGCATTTAGAAACGGAGAAAAGACGGAGAGCGAATCTGTGCTTGTGCAGTTTGTCCAGGAAGTCCTCCCGGAAAGAATTATGATTGGGTTTTTAAGCTTTTACCTTAGACCTTACGTCCCACCCCCAGCACGCTGTTTCAAGTGCCAACGCTGTGGGCACGTAGATACTGTGTGCCATGCTAAGATGAGATGTGGAAGGTGTGGAGGGGAGCATGAATATGGACAATGTGATGGAAGCAATGAACAGATCAAGTGTGGGGGAATCACACAGCAGGTATGGGGGCTGGGTCACAAGGAAACAGGCAACAGAAGTACAGAAAATCAGAGTAGAAAGAATTATTACATATGCAGAGGCAGTCAAAGTAAGACAAGAAAGTGGAGAACAAGAAAGAAGTGAGAACAGTTCAGGCTCAGTGACCTTGTGGTTAGAGCAGTGGTTCTTAACCTGGGTTCGATCGAACCCTAGGGGTTCGGTGAGTCGGGCTCAGGGGTTCGGCGGAGGTCGACTCAAGACACACCCAACTCATCGTGTAAATAAAAACTTCTCCCTATCGGCGTATTACGGATACGGCAACAGCAGAAGTCACACTGATTTGCATGTGTGTAATTTGTTGTGAGTTTATGCACTGTGTTGGTTTTGTTCTTTGAACAAGGTGATGTTCATGCACGGTTCATTTTGTGCACCAGTAAAAAAACATGGTAACACTTTAGTATGGAGAACATATTCACCATTAATTAGTTGCTTATTAACATGCAAATTAGTAACATATTGGCTCTTAACTAGTCATTATTAAGTACTTATTAATGCCTTATTCGGCATGGCCTCATTATAACCCTAACCCTCTAACCCTGGCTCTAACCCTCTAACCCTAACCCTAACCAATTAACTCTAAATTAAGTCTTTGTTACTTAGAATATGTTCCCCGTACTAAAGTGTTACCAAAAACATATAACTTTGTCTTGAATTTGAAAAAAAACAACATTTTCATTTTCACTAAAGAAGGGTTCGGTGAATGCGCATATGAAACTGGTGGGGCTCGGTACCTCCAACAAGGTTAAGAACCACTGGGTTAGAGTGTCCGCCCTGAGATCAGTAGGTCATGAGTTCAAACCCTGGCCGAGTCATACCAAAGTCTATAAAAATGGGACCCGTTACCGTTACCAGATGCATCACAACGATCGCTTTTCCCTTCAACAACAGTACTACAAATCACGGCAGACTTTATGACACGAATACTACTTTGGGACAAATGGTGATCCAGAAACTTATATTTTTCAGCCTGAATATAAGGAGGGTAATCTACAAGTTTTAGAAACTGTGAGCTAGACAGATCCAGCAAGTAGCAGTATACAATCTATGAACATAATAAAACAATCACTTACTGTACAATGTCTGCTCTCACTGGGATGCTGATGGGATGTTTATATCTCCCCGTTTAGATGAATTAATCACAATACACCTGATTATCTTTCTCACCATCTTCGGATCTAAGTTGGATGTCAAAGTTGACCAACTTCTCGGTTTATGTCCACAACCTTCTACTATCCAGGTGAGAGGCATGATTTATAATCTAAAATTAACTTTCACCAACTCAGAGGCGATGCAGCAGCTCAATATGTCCATATAGCAGCATAAGCTAGTTAGCTCTTTGTGATCAATGCGCTGCTAAAAGTAGTTCATTAACGTTCAATATCGCTAATACTTGGTTAATATTCAGGTCACGAGATGTAAATGGAGTATTGTTGGTGGTTTTTGATGTTGTTTTTAGAGGGCTTTATGGTCACAAAGTACTACCATTATCTGTATTGTTAACCACCGGGTACTAGCAGTATTTTACGACTTAGAATGCATCGAAAAAAGAAAAACACATGTTCTTGCCTTACATTAGGATTGTGAATGGTAGGAAAAACAGCGCAAAGAAAATAATTATTTCATAGGAAAAGCTTTATTTGACACGATGCATATTTAATTGCAACACAAGATAAATCATCCACGTTAAAAATGTCACATTGTTTTTTTTGTGTGTTTTCGTTTTACGAAATGTAGTTTGTGCAGCCACAACTGGAGATATGGTTGTAGGTGAAATGTCTGCTCGTCAGGTCCAAACATTGCAGGGTCACTGATCGCCATTCCGATTCCAGCTCCTGGCAGTAGGTCCAGATCTGGTCCACCTGCAGGATGCTATCCAGCACCACCCTGTTGTCACACACACACACACGCACACACACACACACACACACACACTGGTTATCATTTGGAATGGGGACCAAGTTTTTGATCATCACTTGTGGGGACCACCCTTTCTACAGGTTGTGGAGGCATAAAAAAAATGAGGTAAAATGGCCTCTGCCCAGTTAGCTCATACACGTCTTTAAATCTCTGGATTGATGAAGTAATGTGCTCATCATTCTTACTGGGGACCCTGGGGAAAAAGAGTTAATATGGTTCATGGGGACCAAATTTAAATAATTTAGCATAATTCACACAAATTTGTACGTGACTACTGAGGACTATTTAAAAAAAAAAAAGGGAAAATGTGCAAATGTCTCACACTCAAACTAACCAGTAAATATGTTTTATGGGCCAAAGCTTAAAAATCACTTAAGCATCTTCAGAATGGATCTGACTATCATTGAAAAAGGTTTCCCTTTAGGGGACCTGTTTTTTTGTCCCCATACCGTCAGAGGTCCCCTAAAGGTGACTGTGTAAATCAGGGGTGTCCAAACTTTTTCCACTGAGGGCCGCACACGGAAAAATTAAAGCATGTGGGGGCCATTTTGATATTTTTCATTTTCAAACCATAACAAAATATATGCACTTTTTATTTATTTTACCTTTAGGGGTCCCGGGGACCATAAAGGGTCTCAGTCATTAAAATGTTAAAAATAACTCAGATTATTATTATTTTTTAATTATTTAGCGCTTACAGTAAATCTCTATATCAACTTCAAGTTGATATAAAGTAATACAAATTTTAAAAAAAATGTTTTATGGCTTTTCTGTCAAAAACAACTTAGTTTTTTTTTATAGTAAAACTGAAATATGCAGTATTTAGTAATAGGAGCCCTAAAAGATCAATAATGCAGGACACCATTGATTTGAATTATTTCATATTTTGAGTGATCACAGTGAAAAGATAAATAAAAAATCACTAAATATATTTGGGATCCAAAAGGTGCCCCACTCATAAAGTGATACATTTTTATTATGTTTTTCTTTCACTTTCAACACTTAAGTTACGAGATCAACTTCAGATATATCTGTCGATTTTATGCTGGAACTATTTTTTTTTGTTTGTTTTATGCGCTTTTATCAAAGAAAACTTTGAAGTTTTTATATGGCTACTACACAATATATGCAATATTTACCACATAAAACATTTTAAAGTGAAATATTTGAAGTAATTGGAGCCCTGAAAATAATTCATTATAGCATGGATTTTTTGTCATTATTTTTTTTTTTGAGCAATGGCAAAAAAAGAAAAATGAAGAAAGACAAAAGAAAAAAAAAAACAGGCTGCATGGCAGCTTTTGTGTCAACATTGCAACTTTTTCTCGTTAGATTTCACCTCATTCCACTTTTTTTAATGTTCTTTTTTGTATTTACAATAGTATTTCCAGAATGTGTGGTGGGCCGGTAAACAATTAGCAGCGGGCCACAAATGGCCCCCGGGCCGCAATTTGGACACCACTGGTGTAAACAGAGCGATGTCCCCATTAAGTAAGCATTGCCAGAGCACACACACACACACACACACACACACACGCACACACACACAAGTTGAATTATTGCGTCAGCAGTTTACTAGACCGCTTTGTTTACCGACCCTGTCTGAGACACACATTGGCCCTGGCACATGGGAACCTGCAGGGTGGCGGTGCAGCTGTCCATGCTGATGTTTATACTGGACATCCTCGGAGCGCATTCCTGTTTGCCTGGAGTCGGCACAAAGCACAAAACTTCTTGATCAAGGTGAAGAACGATGAACACAGACGCCAGGCTCAGTTCTGCCTTTGACACAGCTGAGGAGTATCTCCAGGACTTTGTTGGAATCGTGTTACTGTCTCTCAAACCCAACTTGAGGGATCCCCCAGGGGTCAATCCTGGGACCCCAATTATTCAATCATGTTTCATTTAGGCCCGCTGATAGGTACAGTATCTACGTTGTGTCCAACTACGAATGTGCAGATTTTGCACACACTGCGTGGGTGCAAAATTATTTTCCACAGTAACAAACTGATATCAACATTGATGTCACATTATTAAAATCCAAGGAATAGTGTTCAAACAAGAATTAGACAGACTCATCTATAAGTGTTTGTCTCCAGTGGGTTGGACTAACCAGTGTGAAAATATAATTGTAAATATAATAATCACTATGCCATTCGTTTGAGCAAAGTTTGTGCTGTAACAATTTTTCAAAAGTTATCCATACATAGCGGTTAGCTTAGCTATTAGCATGCCCGCTTCTGGCTCGCTCTCCGTATGCAACATGTTTAACCTTAACTTGACCATGATACTTGGTAAACTAAGAAATGTAAATGCCATAATGGAGGTGATTATTATTAGTTCAGAGAAGCGGCTCCACACTGTGTATGGAGACACATAATTTAGCTGCTAGCCACTTGTGAGCCGGGGGAATACAAATAAATACGGTGTCATACGGTGTAATTTTACACACAGTGGGGGGAAAAAAAGCATGTTACAGTGGCCAAAAATAATAAATATACTTGTTAAATGAAACCCTTGTCTTGCTTTTAATGAATACTTAGGCCTACGTTGGTCATTATGGTGGTACTTGGAGAGCCAAGTTTTTTTGAGGTGTTACTTAGTGAAAACAGTTTGAGAACCACTCTTTTAGCATATATTCACTTACATCTGATTCATTTGATCATCTTAAATGTACAAAATGTATCAACCTCCTGCATACTTAAATTTTCCTGTATGCAGGAAAAATCTTTCAGGTGAATATTTTCATAGATTTGGAGCTTACATGTGTAACAGCAGTGTTGGTCATCCCATGTTTTGTCCACCTGGGGCAAAACAAACACACATAGACAAACTTTTAACCAATCGTTTGATTGAAAATGTTAATATTTATACAACCATAGAAGAAACAAATAGAATACCTCAGGACAGCTTTCACTGGGACAGACTGCTGTCTCCTTTTGAACGCCGTCTGCCGTGCAACTTAATGCAACACATGGATCAGCAGTGTCGTTCCACCGCTCTCCCACCTGATATCAATAACCCAAATATTAGCAAACACCTGTATGAAGTTGGCCCCCCCTTATCATTGCAAATATTGAAACAACACTGCCATTCTGTTTTTTGTTTGTGCCGTTACACTTTTTATGTTGTTCTAAAATATATTTTCTGACCTTGTCAAAATCTCCCCAAACTTGTCCCATTCGTTTGAGCTGCAAATGATTTTGTTTGACTATGATAGATTTTTTTAAACTGTTATTTATGTTTTATAGTTTTTATGTTATTAGCATGTCAACATTTTCAAAAACTTGTCTCATTTAAAGTTAAAGTTAAAGTACCAATGATTGTCACACACACACTAGGTGTGGCGAAATTATTCTCTGCATTTGACCCGTCACCCTTGATCACCCCCTGGGAGGTGAGGGGAGCAGTGGGCAGCAGCGGTGGCCGCGCCCGGGAATCATTTTTGGTGATTTAACCCCCAATTCCAACCCTTGATGCGGAGTGCCAAGCAGGGAGGTAATGGGTCCCATTTTTATAGTCTTTGGTATGACTCGGCCGGGGTTGGAACTCACAACCTACCGATCTCAGGGCGGACACTCTAACCCCACCCCCCGTTTTTTTGTTTTTTTTTCATAAAGAAATACAATCATGTGTGCTTACGGACTGTATCCCTGCAGACTGTATTGATCTATATTGATATATAATGTATATATTGTGTTTTTTATGTTGATTTAATAAAAAAATAAAACAAATACAAATGTTTTTTTTTTTTTTTTTTCTTGCCCGGTGGTTGGGGACCACTGATCTAGAAGGCCTTAATGACAACAACTCGTGATCTGATTGGCTATCGCAACTGTCTATCACCTGTATGTGCCCGTTCACTTACAGTGGATAGACTCCTGCATTGATGATTCTGAAGGCCACGGGCAGATTTGGTACAGCATGGCAACATAAGCTAGCTGAATTCTGATTGGATAAAAACTCTAACCTAAAAAGAACAGCGCTGGAAGTAACATAATATGACATGAAGATAATATGAATACTTTTAGATATTTAGAGAAAGTAAATTAAAAAGACTTCTATCTTGTAGGGGGTGACAGGGAGTGAGTGCTGGCTGACATCATTAGTCAGGAAACTGTATTTTAAAATACCTTGAAAACCAAAATGGCACAAAGAAAATGTTTACAGCACAAAGCTGCACAAAAGTGTTATTTTTAAAATTGCAATGATAAGGGGGGCCGACTTCACACAGGTGTGCAAGTGTCCTCTGTTAGGGTTCGTTGCGGACGTACTGTACCTTGTGCGTGGTGCCATTATAACTGCACGTCTTCTCAACTGGAGGAAAAAAAATGCAAACGTGTCCCGGCGGATCATCCACATTCACAGTAGAAATTGAACAAAGCAAACAAACTTACCGCAAGTCTGGTTGCCGCAACATTTGGTCACCAGTACAGAGTTGGGGCCACAAAGAGCTGTTGTCCTAGGTATGGGGTGGCACTCCTCTGTCAGAGTTTGCTTGTTACAAGTGCACCAGTAGCAGTTGGACTGCCACTCTTCACCCGGCTGGATAAGAGTTGAGAAATAAATCACATTATTGTATTTCTCGCACCACAGCGGATTATAGGGCGCACTGTCGATGAGCAGGTATCTTTGGCTCTATTTTCATATAAAAAGCGCACCGAATTATAAGGCGCATTAAAGGCCTACTGAAACCCACTACTACCGACCACGCAGTCTGATAGTTTATATATCAATGATGAAATCTTAACATTGCAACACATGCCAATACGTTGAAAGTGACATTTAAAATTTCCCGGGAAATATCCGGCTGAAACGTCGCGGTATGATGACGAAGTCAGAGTAACGGAAGTTATGGTACCCGTAGAATCCTATACAAAAAGCTCTGTTTTCATTTTATAATTCCACAGTATTCTGGACATCTTTTGCAATTTGTTTAATGAACAATGAAGGCTGCAAAGAAGACAGTTGTAGGTGGGATCGGTGTATTAGCAGCGGACTACAGCAACACAACCAGGAGGACTTTGTTGGAGAGCAGACGCGCTAGCCGCCAACCTCACCTTGACTTCCTACGTCTCCGGGCCGCCAAACGCATCGGGTGAAGTCCTTCGTCCTTCTGCCGATCGCTGGAACGCAGGTGAGCACGGGTGTTGATGAGCAGATGAGGGCTGGCTGGCGTAGGTGGAGAGCTAATGTTTTTAGCATAGCTCTGTGCGGTCCGGTTGCTAAGTTAGCTTCAATGGCGTCGTTAGCACAGCATTGTTAACCTTCGCCAGCCTGGAAAGCATTAACCGTGTATTTACATGTCCACAGTTTAATAGTATTGTTGATTTTCTATCTATCCTTCCAGTCAGGGGTTTATTTTTTTTGTTTCTATATGGAGTTAAAGCATGATGCTATCACGTTAGCTCGTAGCTAAAGCATTTCGCCGATGTATTGTCGTGGAGATAAAAGGCACTGAATGTCCATTTCGCGTTCTCGACTCTCATTTTCAAGAGGATATAGTATCCGAGGTGGTTTAAAATACAAATCCGTGATCCACAATAGAAAAATGAGAGTGTGGAATCCAATGAGCCAGCTTGTACCTAAGTTACGGTCAGAGCGAAAAAAGATACGTCCATCACTGCCTCTCAAGTCCTTCACTGTAACGTTCCTCATCTACGAATCTTTCATCCTCGCTCAAATTAATGGGATAATCGTCACTTTCTCGGTCCGAATCTCTCTCGCTCCATTGTAAACAACGGGGAATTGTGAGGAATACTAGCTCCTGTGACGTCACGCTACTTCCGGTACAGGCAAGGCTTTTTTTTTATCAGCGAGCAAAAGTTGCGAACTTTATCGTCGATTTTCTCTACTAAATCCTTTCAGCAAAAATATGGCAATATCGCGAAATGATCAAGTATGACACATAGAATGGATCTGCTATTCCCGTTTAAATTAAAAAAAATAATTTCAGTAGGCCTTTAAAAGGGTCATATCATGATTTATTTTTTGTACATTTCAAACACGTTCTTGTTGTTCTACGGTCATAATTTCACATAGATTACCGTATTTTTCAGGCCATAGGGCGCACCAGATTCTAAGGCACATTAAAGAGGTGACATTATTAATTTTTTGGACATTTAAAGAACTTCCTTGTGGTCTGCAAAACATGTAATGGTGGTTCTTCGGTCAAAATGTTGCTTAGATTATGTTTTACAGACCATCTTCAAGCCTCTTCAGGATGCAGGTCTTTGTTGCGCCGGTAGTTTTTAGCGCTTCCATAGCGAGTCCACTGACAGATATAAGTTTGAACTGTACGCTACTCTATAGTAGAAATGGCAACAACGGAGGATGAATGCCCCACAGCAAGAGGATAGAGAAAAAGAAGGATCTTATTGACTACAATGGCGGACGCGCGCACATTTCCGGAACTTATGCAGATCCCAAATACACATCAGCAGGTACCAATAGGTAAGAAAAGTTGGTTTTGTCAGGCTTGTCACTGACAGTTTGGTTATGTTTTGTTTTGTTTGTGTTTTATTTCCTGTCAGAGCTCTTTTATTTTGGTTCCTTTTCCTGCATTTCTCCCTGAGCGCTTGTTTCCCTCACCTGTCCCTGATTGGCAGTCTGGCACACCTGGTAGCAATTGCCAATCAGGCTACTATTTATACCTGCCTCGCCCTCCAGTCAGTACTGAAGTATTGTTAGCTGTTTGCTGTCTCCAGTTCTCCTTGATTCCTGTATCCTGTTGCCTGTTTCTTGGTTCCTGATTCCTGTTTCCCTGCATTTCCATTGGACATTAAAGGCCTACTAAAACCCACTACTACCGACCACGCAGGCTGATAGTTTATATATCAATGATGAAATCTTAACATTGCAACACATGCCAATACGGCTGGGTTAGATTAGTAAAGTGCAATTTTAAATTTCCCGGGAAACTTCCGGTTGAAAACGTCTATGTATGATGACGTATGCGCGTGACGTCAATGGTTGAAGCGGAAGTATTCGAACACATTGTATCCCAATACAACAGCTCTGTTTTCATCGCAAAATTCCACAGTATTCTGGACATCTGTGTTGGTGAATCTTTTGCAATTTGTTTAATGAACAATGGAGACTGCAAAGAAGAAAGCTGTAGGTGGGATCGGTGTATTAGCGGCAGGCTGCAGCAACACAACCAAGAGGGCTTTGAGTTGGATAGCAGACGCGCTATCCGACGCTAGCCGCCGACCGCATCGATGATTTGTCGCGCCGTCGATCGCTGGAACGCAGGTAAGCACGGGTGTTGATGAGCAGATGAGGGCTGGCGTAGGTGGATAGCTAATGTTTTTAGCATAGCTCTGACGAGGTCCCGTAGCTAAGTTAGCTTCAATGGCGTCGTTAGCAACAGCATTGCTAGGCTTCGACAGGCGGCACAGCATTAACCGTGTGGTTACAGGTCCAGTGTTTGGTTCGGTGTCTCCTGATAGTAGTATTGTTGATCTTCTGTCTATCCTTCCAGTCAGGGGCTTATTTCTTTTGTTTCTATCTGCATTTAAGCACAATGCTATCATGTTAGCTCCGTAGCTAAAGTGCTTCACCGATGTATTGTCGTGGAGATAAAAGTCACTGTGAATGTCCATTTCGCGTTCTCGACTCTCATTTTCAAGAGGATATAGTATCCGAGGTGGTTTAAAATACAAATCCGTGATCCACAATAGAAAAAGGAGAAAGTGTGGAATGCAATGAGCCTTTGTACCTAAGTTACGGTCAGAGCGAAAAAAGATACGTCCTGCACTGCACTCTAGTCCTTCACTCTCACGTTCCTCATCCACAAATCTTTCATCCTCGCTCAAATTAATGGGGTAATAGTCACTTTCTCGGTCCGAATCGATCTCGCTGCTGGTGTAAACAATGGGGAAATGTGAGGAGCCCTTCAACCTGCGACGTCACGCTACTTCCGGTACAGGCAAGGCTTTTTTTTATCAGCGACCAAAAGTTGCGAACTTTATCGTCGATGTTCTCTACTAAATCCTTTCAGCAAAAATATGGCAATATCGCGAAATGATCAAGTATGACACATAGAATGGATCTGCTATCCCCATTTAAATAAGAACATTTCATTTCAGTAGGCCTTTAAAATCATGTTTTCCTGCAACAAGCCTGCCATCTCTGCATCTTGGGGTTCGTCACCAACACTTCCTGACAGGTTTTGCATGGTAGGTCGAAACAAAACGCTAGATAATGTCTCCTAATAGGTGCCATTTTGGGGTCCTTATACACACACCATAACAATACCCGTACGTCTGACTACATAGCCCTAATGCGCATGCAATCCATCAAGCAGTGCAGCGTCGTAGCTTACCAAAGTCGTACTAAAACATTTGACAGATTTTTGAGCGCCGTGTGCAATGTTCTAAATCCTCAATGAAACATCAAAGTTTTGGTGTTGCTTGCTTACAGGTACGTGCTAGCGTCATTTATTGAACCGGGGCTGTCAGCCTGCAGTCCACGTGTGTCTGACGCGTGACTGCCATCTACTGGTCTCACTTATCATTACACCATGTACCAAATAAAATTGCTTTGAGGTCTGTAAGCACAGCCAGAATTACTACGAGCATTAGCCGATTTTTGAGAAAACGAAAGGATTTTAAGTGCGCCTTAAAGTCCGAAAAATATGGTACAACTCTGATCTGAAGCCTGGAGTATTAGTATGATCCTCACCATCTTGGGCTCACCCAGGGGTCCTTTACAAACTGCAAAGACAGAGAATTAGACGCAGAGTAGTGACACTAACGATGACCGTTTTTGTGAGGTGATGCATTAAAAACCGTGACATTATCATATTCACTTACATGAGCAGTTTGTTACGCAGATCTCCGAGTTATTTCCTGCCCTAATGTGGCCCTCTGGACAGACGCACCCTGCACTGTTCCTGACAGGGGACCCTGGATGACGTGTCCTGCACAGGCAAACCAGACCAAGAATTTAAAAGTTACATTGCAGCATCGCACACATATGACTTTACTATATCGAATACTGGAGTACCTCGGTTTTTATTTCAATATATTTATATCTCAAAAATGTCTCGCTTTTCTCACCCTACAAGAGTCTTCTATAAAGGTCAAAGTGATGTTAAATTTTTTTTTCTTCATTCTTTATTCATCATTGATCAGTACCTCAAGAATTTTGCAGTATCCCGCATCATTGGCCAATCAAATTGTTTTTAATCAAATATGAATCGTCCTTCGGCGGAGCTTAGACCTACTTCCGGTTCATGTCTACGGTGCAAAACCTTCTGGGTGATGTAGTATATAAACATTTACTTCCTAGTTTACATGTATTTATACAAGTTAATTCAATGTTATTTTTTTTTAAAAAGAGCAATTTTTTTGCAAATTCCGGTATTTTAGTCCACATCAATCACTAAAAAAGAAGCCTGCAAAACATGGAGTGACTGACTTTTTGTATTGTGTTCAACTACACTCATTCTTCATAAGTGTTGTGTGTGAACAATTGCAATGCTTACCCAACAAAGAGGCAGCTTTTGCATGTTAGAGATGTTGACGGGTGATGATAATCTCACATCGTCTCTTATTCACCAACAATAATCATCGCTCTTTAACAGTTCACAAATGCTCTTACTTGCGGGATAAAAGTGTTGGAACATAAATGAATGTTTCAGATGGACACACATTTTTTATACATAAAACATACACGGAGAATGTCTGCAACAAGTAAACAACAGAGTAAACATCAATAAGGAAGGCTTTGGTGGTGTTTCTTTCTGTAATTATAATTAAATACTATTATTATTAAAACAGTACAGTAATTTGACAATGATTTCCGAGTATGGGTTTTTACTGCCATCTAGTGCCTGCCTTTATGTCTGTGCGGTATAAAACAAGTAAACCATCAATACAGCATTTTATTTGAAAACATTTTGTTGAAATCATTAGATTTTTGAGGTTATGTTTACAAGGAAGACTTAAAACATTGACAACAAATGTATACAATTACAAGTTGATTCAATCTCATTGAAAAAATAAATAAATCAACAATCACCAAAAAAAGCCTAAAAATCCTTAAAGGATTGATTATTTTTTTTGTATTTTGTATTGTTTTCTGTGTGTAAAACAGGGGCTTTTTCCACAATCGAAGGATGTGGGGAGCCGCTTTGATACATTTTGTACATTAAAGTCAAAAATAACATGTTAACTCATGCGATTAATCACAAAAAATATTGTATTAATCACATATACACGCAGATTAATCACACAATTTATTTTGTACCATTACAGTCTATCGATTTTCACGATAAAAACTGTGACCAAGTATTGGGGTGTTTTTTTTTAACGGACATTTTACTATTAATATCACTTGTGATTAATCATGATTAATCCAAATTCAATGGCGTGATTTATCGGATTTTAAAAATGTATCTTTTGACAGTGTTACTAATAACATCTTGATAATGTATTTATTTCATTCTTATGATCTGCCGAGGGCCAATAAAAAAGGAACTGCAGGCCGAAATTGGCACTTTGGACACCTCTGGTGCAAATCTGTAATTATTTTCTCTAAAAAGTGTTTTGTGTTGATAATGTTGGGCGTCTGGAACAGATTAACTGGATTGTTTTTGTTTTTTATACGATTTGGTTTTCGACTGACCCTTGGGAACGGATTAATAACAAAAACCGAGGTCCCACAGTGTAGATAGATAGATAGATAGATAAATATACTTAAAAATAATTTGGCTCAGCGTAAAACATATAAAAACACACATATAAAACGCTAATATAAATGGACTTCATTAAAAAAAAAACATTTAGCTATCAAAGATGAAAAATAAACTCTCCATACCCTCCATAACAGAAGTCGTCCAGCTTGCTATGACATTCTTTCTGCACTAATCCTTCTGTACAATGTATATCTGTTGGAAGAAAAAAAAGAAGACAAAGTAAATACTGTAGTACTTTACTGGCACACGTGTAGTTTATAAATTCATCCCCTAGATGTCCCCAGAGCTCAGGTATATTTAGGTAGGAACTCTTGTCATTGAACAGCTGTTTGAAGGGGGACGAGTGACGCCGGTGCACAACACAGGTTAGGATTTTGTTGTTCGTATTATTACACTCAAATTGAGTAGTATCTGTATTTATCCAAAAGATACAAACCTAACATGTCAATTTGTAAGCATTTGTAGTTATTACAATTTTAATTTGACAATTTTGACACATACCGCATGATCCGTTTGTGAGCGTTCTCCATTGGATACAAACGCCGGTAGCGTCTTGGCATTGCCTGGCCGCTTGTTCCAGAGAGGAACAGGCAAACTCTTCCTTCCAGCATGAATCGAACTCACAGTTTTTCTTTAGAAGTTGTACATCGACAAACTCTCTGCAGCCGTCAAACACTCTAGGGAAACAAAATATGGAAACAAATAGGTTTATTATAAACAACATAGCATAG
Source organism: Entelurus aequoreus (assembly GCF_033978785.1). NCBI lineage: Eukaryota > Metazoa > Chordata > Actinopteri > Syngnathiformes > Syngnathidae > Entelurus > Entelurus aequoreus. The sequence goes on along the minus strand of NC_084742.1, from coordinate 9,914,652 downwards.
AGGAGGGGTGCCCAAAATGCGGCCAGGGGGCCATTTGCGGCCTGCAGCCATTTTTTTTAACAAAAACATTCTTAAAATACTATTAAAAAAACAACGCTTGTAAAAAATGTTTTTAAAAAAGACAAAAGTTGAAATGTAATGATAAAAAGTTGCACTAACACCTAACTGCCTTGCGGGCAGTTTTTTTTTTCCCTTTTAAAACTGTCATTGCTCAAAAAAAAATAAAAAATAAAAATCAATGTTATGAATTATTGATCTAATCAAGTCTTTAATTACTTCAAATCAAATATTTCAGTTTGAAATAGTTTCAGTTTGAAATAGTTTAGGACTTGGAGAAGGCATTCGACCGTGTACCCCGGGAAATCCTGTGGGGAGTGCTCAGAGAGTATGGGGTAACGGACTGTCTTATTGTGGCGGTCCGCTCCCTGTATAATCAGTGTCAGAGCTTGGTCCGCATTGCCGGCAGTAAATCGGACCCGTTTCCAGTGAGGGTTGGACTCCGCCAAGGCTGCCCTTTGTCACCGATTCTGTTCATAACCTTTATGGACAAAATTTCTAGGCGCAGTCAGGGCGTTGAGGGTATCTGGTTTGGTGGCTGCAGGATTAGGTCTCTGCTTTTTGCAGATGATGTGGTCCTGATGGCTTCATCTGGCCAGGATCTTAACCCCTACTGGATCGGTTCGCAGCCGAGTGTGAAGCGACTCGGATGGGAATCAGCACCTCCAAGTCCGAGTCCATGGTTCTCGCCCGGAAAAGGGTGGAGTGCCATCTCCGGGTTGGGGAGGAGATCTTGCCCCAAGTGGAGGAGTTCAAGTACCTCGGAGTCTTGTTCATGAGTGAGGGAAGAGTGGATCGTGGATCGGTGCGGCGTCTTCAGTAATGCGGACGCTGTATCGATCCGTTGTGGTGAAGAAGGAGCTGAGCCGGAAGGCAAAGCTCTCGATTTACTGGTCGATCTACGTTCCCATCCTCACCTATGGCCATGAGCTTTGGGTCATGACCGAAAGGACAAGATCACGGGTACAAGCGGCCGAAATGAGTTTCCTCCGCCGGGTGGCGGGGCTCTCCCTTAGAGATAGGGTGAGAAGCTCCGTCATCCGGGAGGAGCTCAAAGTAAAGCCGCTGCTCCTCCACATGGAGAGGAGCCAGATGAGGTGGTTCGGGCATCTGGTCAGGATGCCACCCGAACGCCTCCCTAGGGAGGTGTTTCGGGCACGTCCGACCGGTAGGAGGCCACGGGGAAGACCCAGGACACGTTGGGAAGACTATCTCTCTGGGAACGCCTCGGGATCCCCCGGGAGGAGCTGGACGAAGTGGCTGGGGAGAGGGAAGTCTGGCCTTCCCTGCTTAGGCTGCTGCCTCCGCGACCCGACCTCGGATAATCGGAAGAAGATGGATGGATGGATGAATGAATGGATGGATGGAAATAGTTTGGGGAAAAATATTGCCGAATTTGTTTGCCATGTGGGTTATGGGTTATACTTGTATAGCGCTTTTCTACCGTCAAGGTACTCAAAGCGCTTTGACACTACCGTATTTCCTTGAATTCCCGCCGTGTATATAGTATGCGCATGCCTCGATTTACCGCAGGGTCAAACTCGTTTCGCAAAATAATTAGCACATGCCTAGAATTACCGCCGGGTAAGTCACGTAACATAAATATATGCATAGATCTACATAACATATGTCCCGAGTCCTGTGTGCAACATCCAGCATAATATATCACAATTGATTATACTGGTAGACATTGTACCGCTGTGTTATAATAACGCAGGCACTTGGGAGCCATTCAACAATTACGTATGCAAAGGGGGTGGGGTTGGGGGTCAAAATCCTGGGGGGGAAATGCGCACAATTAAGTACCATTATTTTTATAGTACATTTTGCGTACGGGGGTTGGGGTCAAAATCCTGGAGAAAAATGCATACGTAATTGTTGAATGACCCCTTGTAAAAATAAAGAGTGTCACGTTATAATTGCCTTTTCAGACCCAAACAAAAAGAACTCCCGGGATGATTCATTGTGCTTTAAATTTTATTGCGGCATTAAGCGATGTCATGATTATCCTTACATCACACTCAAATTTATAAGCGCATGCCTAAATTTACCGCATGCCTTTGGTAAGCGCCGGAGTGAGAAGAGGTTTTAAATTAATTACCGCCGGTGCGCTAATTCAAGGAAATACGGTATTTCCACCCATTCACACACACATTCACACACTGATGGTGGGAGCTGCCATGCAAGGCCCTAACCACGACCCATCAGGAGCAAGGGTGAAGTGTCTTGCTCAAGAACACAACGGACGTGACGAGGTTGGTAGAAGGTGGGGATCGAACCAGGAACCCTCAGGTTGCTGGCACGGCCACTCCCCCAACTTCGCCACGCCGTCCATATAAGAAAACTGTTTTCTTTGACAAAAAGGGCGTAAAAAACTAGTTAAAAAAACATAAAAAAATAAAAACTTATTAAGTTGATCTAGACCAGGGGTTTCAAACACATTTTAGCTCAGGGGCCGAATGGAGGAAAATATATGCACACGTGGGCCGGACTATTAAAATCATGGCAGTAAAACTAAAAAATAAAGACAACTTCAGATTGTTTTCTTTGTCTTACTTTGACCAAAAATACAACAAACACATTTGGAAAATATTACAATAAAAATATAGAAAAAAATACAGGCAGCGGTAAAGTTTAGATCCATAAAGGAAAGAAGACAGTGAATGAATGTTTATAACTGAATACATTTAAATATGCAAAAAATGTTTTCTTTTGTATAATTTGTTTAATGAATCAAGTAACGTTTATGACAACCTTTTTCCAAAACACGATATAGAATGTGAGATGTAACAGGATAATGCATACATTTATTTGTTTTCAAAACGGGTACAAAAAAGTGGGACCCCAAAAATGTACCGTGGGACCCCATTTTATGACTTGATGGGGTGCCTGGGACCCCATATTGAAAATTCCTAGTGCCAACACTGATGGAGTATCGGTGCATGCAAAACAGCAGGAGGCGGCTGTGGCCTGCGGGCCGGTTCTAATACTAATCAAATATCATCTCAGGGGCCATAGATCATTCATTCCGGCCCGCGGGCCTTGACTTTGACACCCTGATCTTTGGACTTAAGCGTTGAAAGTAAAAAAGAAAACTGACTTATTTTAACACTTTTAGGATTAGGGCCCTTTCGGATCCCCAATAATTTTAGTGAGATTTTTTTTTTAAACTGTATTTGATCAAAAAATAATAATGAATTAAAATCAGTGGTGTTATGGATTATTGACCTATTTAAGGCTCCAATTACTTCACATCAAATATTCCATTTCGAATGTTTGGGGTGGGGAAAATATAGCGCATATTTTATGTTTTTACGAGTGTTGCAGATGGAGGCGTTGTCAAGCGACTCTATTGCGGCAATAGCAAAAACAAAACAGGACCGGGAAGATGCCAGGAAAGAAGGACAAAACTGGACTTTCCAGCAAAAAAATGTAAGTTTTGACAGGTAAGCAGAGGAGATGTACTATGGGCGACCATCACTGCATTGAAGGAGAGAAAGTGGGGACGTGGCCGCGGTGAAGGCAGCTGAGCAGGCCGGAGAAGAATTCTCACAAGAACTCAAGTAAATGCTCTTTCAGATATCAACAAATATTTGGAGAGATTTATTGGCAATGAGAGTAAGTTTTATTCTTAAATTAATAAAACATTTGCAAGTTGGGCTCCAGCAAAAATGGAGCTTTTCTCATGCAGGGCATAAGGTGGTGCTTGACCAGTGGTTAATAATATTTACTTCTCTAATTATTTATTTTTAGTAAATACTGGTATCATATGTGTATACAGTATATTGTATCTTCCGATAGAGCTCTTTTGTAGCCAGATACCGATATACAAACCCCAAAACCAGTGAAGTTGGCATGTTGTGTAAATCGTAAATAAAAACAGAATACAATGATTTGCAAATCCTTTTCAACTTATATTCAATTGAATAGACTGCAAAGACAAAATAGTTAATGTTGGAACCTGAAAACTTTATATTTTGCAAATATTAGCTCATTTGGACTTTGATGCCTGCAACATGTTTCAAAAAAGCTGGCACAAGTGGCAAAAAAAGACTGAGAAAGTTGAGGAATGCTTATCAAACACTTATTTGGAACATCCCACAGGTGAACAGACCAATTGGGAACAGGTGGGTGCCATGATTGGGTATAAAAGCAGCTTCCGTGAAATGCTCAGTCATTCACAAACAAGGATGGGACGAGGGTCACCACTTTGTGAACAAATGCTTGAGCAAATTTTCGAACAGTTTAAGAACAACATTTCTCAACGAGCTATTGCAAGGAATTTAGGGATTTCAACATCTACGGTCCGTAATATCATCAATAGGTTGAGAAAATCTGGAGAGATCACCAAAATTGAAAACCAACATTGAATGCCTGTGACCTTTGATCCCTCAGTATGTAAAGGATATCACCACATGGGCTCAAGAACACTTCAGAAAACCACTGTCAGTAACTACAGTTCGTCACTACATCTGTAAGTGCAAGTTAAAACTCTACTATGCAAAGCGAAAGCCATTTATCAACAACACCCAGAAACGCCGCCGGCTTCGCTGGGCCCGGGCTCATCTAAGATGGACTGATGCAAAGTGGAAAAGTGTCCTGTGGTCTGACGAGTCAACATTTCAAATTGTTTTTGGAAACTTACACATCTGTGAAGGTACCATATGTTGCCATCCAAGCAACGTTATCATGGACGTCCCTGCTTATTTCAGCAATACAATGCCAAGTCGACATCGTAGTAAAAGAGTGCGGGTACTATATATATATATATATATATATATATATATATATATATATATATATATATATATATATATATATATATATATATATATATATATATATATATATTAGTCAAGGTTTCTGTGGTTTATCCGTTATACAGTGCTCAATACCGGGGTAGAGCGGAATATACGTTAGATCAGGAAAAAACACAAGAGGCAGGGAGACCTGCGACACATGCTTGTAGTGATGATATAGCCTCTTGTGTTTTTTCCTACAGTATACGTACAATACAGTATATGTGTGTTTGTGTATGTATGTATGTATGTACTGTAATAATACTGAAATGTGTAAATTCCTGGAACTTACGAGTGGTCCAGAAGTTGACAAAACAAGCTCTCAGGACAGGGAGTGCTGGGAGGAAGCGTAGGCAATGGGTCACAGACGACATTTCTTGGGGCGCAAGTTGGCTTCGTTGAATCATTAAACATCCAATCATAGGCTGTCTCATCACAGCAGTCGTCCACCTCCATCTGCCCGTCTCTGCGTATACACGAGTCCCCGCCACATACTCCTGGAAACAAATGTGAGATGAATCATGTCAGAATAAGTCCAAATGAAGCGTCCTTTTCCATGCAAACCCACCGCATTGCCCTTGAGTGTTCATCAGGAAGTGCTCCATCGCCAAACTGACCTCCACTGTGTAGTATGGCGTGAGGGAGACGTGGGAGCGTACCTGTGGAAGGTACACTGACACCACATAGCCTGTAGTCTCAAACCTGAACCCAAGCTGTTCATATGGCGGCTCTATGCTCACAGTATTCAAGGTCGCCTGTAATAAGACAACAATAATGGCCTTCATCAGGATTTCTGCCCTCATGTGGCCAATTAGGGGAAGCGGGTCGCAGCTTACCTGAACCGCCGACCCTCCTGGTATGACAGTAAGCCTTGCTGTGTTGTTGTTATAGCGCAAGATGACGCCTTTGGCGCAGGAGCCAGGGAGGTTACAGTCAAAGTTGTCAATGGCGACGGTGAGGTGATGACGCGGCCTCGTCTCCTGCATCAGGATGTAGGTGCACTTGTCCAGGAAGTTGAAGGGAACGCCACTAAAGGTGATGTAGTGGGGGTCTCCGTAGATGTCACACACACCTGAAATGTAAAGGAATATTCTGTTGGAGTATTTTTACTAGTAAAGAGAATATGACCTACTCAGTGGCCTAGTGGTTAGAGTGTCCGCCCTGAGATCGGTAGGTTGTGAGTTCAAACCCCGGCCGAGTCATACCAAAGACTATAAAAATGGGACCCATTACCTCCCAGCTTGGCACTCAGCATCAAGGGTTGGAATTGGGGGTTAAAACACCAAAAATGATTCCCGGGCGCGGCACCGCTGCTGCCCACTGCTCCTCTCACCTCCCAGGGGGTGATCAAGGGGATGGGTCAAATGCAGAGGACAAATTTCACCACACCTAGTGTGTGTGTGACAATCATTGGTCCTTTAACTTTTTAACTTTAACTTTAACTTAATTTTTGTATTTGGATTGCAGTCCACGGTAAATATGTTTGCATTTGCACTGCAGAACCTCCAAATCCAAGTTCTTTCAATTTCAAAATCATCTGACCGTAGGGAAAAAGGGAATTAGTCATTTACAGGCTCAAACGGTCCCCATCATAAAGCTATAGCAACGTTTTAAGTAAGATTTGTAGCTGTCATACAGGTGTAAAAATAAGTGAATTATAGGGATGGGTGATATGGTCTAAAAAAGGCGCGTCAAACTCATTTTCACTGAAGGTCACCTTGCAGTTATGGCTGCCCTCGGAGGGCCGCTTGTAACAGTGAATAATACATGATTATAAATGTGTAAAGATTTACCTCATAATATTTTTATTCAATTGCGTATGCATTTTATTATTATATATTGTCCTACGTACACCGTAGACTGGCAGCTCAGTCGCCATAATTTTATCGTATAGTTTAATCCAATCCACTTTATTTATATAGCACATTTAAACAACAAAAACGTTTCCAAAGTGCTGCACAACAATATTAAAAACAATATTAAAAACAATAATCAAATATTATCCTTAGCTCCACCAATGACTGAATAAAAACAAAAAATAATTAAATATAGAACCAATATAAAAATAAATATGATTAAAAACGATTTTAAAGGGAAAAAACAATTAAAACAGTAAATAGAAATAAAAATGTATTAAAAAAAACACAGAGGACAGAGGACCACACAACTCACGTAGTGTTAAAAGCCAAAGAATAAAAGTGGGTCTTAAGACGAGACTTAAAACACTCCACTGTGGGAGCAGTTTGAACATGGAGGGGCAGAGTGTTCCAGAGCTTAGGGCCGACCACAGAGAAGGCCCTGTCTCCCCTGGATTTAAGTCTGGTCTTGGGCACCACGAGCTGGAGCTGGCTCTCGGACCTCAGAGCGCGCATAGGAGTGTAAATTTGGATGAGGTCCGAGATATACAGGTAAAAGCCAGTAAATTAGAATATTTTGAAAAACTTGATTTATTTCAGTAATTGCATTCAAAAGGTGTAACTTGTACATTATATTTATTCATTGCACACAGACTGATGCATTCAAATGTTTATTTCATTTAATTTTGATGATTTGAAGTGGCAACAAATGAAAATCCAAAATTCCGTGTGTCACAAAATTAGAATATTACTTAAGGCTAATACAAAAAAGGGATTTTTAGAAATGTTGGCCAACTGAAAAGTATGAAAATGAAAAATATGAGCATGTACAATACTCAATACTTGGTTGGAGCTCCTTTTGCCTCAATTACTGCGTTAATGCGGCGTGGCATGTAGTCGATGAGTTTCTGGCACTGCTCAGGTGTTATGAGAGCCCAGGTTGCTCTGATAGTGGCCTTCAACTCTTCTGCGTTTTTGGGTCTGGCATTCTGCATCTTCCTTTTCACAATACCCCACAGATTTTCTATGGGGCTAAGGTCAGGGGAGTTGGCGGGCCAATTTAGAACAGAAATACCATGGTCCGTAAACCAGGCACTGGTAGAATTTGCGCTGTGTGCAGGCGCCAAGTCCTGTTGGAACTTGAAATCTCCATCTCCATAGAGCAGGTCAGCAGCAGCAGTATAATGTACAAGTTACACCTTTTGAATGCAATTACTGAAATAAATCAAGTTTTTCAAAATATTCTAATTTACTGGCTTTTACCTGTACTGAGGTGCCAGTTTTTATGTTGTGTTGCCGTAAATTGAAAAACGGTACCAGAGCTTCTGGACTTCGAGAAGTTACAAAAATGAGTCCCTTATTTACTTGAAATGTACGACAATTTCTGGCAATACTACCTTAGCGAGAAAACATCGGTGCCAAAATGACTTACAGTCGCACGTCCACGTTTCACAGCATCCATCAGAGATCTTCACAGCTTTCCCCCTGGGACAGAAGGGACTTCCAGTCTCTGGACAAACCACCGAAGTCATCTCTATCTTGCCATCAGTGCATTTCTTGTGGAAGCAGTCTTCGGTCCACATTTCGCCACAAATCCACTTTGTCTTACTTCTTAGGTCTACGCACTCACACACTAGTAAAATGCAAAAAGGACAAAAAGGTTAGAAGAAGCAGGGAAATTTACTGGTCAATACATTACCAGTTGACATGATTTAAAGCTCCACTTAAGAACTTTCAGTTTTGGTTGACTTTGGCGGCGCCAGTGGACTATAGTGTTAGTGTTTTGCCAGAAGACCGCCACATTTCCAATGAGGACTAGCGCATATAGCGTCAAACTGACATGATGTCCGCTGAAATATTGGCACAAATATTAGGTCTCTAATGGCTATGCTGATGTTAAACAGCAGACATTATCAAGAAATGATCTTGGATTGCGCTGCAAAAAAAGACTCTACTACCAAGACTATATCGGGGTGGATGCAGGTCTGAAGCAAAGGAAGACAGGCGGTAAAGTTTTATCAAAGGAAGTAGTGTGGAACTATCACACTGGGGGCTATTTATCGCAACCACACAAATTTCCGATAGCCAACAGTAGCATTATTGTTTTGATTTGAGCATCGAAAGTCACTTACTTATTTAGCAAGAACAGAGCCAAGGCAGCATCGGTCTGATAGCCCGAGTCTTTGAGCTCACGCCAGTGAGTGAAAGCCGGGGCAATGTTGAGCCTTGACTGTCCCTTTTTGTGTGTGTCCTCAGACAAAACTTTTCGTTTCTTTGGTTGTGATAGCAGTAATTGCACGTAGGCGTTCGCAGCGACTTCCGTCTTTAACGAATAGAGAAAGAGGGAGTGACGTATGCCGTAAAGCAAGTCTGCACATTTACACATTTGGGAATCTATATAGATTATAAATTTAATTGGAAACTGTACATAAATATACTCAAGACAAAGATGACAAAAATGATTGCTATGTTACATAAAATTAAAAACTCTGTAAATCAAAAGGCTCATAACATGTTATATAATTCTTTCGTACTTCCATATCTTAATTATTGTGTTGAAATCTGGGGTAACAATTACAAATCAAACATCAACTCTATGTTCTTACTTCAAAAGAAAGCATTATAATTGTAAATTATGCAGATTGTTATGACCATACCAATGCTCTCTTTATTAAATTAAAAACATTAAAACTGCACGATCTTGTTGACCTCAACACTGCTATTGTGACATATAAATCTCATAACCACATGCTGCCTGGGTGTCTACAGGAGAGGTTCAAACCTAGGGAGAGTCCCTATTTAATAATACATTTATATGTATTTAGTTTTTTATTTTATTGTATTTTCTTATTTGTAGATTTTGCAATTTGCCCTCCAGCCTATTGTGTTACCTATCAGCAAAGCCGGCCCCTGGCGTGAATCTTTAGGCACCTAACGATTCGATCCGATTCCGATTACTGGTGTGATGATTCTATTCAGAATCGATTCTTGATTCAACACAATTCTCGATTTAAACCGATTCTCGCAATGTATTATTTGGTATAATTATAATTCAACTTTTTCAAAACAGGTTACAAGTTAGAAGTTGTATGGAGATGGACTAAAAACTTATTTTAAAAATGGATTCTCTTAAAAACATTTTAAATACATTTTTGAAAATTATGAATCAATTTAGAATCTGGTTAAATAAGAATCTTGATTCGGATGTAAATCGATTTTTTTGTGCGCTCATAGTTTTTTTTAATTAGAGGTTATATTTAGAATAGGGTTTAATGATGTTCAACCTGGCGTTGTGAAGCTTTGTGAGGTTGTTGGTTGCGGCGTAGTCGGCGTCACACTGATTGTCGAGGTCTCTGTACTTGTGTGCATTGTTGTAGTGGTCCATGGTGTTCTAGTGGTCCACGGTGTTCTAGTGGTCCACGGTGTTCTAGTGGTCCACGGTGTCGTCGTGGTCCACGGTGTCGCCGTGGTCGACGGTGTCGCCGTGGTCGATGGTGTGGTCGATGATGTTGTAGTATTCGAGGCTGTGGTCAATTGTGTCGTGGTTGAGGATGTCGTAGTACTCAATGGATGCTCAGTTGAAGACGGGGTTTGTGTAGTAGGTGGTGGCGCTTCTGTAAAAATGCAAAGTTAGAATAGAAACCCAAACTGTATACATGTTTGAAATAAACTTCAACCAACCAACCTAACCTCCTGGGAACCAGCGTCCCTTGCAGTGGATATTTGTTTTTGCTCTATTTCTTTAGAATAAGATAGCCCTCTAGGATAATGGATAAAATGGATAATGACTAATCATGAGTACTTACCACACTTGATTGTTCCATTTACACAAGAGCTGACAAAAAGAAGACACAGGTGAGTTACAAAAGTAGTATAATATTTATTTTTAACCAATGGGATGGAACTTACCACTCAGTTCCTTGAATCATCACAACTCTCCCTGGTTGGAGAATGGCGTTATTAAAATAGCAGGTGCAGTCTGTCAATTGGGTGCATATGCCTCTGTTTTCATCGTAATATGGAGCGTCTTCGGGACATCTGGGATAGCAACCTTTTACGCACAAAGATGTGATCAATTTCTAATAACCAGCACTTTTTAAAAATATATATATATTTTTTTTTTTCAAAAAAGATACCTTCCAGCTTGAGCAAGGAATGGCTACTTTTGCCACAGGTTTGGACTCGTCCACAGGCTTCATAGTGCCAGGTGCACTGGTCCTGCTCATTGTAGTAGTCGCAGTAGACCGCTAAATTAACACAGTCATGTTAAGTTGCATATTTATTTTGCTCAGGGACGACCCCTACACTTCTGGGGTGCAAATTATTACAGGATTTCTGCATTAGCCTATTTATTATTATTATTATTTTAGAAACAGATGGATCGTCTTGTATTGGGGTTTCCACATTTCTACATGTTAACCGGCAGGTCACATCAAGTCAGTTATCCGCGAGCGTTTCAGAGTTTTTCTTCCTGTTACACACACACACACACACACACACACACACACACACACACACACACACACACACACACACACACACACACACACACACACACACACACACACACACACACACACACACCAGTGACCTGGAGAAATACAGAAGATTTTATCTTTGAAAATAATTTCTGTCTTGAAAAAGGGGTGGACGGGGTCGTCTTATATTTAGAGTGTACAAAATTCTGCATTGCGACAGGGAGCACCAAGCGAGTTATCCTCAAGCCAATCAGTTTTTCCTCCTATTAAATGTTCACACCGTTGTCCAGGATAAAATAAGATTTTCGTCTTGAAAAAGAGGGGTCGTCTTTTATTCGAGGTCTACATATTTTTACATCTTAACCGAGACAGAGCACCAAAAAAGTTATCTTCAAACGAGTCTGAGCTTTTCTTCCCGTCACTCTCACACACACACACACACACACACACACACACACACACACACACACACACACACACACACACACACACACACACACACACACACACACACACACACACACACACACACACACACACACTAGTGTCCTGAAGAAATGTAGATGATTTTCTCTTACACAATAGTTTTTGTCCTGAAGAAAGAGGGTTCATCTTATATTTGCAGTGTACAAGGCTCTACATGTTAGCTGACAGAGGGCGCCAAACGAGTTATCCCCAAGCCAGTCAGAGCTTTTCTTCCTGTCACTCAGACACACACCAGTGTCCTGGAGAAACGCGGAGGATATTGTCAAACAAGATTGTTTTGTCTTAAAAAAGAGGGGTTATCCATTATTTGAGGTCTACCGATTTGTACATGTTAACTGACATGTCATCAAACAAGTTATGACCAAGCTTTTCTTCCTGTCACTCACGCACACCAGTGACCTGGAGAAATGCAGACAATTTTGTTGTACAAAATAGTTTTCGTCTTGAAAAAGAGGGGCCATCCTATATTTGAGGTCTACAGATACCTCCATGTTAGCTGACATGTGGTACCAAACGAGTTATCCCTCATAAGTTATCACTCAAACACACCAGTGACCTGGAGAAATGCAGACGATGTTGTCTTACAAAATACTTTTTGTCTGGCAAAAGAGGGCGTTGTCTTATATGGTCATGTAATATTCTGATCAGTAGGCTCTGCATGTTTACAACTATGATTACCATATTGACCTGAAAACAAAACTATTTTTAAGACGAACTTTTAAATATGGGTCATCGTATATTTGGGGTATACATGCAGTCGCTTTTCTGCCTGTCACTCACACACCCTAGTAACCTGGCGAGATGCGACCGTTTTTGTCCGGAAAACATTTTTTTCTGGAAAGAGATGGTTTGTCTTTTATTCAGAGCCGTCTTATATTCAGGTCAATATGGACAGTGGTAAACCTAAGCATAGTTCTTAGTGGTTTATCATTACTTACGACACAAATCAGGCGTTCTCCATTTCACGCAGACATCTTTATCACTGCAGGCCTCTGCGTAGGCTGCCACGGCCGTGCAGAAGCCCAAGAACTTCCCTTCAAACTCACAGGAGCAGGACTCCTCCACGCAACTGTGGTAGTAAGGCTGCGGGTCTACCTGAATTTCGGTAGAACAACGTTGACGTATGACACCGGAAAAGGCCAGCTGCGTTGTCGGCAGTCCTACTTTGAGGTGGCAGTCTTTGAAGGCGTCTCCGGTCAGGATCATGCAGCGCCGTTGGGCCCAGGCCAAGCAGTAGGAGTTGTGTTCGCACGGGAACACGTCAGTGGTCACATCCGAACACGGAGGCGTGGCCGTTTTCCAGCTGTTACCGAAGGCAAGGGGGTTTGCCATAACTGGAAACAAGTACGCCACTGTTAAGGTAGTGCATGATCAAACCTCGGCAAAAAACAATTTCTGTCCGTCGAAGACATTAAAATTGTCTGTTTGGAACTGTGATAACAGGTCATCTACTGATTGGATTGATTCGGAGGACGATGGCCTGTGCTGATGGATGGGTTGGGCAGAACTCTGGGCACTCAGACTTTGATTATTTCTGAACTAAATTGCAAACTGGATAACATCTTGGAGAGGCTTTCTGCCCTGCAAGGCGGAATTATGATCAATTTGGAGGCCAGGACGGACAACGAGAGCAGACTAAACCATTGCAATATGTCTGCTCGCCCCTAACCAAAACAATCCTTTTCTACAATTCGCCTCCCTCATCACTGGCCTTGGCAGGGAAATTTCTGTACATACCCCAGTGAGACAATCGCAGCGAAAGACGTTCTGAAATCCCTTCCCCCTTCTTCCAGGACACCTGGAACGTCGCACCCACGGACTACTCGTACACAGATGTGCGCACACACACACCCCATCCCCATCCTGTCGCAAGTCTTGAGTTTTTGTGTCGTAATATGTGCTCTTATGTTCTTTTTTTGCTGAAATTGTTACCTGGTCTCAAACTGAGCCCGTCTCAATCCACACACCCCTTTCCTTCCTAACTCTTTTTAGGGCGCAACCCATCAGTCTTCCTGTTCTGTCTCCTGTATACTGTCTGTTCTTGGACATGTTGTACTGAAAACTAATTTTGTTGTACTTTTTAAGCATAGTGACAATAATTAAAATTCTATTTTATTTTAATGTACCTGCAGAGCCATGTATTTGAAGATCATTCATCTCGTTGGAATCGAGGTTTCCACAAAGGCCGCATACCCGACTCTGGTTGAAAAATGTAAGTCGTTCGTAAAAACTGCAGGAAGTGACCGTGCGGTTCATACTGTTCGTCTCTCACCCTCCAGGTGGAAGACAGCTCCACAGCGATGCGGGTGTGTTTGTCCCAGATGAGAGTCATGTTCCTGCTCGGCACCAAGATCACCACGTAGAGTCCCACCGTGTGCGCGGTGTAGAGGGAACTCTCCGGCAGAGACGAGGCCTTATGGAGGTATCTGGTCACCCCCGTGTCACTCAACGTTAACGTGACTTGGTCCTTAAGAGGAGGAAGTAACGCCGACTCGTGTTATGTTACGATTTGAGCGGGAAGAGTGGCATGCGAGAAAGAAGGTTCACCTTTAGCTCCAGAGTGACGGTGCGAGAGCAGGTGAGGGCCTCATCGCAACAAGGTACACGCTCCACTCTGACAGAGAAAGTACCCTTTCCTGTTCCACAACCATCCTGAAACACAAATAGTGGCCTTAAAGCATAGGAGTCCACACTTCTTCCACTGAAATATGAAAGCATGCAGGGGCCATTTTGATATTTTTCTTTTTCAAAACCATTAGGGCTCCCCTCAATTTTGGTGAATCTTAAAGGTCCCTCTTAATAAATGATTAAAAATCTGTCATATATTATTTGTTTTTACTTTCAAAACTTAAATATCTATAGATCAGATCCAGATCTATCTGTTGCCATCGAATGTGATATTTTTTTGTTTTGTTTTATGCCGTTTTTCCCCCGAAGAAAACCCAGTTTTATACAGCAAAAACACAAAATATGCAAAAATTAAAATTATTATTAAAAATGGAATATTTGATGAGAAACAATTAGAGCCTGACATAGGTAAATAATTCATAACAACAATGCTTTTGATTCATTTTTTTTTTTTTTTAACAATGACCGTCTGAAGGTCATGGGGATCCAAAAGGGCCCCACTCATAAAGGTGTTAAAAATAAGTCATATATCAATTATATATTATTTTTACTTTCAACGCTTGAATCTGTAGATGAACTAGAAATATATCCGATTACAAAGTTACATTTTTTCAAACAACACTTTTAAAGTAAAAAAACAGCCTGCAAAGCAGCTTTGTGTTATTAGTGTCAATATTGCAACATGTTCCGGTTACATTACACCTGTTTGCTCTTTTATTCCAATGTTATGTTCTTTTTTTGTATTTAGCATTTTTAAAATTAGCTGCGGGTCTCAAATTTAAGATTAAGATTAAAGTACCAATGATTGTCACACACACACTAGATGTGGTGAAATTTGTCCTCTGCATTTGTCCCATCCCCTTGGGGAGCAGTGGGCAGCAGCGGCGCCGCGCCCGGGAATCATTTTGGTGATTTAACCCCCAACTCCAACCCTTTGTTGCTGAGTGCCAAGCAGGGAGGTTATGGGTCCCATTTTTATAGTCTTTGGTATGACTCGGCTGGGATTTGAACTCCAACCTACCGATCTCAGGGCGGACACTCTAACCATGGCCCCAGAGCCGCCTTTTGGACAACCCCTGGGTTTCCTGCACATGGTGCCTGTGAAAATTGTTATCAATCATAACATTAATTATACAGTAGGGATGGGTAAATGATGTCTTAGAGAGTGTATGGCACACTCACTACCTGTATCGACACTGCGCGATACTGTGTTAGTGTTTCATAATGGTGGATTCTGCTGGTTAAAAAAAGGTCACTACATTTGACCTGCCAATTAAATTAATAGTTGGATTATCTGTTTATTAAAATCCCTGCTGCTGCAATAGTCATAGCTATCCTTCCTGGGGATTGTAAGGCAATACATGAATTCATGAGAATAACACTAAATTAAAATTAAAAAAAAAACAAAAACACATTTAATACATTCAATAGTTATGCTAATGAAGAATATCATAACAGCCATAACAATACAATTGTTGACAGGAAAGTCCAAGCCTTTACAAAAAAGGTACAAATCGATTCCATGCAATTGAGCAGGAAACAAAATAGACCAAATAGAAAACAAAATGTTTGTTATTCTTGTGTAAATATTTAGTGTTAATATTTTAAGAAGTGGCTGAATTTATTCCGAAAATAAAACATTTTTCTAAACTAAGAAAACCTTTTTTGTTTTTTATGAATTGTTGTGCAGAAAGGAGTATAAAACATTCAACTCTGGTCAGTGAGCCAAATTAGAAAACAGAAAAATAACATTGACCAAAGGGGTAGAAAATGGATGGATGGATGGATGGATATTTGGCGCTGTAAGATTAAAATGATCTTATGATTTATATTGATAATGAAGATATAAACGATGTCAGACGCGGTACTCATTGAGTCAATTGACACACGAGCTGTATCGGTCACCTGTTTGTTTCTTAAAGTGACACACACACTGAGGCATTAACAGAACAGTATCACTGTCCAAACTCTTTCATAATGCATTGACCCTTCAGTATCGTTTGACCCATCACTATTATACAGTAAAACGCAAGACTAATTATTTAATGGTCCCCTATTATGCAAAATATTTGAATGTTAGCGGAAATGTGTCCTTATGAGAGAAATATTTACACTCACTTTTGTGAGAGGAGGCACTCAGTCACTTTTTAAGGTTGTTTTCAGGATGTGATGAAGGAAAAATGTCCTTCGTCTGACATGAAAGACGGCCCAACTTCATGGAGGACAGTTTTGTAAAAGAGCAGGCTTCGTTGCACATCTTAAAATAAAGCCTCACGCTTTGATAACTTTGTCAGTAAGCCGCAGACAAGGTATCTGTGTGTTTAAAAAGTAACAATGATAATTCTGCGAATAGGATAGAATGTGAGTGTAATATTAGGAATGTAGCTCACATAACTATGCAGTTTTGCAAACGTTTGTGTCCTCCTGCCCCACTCCTCAAAATTACGCTGTTATATGTGATATATGACAGTATTTCTTAACCATAGGGCCATTTTTGGTCTGTTTTTCAGCTGTGGTCCGTATGGACCGAAGCGGCACTCAGTTGTAATACACTTTTCCACCACTTGTGGCAGTAATGACAATATCAAACAAAACAGAATAAGTCTGGTGCTAAACTAACAGAGAAGTTTCTTAAGCGCAAAAAT
>NC_084742.1:9890203-9892703 GCF_033978785.1 Entelurus aequoreus | reverse complement strand
CCAGTCGCCGACTGCCGTGCCCAGATCTGCGCATGCTTTGGCGTAGCTGGCCAAAGCGACGCACAAACACTCTTGTAAGCTGGTCACTGTGGTGGCACAGTTACATGTTCTCTGGATGCAAGCCTGTTATTTCAAAAAGTCTACATTTCAAAATGGTTGCTCATAACTCCAAGGGCAAGACACTTCATTAAGTACACTAGGCAATTTTAATTATGTTTTCCTTTGTGCCACCATTCAAAACCAAACTACTGGTAATATTTATACGAGAGGACTCTGTGTAAAAGGTTTGAGAACCATTGCATGATGCACGTGTACCTAATGAAGTTTCCGGTATATACAGTATAATATATGTTGTACTAAATATGAACAAGTGTTCTTACCTTGTGGTACCTATCCGGTGCCACGTGACCATGGCACTTGGCAAATACGCCACTTTGGTCGTTCAACATGGCACATTTCTCATCAGCAAATAATTCTAAAACATAGAGGGATGTGAAATGACGTGACACATTTTTAAATTTTGTGTTTTAGCCACTTTTATTTAGAGAAGTAAGAATATTTAAGTTGCAACAGAAATTAATGATGTATATTAAAGGCCTACTGAAACCCACTACTACCGACCACGCAGTCTGATAGTTTATATATCAATGATGACATCTTAACATTGCAACACATGCCAATACGGCTGGGTTAACTTATAAAGTGCAATTTTAGATTTCCCGGGAAACTTCCGGTTGAAAACGTCTAGGTATGATGACGTATGCGCGTGACGTCGATGGTTGAAGCGGAAGTATTCGGACACATTGTATCCCAATACAAACAGCTCTGTTTTCATCGCAAAATTCCACAGTATTCTGGACATCTGTGTTGGTGAATCTTTTGCAATTTGTTTAATGAACAATGGAGACTGCAAAGAAGAAAGCTGTAGGTGGGATCGGTGTATTAGCGTCTGGCTGCAGCAACACAACCAGGAGGACTTCGAGTTGGATAGCAGACGCGCTATCCGACGCTAGCCCACGACCGCATCGATGATCGGGTGAAGTCCTTCGTCGCGCCGTCGATCGCTGGAACACAGGTGAGCACGGGTGTTGATGACCAGATGAGGGCTGGCGTAGGTGGATAGCTAATGTTTTTAGCATAGCTCTGTCGAGGTCCCGTAGCTAAGTTAGCTTCAATGGCGTCATTAGCAACAGCATTGCTAGGCTTCGTCCGGCGGTACAGCATTAACCGTGTGGTTACAGGTCCAGAGTTTGGTTCGGTGTCTCCTGATAGTAGTATTGTTGATCTTCTGTCTATCCTTCCAGTCAGGGGCTTATTTCTTTTGTTTCTATCTGCATTCAAGCACGATGCTATCACGTTAGCTCCGTAGCTGAAGTGCTTCACCGATGTATTGTCGTGGAGATAAAAGTCACTGTGAATGTCCATTTCGCGTTCTCGACTCTCATTTTCAAGAGGATATATTATCCGAGGTGGTTTAAAATACAAATCCGTAGTCCACAATAGAAAAAGGAGAAAGTGTGGAATCCAATGAGTCCTTGTACCTAAGTTACGGTCAGAGCGAAAAAAGATACGTCCTGCACTCTAGTCCTTCACTCTCATGTTCCTCATCCACGAATCTTTCATCCTCGCTCAAATTAATGGGGTAATCGTCGTTTTCTCGGTCTGAATCACTCTCGCTGCTGGTGTAAACCATGTGGAAATGTGAGGAGCCCTTCAACCTGCGACGTCACGCTACTTCCGGTACAGGCAAGGCTTTTTTTTTATCAGCGACCAAAAGTTGCAAACTTTATTGTCGATGTTCTCTACTAAATCCTTTCAGCAAAAATATGGCAATATCGCGAAATGATCAAGTATGACACATAGAATGGATCTGCTATCCCCGTTTAAATAACAACATTTAATTTCAGTAGGCCTTTAAATACCTGTACATCTCTTGTTTTATTATTTCCGTATACTGTCATTGCACATATACATAATCTGAATAAAAGTTTCATTTTTTTAAACAATTTGCTAACTAACTAGCCGCACTATATATACAAGTATGTATATATAATTAAGATTTTTGAGAAATAGCATTTATTTGATTAAATGCAACTACTAGTAGCTACAGTATAAAGTAGCTAGTTAGTCAAAACATACATTTTTATTATAACATGTTTAAATTATTTAATTAAGTAAATGCTATTTCTGAAAAATCTTAATTATATATACATATTTGTATATATGTACATATACAGTATGTATATATGTATATAAATATGTACATATTTGTACATGTATGTATGTATATATATATATATATACTCTATGTATACAGTATATATGTAGGTATGTATATGGATGTATGTATATGTGTGTATATGTTTAAGAAAAATATATATATTATTTACATGCATTTTTTATTATTAGAATTATGTTGGTAAACTCAAGACCGTGCAAAAAATAACTAAACAATCTAAAAATTGAAGACTATTAAAAAGGACTTGATTAAATAAATAAA
>NC_084742.1:9852703-9885203 GCF_033978785.1 Entelurus aequoreus | reverse complement strand
AGTTATGTTGTATCCACAGCAGTACTCAGTTGTAATATCATTTTCCACCACTCGTGGCAATAATCACAGTATCAAACAAACACAAAAAGTCTGCAGCTAAAGTTGTAGAGAAGTTTATTAAGCGCAAAGATGATGACTAAAGCGGTGAAGCTGTGTTTTCTGTTGCACTTTAATTAAGAAACATGTAAATTATTAATTTAGTGTGTTTATTTTAGCACAACATAATTTGAATGTATTGCATTTATGTGTTAAATAACACACAGTTTCATGTCGTTTGACAAGGTTGTAAACAGTAATTGTGTGAATGTTTGGACATTCACACATAATATTTGACATTAAAAAAAAATCTTCTTTTAATCCGCCGCAAAAGTTAGGCGCACTCCACAGCCCACAGTTTTCATCTGATCAGAACCCTTTGAGACACTTGTGATTTAGGGCTATATAAATAAACATTGATTGATTGAAGTATCAAAACATTCGGCCCGACCGGGAATAGTCAACTCCCCACCAAAAAAAGTTTTGAAAATATCCCGGATTAGCCAGAATTCCCAGTTTTCCGGGACATTTGGCCCATTAATGGGCCAATTTTCAAACATGCACAACTCCCGCATTTTTCACCCGATTCACACCGTTACACCATCCACACACCCCACGAGTTCAAAAAAATTCCAGGAATTCCCGGCTTTCCAGAGCCCCATTTTTCAACCGTTTTTGACCATTCCACCATCAAAACATTCCTCTTAGTTTCCCAGTTTTCAAAAAAATTCCAGCAATTCCGAATACCCATTCTCAATTCAAACTGTTACTAAGTCAGCATTTTTCAACCGTATTGAAAAATTCCAACACCAACCCATTCATATCATCTCGGACAATTGTGCTAGTATCAATATTTTCAAAGATTCATAGTTTTCCCGAAATACCTGCATTTCTAGGAAATTCTCATTCAAAGGATTGGACGTATTCCTACAATGCCCTACATTCTCAAAATTTTTAGCCATTTTTAAACCCGATTCTGACCTTTCCACCATCCACTTATACTACTTTTCTGATATATTGTGCGCAAAACATGTTTTTCCTTTCCCAAAATTCCCGGTTTTCCCAGAATTTCCCGGAATTTTCTCCCCATTGACAATGAATGGGCATTATAGAATCTACTGCATATCTCACATTTTTCCTCCGATTTGAATCGTTCCAACATCCACACACTCCACTCACCCTGGACATTCAAGCCAGCATGTTTTACGGTTCCGAAAATTCCCTGATTACCAGGAATTACCCCTCATTGAAAAAGAATGGGCTATATACAAAACTCTCCATATCCCACATTACTCAACAGATTAGAAATGATAAATAAATGATAAATGGGTTATACTTGTATAGCGCTTTTCTACCTTCAAGGTACTCAAAGCGTTTTGACACTATTTCCACATTCACACACACATTCACACACTGATGGCGGGAGCTGCCATGCAAGGCGCTAACCAGCAGCCATCAGGAGCAAGGGTGAAGTGTCTTGCCCAAGGACGCAACGGACGTGACTAGGATGGTAGAAGGTGGGGATTGAACCCCAGTAACCAGCAACCTTCCGATTGCTGGCACGGCCACTCTACCAACTTCGCCACGCCGTCCCTATCGAACGCAAAACATGTTTTTCCTTTCCCAAAATTCCTGGTTTTCCCAGAATTTCCCGGAATTTTCTCCCCATTGACAATCAATGGGCGTTATAGAATCTACTGCATATCCCACATTTCTGACTCAAAGCGCTTTACATTGTGAAACCCAATATCTAAGTTACATTTAAACCAGTGTGGGTGGCACTGGGAGCAGGTGGGTAAAGTGTCTTGCCCAAGGACACAACGGCAGTGACCAGGATGGCAGAAGCGGGGATTGAACCTGCAACCCTCAAGTTGCTGGCACGGCCGCTCTACCAACCGAGCTATTCCGTCCCAGTAGTTAGGTTAGATATAATTATTAAAAGTAATACAAATCTAAAATAAGATTAGAATTCAGTGTTAATATTTGAATGGGCCCAGGGCCCACTTGTAGTGGAAGAGATAGGCCTCACGGTTAAGTCTAGTTAAGTTAAAGGTGAAGAACCCCTGCTCTAATCATTTGGCCATTGATCCGTTAGAAAGTACATCATTGGCCTTACCAGCTGGGCAGACACAAGAGTTGGTGAGGTCTCGGTCAGAAGATTTGGGGTTTGAGCAACTGGGCACATATGCAGGACCTTCTTCTACATAGCTGAGGTCTCCTGGACAACTGGGTTCGTCTGCAAAACATGGCATCAAGTAACTTTAACCAAAAATGATTAGCGGACCTGCATATAATTCTAGTCAGTAATGAGATACTGAGAAACATACCACACTGGGTGACACCTCTCCATCTGCTCCAAACATGGCTTTCATTTCCACACTGGTGCACCACTTCTTTGAAGAACGCACAGCCCACATAGGAGCTGTCCTCGTAAAGGTAAAGGTTCTCTTCGCAAAGTTCAATATAAAGAGAGCCTGTTGTTTTCAGGCAATCCAACACTAATGAAATCAGCTCTCTACATTTCTGCAAACACAAGAAGGGGAATAGAAAGATGTGGAACCGTAGCTCTTCTTAATGCGAGCAGTGATTAAACGCCAACAGTTTATATCCTAAAATCATAAAGCCAAGCAGAATCACAGAACACTGTGCCACTCTTTTTGATAATATTTTTACCAATGATTTTGATATTAGTAACCTGTCATTTCAAACAAGTAAATTCCCAAACAAGAAGAAAATAGCTAAAGTTGCACCGATTTATAAGACTGGAGACAAACACCAATTTCCAAATTATAGACCTGTTTCTTTACTTCCAGCATTTTCTAAAATCATTGAAAAACTGTTCAATAACCGATTAGAGAGTTTCACAAACAAAAATAGGATACTCGCTGAGAACCAATATGGATACAGAGCTAATGTTTCAACTTCGATGGCTTTAATTGAAATTACAGAGAAATTACCAATGCAATAGATAGTAAGTGCGGCAGCAGTGTTAATGAATGTAACTAAAGCATTTGACACAATTAATCACAATATTTTAATACAAAAACTAGAACACTATGGCATCAGAGGGTTGGTCTTAAACTGGATTAGAAGTTATTTAACGAACACGAAACAATACGTGAAGCTAGGCGAACACATGTCTACAATGCTAAATATATCCTGTGGTGTACCTCAGGGATCAATACTAGGACCAAAATTGTTCAATCTCTATATAAATGACATTTGTAAAGTTACAAAAGATTTAAAGTTAGTATTATTTGCGGATGATACAACAGCGTTTTGTTCAGGAGAGAACACACAGAAGCTAATACAAATAATAACAGAAGAAATTAACACATTAAAAAGATGGTTTGACAAAAACAGACTATCTTTGAATCTCAGTAAAACTAAAATAATGCTATTTGGTAACAGTAGAAGAGAAAATAGATGCAATAGAAATTGAAAGAGTAAATGAAACCAAGTTTCTAGGTATAATGATTGATGATTAATTGAACTGGAAATCACATGTAAAAAATATACAACATAAAGTAGCAAGAAACACGTCAATAATGAATAAAGCAAAACATGTCCTAGACCAAAAATCACTCCATATTCTCTACTGCTCACTAGTGTTACCATATCGGAGTTATTGTGTAGAAATATGGGGAAATAACTACAAAAGTACACTTCATTCATTAACGGTATTACAAAAAAGATCTGTTAGAATAATACATAATGTTGGATATAGAGAACATACAAACCCTTTATTTATTGAATCAAAAATACTGAAATTCCTACACAAAAAAATTACACACAAAGCAAACTATAATCTGCTACCCAAGAATATACTGTACAACAATTCTTAACAAAAGAGGAGAAATATAATCTTAAAGAAAAATGTAATTTAAAACATTTGTACGCATGTACAACACTTAAGACCTTCAGTATATCAGTATGTGGAATTAAATTATGGATTGGATTAAGCAAAGAAATTTAAGATGTTTACAAAGTACAAAGAAGAAGAACCATGATAAACACTCTGAATTTATTTATTTATTTTATTTTTTTGACAAGAAATCACATGTACATAAGTACATGTGATTAATCGTTAGCAACCCCTGCTGAACAGTGCCCCCACCTGGTTTTGCGTTTCTTGACGTTATGGCTGTATCCTGTTTGTGTTTGCTAGTAGTGTTAAAGGGCTTCAAGTTATTGTGCATTATGGGATATTTTTAAATCATTGATTGTACACTGGGTAAAATTATCGTACGTCTGGCTACGGTGGTTGTTTCTAATTACCTCATCAGTGGTGTTTGTACTAATTAAGCGATTTGCTCTTTATTAATTCTGTCGCAACAGTAATACACAGGTGCATCTAAATAAATTTGAATATTGAGCAAAAGTTATTTGATTTCAGGAGTTCAGTTTAGACCACAAGACAAATTCACGACTCTGGAAGTTTTGTAGTTTTTTTTTGCTGATTGTACAGACAATGAAGACGACTATTTTTGGACAAATGAGGATTCACAACCTTATCTTTTTGAAGCTGAATATACGGCGGATGAACTGCTGCTTCTAGAAGCGAGCACAAAGGAAGGGTGAGACGTTGTAGCAGACGGAAGCCGAGAGAGTGAGGTGAAAGTGACTTTGGCGCTATAAACTTGGAATTTGAAGCCAAGCTATTTCGACATAAATGGAGTGCTTACCCAAATAAACCGGAGAAAATGTCCCCGGACCAGCTGGACTAAACGGCCAACTGTCCATCGAGTGAGTCACTTTAATATCGATCATGATACACGCAGCACGTCATGCGTGTTAATACAACTACAGTACATACGCTGTCCGGCTAGCTGTGTACAAACAAAACATGAAATGTGGGCTAATAATTTACAGATACCGTAATGTGATTGTTCATGTTTTTCAGTCAATACAGATTGGTGTCTTATCACATAATGTTGTGCATTACAAACTCAAACGCGTTCGGTGCTGACGTGGAAGTTAGCTTATCTCTTGACGTAGCTAGCTTTTACGGCTAACACCGAAGCACGCCGATGAGTTACTACACTAGAAAAAGAGTTCCTCCTGCTCTTACAATAACAATGTCGCTCCAGCTTGGTTATTGTACAGATAACGGAATGTAAAGTAAGTATTGTTGATGTTTTTTTAATGTATTTTTTAAGTGATTTAGAGGTAGAATTGATTGCTCACATTAGCTGCATTGCTAGCCACCTACAATGAGATGATTATTACAAGTTAGCATGCAAAAAAACCTGTCTTTCATAACGATTGTGAACGATAGGCAAAATTTTTTTTAAAAAGTGTAAAAGATGTTTTTGTCTGGTGTGAACATTGCTAGATAAAAATACTTTTTTTTACCTTTTTGAAATGTGTTTTTGGAGTTAACATATATGAGAGGAAATGGTTCACTTACAGCATTATAAACAGCAACCATGTCTCTGGTTTGACATGTGTCTTCAGTGTGCACGGCGTCCGTAATCAGCTGCTGCTTATCGCCTGAGGAGAACATTTCAAAAGGTCCCGCTTTACAAAAATCCCCATGTGGACATAATCAAAGAGGACACGTGTTTACCCGCAACGTTGTGTTTCCCACAGAGTCCACTCATGTCTGCGGTCGTCTCCTGCTGCATCTCCACCTTGAATGACACGTCACGTCGTTGTAGCACGTGTCTTCATGATGATGCCTTCCGCTTCTAATGTTGCGTCTCACCCAAAGTGTGTCTATTCCTCCAGGTACGTCACGCCAGGTGACCGTGAGAGGAAGCAGCATGCTCCTCAGCCTGGTGTAGATGCCATACTGGAAGACGTGCTGGTAGGTGTGGTCATAGGGAAGGGAGACGCTGTCAACACAATCATGAGGTGATGTTAGCACTGAGTTGTGTTCTCATAAAAAATCGGTCATGCCGGACCTTTCTGACTCCACGAGGATGCTTCCATTCATCAGGACCGTTTGGACTTTATTGATGGTGATCTCCACTTCAACCAGCAGCCCGTTGTCCCCCCGCCGGGCGCTGATGTCGCAGTCCACGCGGTTGTGCGTGAAGTGGCTGAGGGTGACCCTGCAGGTGGACCGCAAGTAGTAACTGGAGCCGTTGAAAGGTTGGACCACACCGCTTCCGAATGTCTTGCAAGTGACTGGCGACAACAGTGGCAGGTGAGTCAGATGAAGTAAAAATATGCAGAGGCTTCAGCTTGGAATACATAAAATGGCTGGTAATAAGTGTTAGGTTGTTGCTGGTACAGCTCTTCATCACCTATATGGTCTTTAAAATGGGTGGACAAGCCAGGACACCATATTGAAACCTTTTAAAGCATTTATCTGTATTGGTCACGGTGGCTTCAAAGTAGCAAAGTAGCCTAGGGCTGCACAGAAAAATAGATTCCCATCCGGATCACGAATCTTGTTTATCCTGATTCTAAATCGATTCATAATTTTCAAAAATCGATTGTATGTACATTACAGGCCAAAAGTTTGGACACACCTTCTCATTTGCGAAATACAATACATTACATTGACTAATTGTGTAACAATAAAGGTCAATTAGGATAATACATAACGTTGGATATAGATGTGGGGTCTGAGCCGAGGATGTCGTTGTGGCTTGTGCAGCCCTTTGAGACTCTTGTGATTAAGGGCTATATAAATAAACTTTGATTGATTGATATAGAGAGCATACAAACCCTTTATTTATTAAATCAAAATATTGAAATTCAATGATTTAGGGAATTTGCAAACAGCCAAAATAATACACAAAGCAACCTACATCTTGCTACCCAAGAATATGCAACAATTTTTCTCAACAAAAGAAGAGAAATATACCCTTAGAGGATAATGTAATTTAAAACATTTGTATGCACGTACAACACTTAAGACTTTTAGTATATCAGTATGTGGAATTACATTATGGAATTTAGAACGTAAAGAAGTGGAACAATGTACTAATATAATCAAGTTTGAGAAACTGTTCAAACTACACGTGTTTAAAAAGTACAATAAAGAATAATATTAAAGAATAATATTGGTAAATGTCTTGAACTTGAGCAAAATAAGATCATTTATCTCATCATCAATGACTTACCTAGTTAGGAATAAAACTGTTTTATTTACACTACATGGATTTGTAATGTGTGGAATGTTTCAAATGTGTACATCCTGAGTATATAGAGTGAACATATGTGTAAGTAATTGATATGAAGTGGAAAAGGGGTAACATTAAATAAGTGTTGCTTGTTCCTACTCATTTTTGGACATGTTGTAAAGAGAATGTACAAATGTGATGAATCATTTTGAAACTGTACATATGTTTAAA
Organism: Entelurus aequoreus; assembly: GCF_033978785.1. Lineage (NCBI taxonomy): Eukaryota > Metazoa > Chordata > Actinopteri > Syngnathiformes > Syngnathidae > Entelurus > Entelurus aequoreus. The sequence continues at coordinate 9,877,860 of NC_084742.1, read as the reverse complement.
TAAACCAATCTGGTCTCTTATGTTTAATAATTCCTAATTAGGCATTCAATATCAAAAGATGACAAAAATGTGAATGCACAGTTGACAGATTTACAAATTCACACATCAACTCCATTTAACTTACATTTTTGCATTTCTGTTGTTGTGACCAATTCCCCGGCCCCTAAAACTGAAAGGGAAATGGAGAGTTATCAGCAAAGAAAAAACTATTTGTGACCTAAAATGACAAACACTGTTTAAGTAAACACTCCGAATACGCAGAAACCCCCCTCCCCCAAATGAGAAGAGATTGGTTAAAAGTGACTAAAAAAGGTGTACTTAGCCAAATTAGTCAGATTTGTAGCTCAGTACCTACGACTGCTGATAGACAGCATACAGCAAGCGTCCATGATGGGGAGCTCATGTTGACGGCGGCGTCAATACTGCCGAAGAGACAGCGCTTTTATACCGCATCTGTGCATGTACGCCCCCTGACATGCCCACTTATGTCAACCAACATACCAGGAAATGTTTTAATATTTTTTATAATTTTTCCCATTACTGAAAATATGCTTAAAACTATCATTCAATTCAATCACACTATGGAAATTAACATTCAAGGGGCGGGGGGGGGGGGGGGGGGAAGCATCATAGGTAAAATATTAATCTCCATATTTTTAACATCATTTATGTTTGACAGACAAGGAAGAGCCCAGGGTTATCTTGAACGCTAAAGGAAACACCAAATGAGGCCAGGTTAATGGCTGTGCCCCATAAACCAGGATGCAGTTAGTTATTTTGTTTTGGCGTGTGATATTGCATGCTATTACATAAGACATGAAACGTGTTATTTTGGATATCATCTCTTGTGAGGGGAAAATAAAAGGCATAAATGATAAACTTCTTTCACATAAGTCGCTGCTGTAAATGATGTGCCTGTTACACCACCTCAGTTGGGTGCTACATGGTGGTGTTATAGCATACCAACTTTATTGATAAAACCCTTTAAAACACAGCAAAATACCATGAATCAAAAACCGACCCATAAAAAGCCTTAGTACACGTGTGTCAAACTCAAGGCACGGGGTCCCCATCCGGCCCGCCACATCATTTTATATGGCCCGCAAAAGCCTGGAAATAATGCAGTCAATACAGGACTTTTTTTTCTTACTAAATGTATTTGTTCTTTCCATTTTGACATTAAAAAAAATCAGTGTTGTCAAAAATATCAAGGTAACTCATGCGATTAATCACAAAAAATATTGGATAAATAAAATAAATAAAATAATATTCAAAACATTACTAAAAGTCTAGTGTAACTCAGCTTGTTTTTAAAAGCCAGTGCATAAAAACCAAAATTTTTCCCCAAAATTTAAAAGTGGAATATTTGATGTGAAGTAATTGGAAATAGGTCATTAATGCATAACATTGATTTTGATTCATTATTATGTTTTGAGAAACAACAGTTTAATAACAAATCCCACAAATCTTATATGATCCAAAGGGACCCCCTCATAAAGGTGTTAAAAATAAGCCAAACATTTTTTTAAATGTTGTTTTGACTTTCAAAACTTAAGTCTCTAGATCAATTTCAGATTGTTGACTATAATTGTTAAATTATTTTTTCATGTTTGTTTTATGCCCTTTTTGTTGAACAAAAGTTTGTTTTTAACTCCGGAAAACACAAACAATGCAATATTTCCCCCCCGAATATTTTAAAGTGGAATTTTTGATGTTAAGTAATTGGCGCACTAAATAGGTCATTAATGCCTTCTAACATGGATTTTCATTCGTTATACGGTAGTCTTTTTTTAACAATGAGTTTTTAAAAAATCCCACAAATCTTAGGGATCCAAACGGGCCCTATTCATAAAAGTGTTAAAAATAAGCCACACATTTTATTTTTAATCTGGTTATTTTTCTCAACGCTTAAGTTTCTAGTTGTTGATGATTTTTTTTTTTTTTTCCATGTTTGTTTTCTGCCTTTTTTGTCAAAGAGAACTTTGTTTTCATGTATGGAAAACACACAAACAATGCAATATTTTCCCCAAAATTATTTCCAAATGGAATTTTTGACATGAAGTAATCTTAAGGATACAAACAGGCCCTATTCGGAAAAGTGTTAAACATAAGCCGCAAAAAAAAAAAAAAAAAAAAAAAAAAATTTGGGTTATTTTTTTCAATGCTTAAGTTTCTAGATCAACTTCAGATCCAGCCGTTGATTGTGATATATATATATATATATATATATATATATATATATATATATATATATATATATATATATATATATATATATATATATATATATATATATATATATATATATATATATATATGTATATATATATATATATATATATACCTGTATATATATATTGTATAAAAACAGTCATGTATATACATGTATACACACAGATTTATCACACAAACTACGCAAAATGAATTTGCCTCCAGTCTTCTGTAGGTGACGTCAGCAGGCTGATAGAGGCACGCCCACGTTTTGGAGCTAAAAGTGGGTGTTCCAAACTGTGTTGACACCAGGGGAATTTTATCTGTAGACAAAATGTTTTGATTCCTATGAAAAAATGTCAGCATTAGAGGGACCCTTTAATCAGTGGTTGTTAAATCGTAGAGGCTCTCAAAAGGTTTAGATGTCCGCTGGGATTTAACTAACAAACAAGGGGGGGTCTCGCTCAGGGCGCCTTTGAAGTTAGAAGCGCCCCTGCTCACCACTAATGCTTGATAATGAAAGATGATGATACATTGAAATCTTACGCCAATGTTGTAATGTTCTTTATTATCGCCAAACATTTTTTACTTCTTTTATTGATAACTTGCTGATATTAGGAACCTCCCTTTTGCAGGGAAGAGTTTTCCCAAATGATTTTATTCTAAGGCTGTCTGCATAAAGAGAGGTGATTAGAATTAAAGATTACAAATTTATTTTACAAAAAGGTAAAAATACCAGCGCTGGAGAGAGGACCGAGCTGTCTAATTTCCAGACCGTTTTTAAAAAAATGGTCGCTCTCCACATATGCTTTTGTCCATCCTGAAGGAGATCAAAACCGAAAGTTAACTTAACGTGTTTGTTGGGCACACACATTGTTGTCCACGCACACTCTCCGCACCTGGTACAATCAAACACCGTTAAAACTGAAAGGAAAAATATGTGTGTCGATAAGAATCAGGTTTAGATCGTTGTTTTTATCTTTTTCGAGAAAATCCAAGGCAATAGTTAGTAACTTCTGAGGCATTCCAATTTGCTCAAAGGGGGGGAAATATTCCTCTAACACTAAAAACAAACATGATTCACCTTAGTGTGTGTGTGACAATCATTGGTACTTTAATCTTAATCTTAATCTTCTTCCTTTGCTTTTCTTAACATGCAATGTACAGAAATTCACTGGTTTTATTCTGCCACCTAATGCTAACACTTTCGTTAGCACTTACTTTACAAAAACTATCTGATACTCAGTTGTAATATGCTTTTCCACCCCCTGTGGCAGTAATGATAATATCCAACAAACAAAAGTAGTCTGGAGCTGAAGTCATAGAAACAAGTTTCTTAAGCGCAAAAAATATGACTAAAGGGGTGAAGCTGTATTTTCATTTGCATTTAAATTTGAATGGCAACGTACACTAGCATCATTCATGATTTTTTTCTTCATTTTAGCACAACATAATTGTATGTACATTTATTTTTGTCTGTTATTTATGAGTGCCTAATTCTTATGCAGTATATTTGATTAGTACTTATTTTTCTAATCAGCCTGACCTAAGCCTAAGGTTTATGTGTTAAATAAATGAAGATGTTTGTAATCAACACATGGTTTTATATCGTTTGACAAGTTTTTAAACTGTAAGTAGGTTAGATAAAAGTATTGAATATGATTAAAATCAAGAGGAAGATTATTAATTCAGTGTTAAAATTTGAGTGGAAAAGTTAGGTCAAAAAGGTGAAGAACTCCTATCTTCAATCTTTACTGTGTCATTATTTAGGAATTATTACCAACTTAGGATAAATGAAATGTAATTTCTGAGGAAAACAAAGACTTTACCGTCGTAAAAATGTTTTATATTTTAAGAAGAAATCCACAATTTTTAAGTGAATGCAAAAAAATGGTGTTTAAAAAAACAATTTCCCCTTTAAATATGCACATTTTGGAACTTCTTAATACAGTGTGCCTTTTAATTTCTATAGTATGCTAATTATACAGGCATGTAATTGGAATAATTAGATTTTAAGAGGTGGCGCTGATCAGGTAAGCAACGTTAAAATTGCTGGAAAAAAAATCTTGTGCAGTCAATGATTAAAATGTGCCATTGCGTTTTTATGTGTTACACATTAACATTTACTTAGTAATTTTTGAATAAGATTACGTTTTGGTATTAATCATCACACTGCGGGTGCTTCCCCACCATGCAGATGCAAAAAGCTTCCTGAAAAGTCCTGTACAAACTGGCTAAAAATTACAAAGATCAACCAATCAATCAATAAAATAAAATGAATAAAAACTTTTGACAGGTTCATAAACAAAAAAACCTAGTAAAACTGAATAAAATATTTAAAACATTACTAAAAAGTCTAGTGTTACTCAGCTTTTTTTTAAAAGCCAGTGCATAAAAACCAACATTTTTCCCCAAAATTTCAAAGTGGAATATTTTTTGATGTGAAGTAATTGGAAATAGGTCATCAATGCATAACATTGATTTTGATTCATTACTATTTTTTGAGCAATGACAGTCTAATAAAAAATCCCACAAATCTTAGGGATCCAATGGGGCCCCACTCATAAAGGTGTTAAAAGTAAGCCAAACATGTTTTATTTATTTTGTTTTGACTTTCAACGCTTAAGTCTCTAGATCAATTTCAGATTGTCGACTATAATTTTAAAATTATTTTTTCATGTTTGTTTTATGCCCCTTTTGTCGAAGAAAACGTTGTTTTTATATACGGAAAACACAAACAATGCAATATTTTCCCCCAGAATATTTTAAAGTGGAATTTTTGATGTTAAGTAATTGCCGCCCTAAATAGGTCATTAATGCATTCTAACATTGATTTTCACTCACCATTGTTTTTTTTAACAATGACAGTTTTAAAAATAATCCCACAAATTTTAGGGAACCGAACGGGCCCTATTTATAAAAGTGTTAAAAATAATGCACACATTTTATTTTTAATTTGGTAACTTTTTTTCGGAATATTGAATGTGAAGTAAATTGAGTCTCGAATAGGTCAATAATGAAAACTTTGATTTTGATATACAGTCGCGATCAAAAGTTTACAAACACTTGTAAAGAACATCATGTCATGGCTGTCTTGAGTTTCCAATACTCTCTACAATTCTTATTTTTTTGTGATAGAGTGATTGGAGCACATACTTGTTGGTCACAAAAAACATTCATGAAGTTTGGTTATTTTATGAATTTATTATGGGTCTACTGAAAATGTGACCAAATCTGCTGGGTCAAAAGTATACATACAGCAATGTTAATATTTGGTTACATGTCCCTTGGCAAGTTTCACTGCAATAAGGCACTTTTGGTAGCCATCCAAAAGCTCCCATTACCTCCCTGCTTGGCACTCATCATCAAGGGTTGGAATTGGGGGTTAAATAACCAAAAATGATTCCTGGGCACGGCACCGCTGCTGCCACTGCTCCTTTCACCTCCCAGGGGGTGAACAAGGGGATGGGTCAAATGCAGAGGACAAATTTCACCACACCTAGTGTGTGTGTGACAATCATTGGTACTTTAACTTTAACTTAACTTCTGGCAAGCATCTGGTTGAATTTTTGACCACTCCTCTTGACAAAATTGGTGCAGTTCAGCTAAATGTGTTGGTTTTCTGACATGGACTTGTTTCTTCAGCATTGTCCACATGTTTAAGTCAGGACTTTGGGAAGGCCATTCTAAAACCTTAATTCTAGCCTGATTTAGCCATTCCTTTACCACTTTTGACGTGTGTTTGGGGTCATTGTCCTGTTGGAAAACCCAACTGCGCCCAAGACCCAACCTCCGGGCTGATTATTTTAGGTTGTCCTGAGGAATTTGGAGGTAGTCCTCCTTTTTCATTGTCCCATTATTTATATATATATATATATATATATATATATATGTATGTATGTATGTATGTATGTATGTATGTATGTATGTATGTATGTATGTATGTATGTATGTATGTATGTATATATATATATATATATATATATATATATATATATATATATATATGTGTGTATGTATGTATGTATATATATATATATATATATATATATATATATATATATATATATATATATATATGTGTATGTGTGTATGTATATATATATATATATATGTATATATACATATGTACGTACGTATGTATGTATGTATGTATGTATGTATGTATGTATATATATATATATATATATATATATATATATATATAATTTATTATTATTATATTTTATTTTTTCTCCAGCAAAGACAGTTTTAGAGAAAACACACCTGCATGGCAGCTTTGTGTTATTAGTGTCAATATTACAATTGTTTCTTGTTACATTTCACCTGTTTGCTCTTTTATTCCACTTTTTTATGTTTTGTTTGGGTTTTGTAATAGTATTTTGAAAATGTTCCGCGGGCCGATAAAAATAATTAGCTGCGGGCCGCAAATGGCCCACGGGGCGCACTTTGGACACCTTTGATTTAAATTAAAATAATTGATCGCCTTCTTGGCACTTTTGAATCCATTTTTGTTCTCAAAGGAAGGTATATTTGCACGTCATCTGCAAAACAATGAAAGAAGAAATTGTGGGCTCTGTACCGAGGATGTCGTTGTGGCTTGCACAGCCCTTTGAGACACTTGTGATTTAGGGCTATATAAATAAACATTGATTGATTGATTGATTGCTTTTTAATATGGAGCCGCAACAAATACAGTGTGAACAAGACAGGACCTAAGATTGAACCTTGGGACACTCCACAGCCAAGGGGGGCTTGTTTTGGATGCGAATAACCCGAGTTTAACAGAAAAAGACCGATCAGCTTTCTCACATAAGAGTCCAGTACTATTAGATTACCAATATGTGTCATATGACGTACAGTTGCCATGGTTACATCCCTTGCATTCTGGTGTGCAGAAACCTTTCCTGAAATGGCCTATGGCCCCCTCCTTTGTGGGCTCAATCATGGACCATTATCAGGCCATTCTCTATTTTGCACGCTGATCGCCTTTGCTCCTGATTGCATTTGTGTCATTTGTCAGAGTCGAAGCCACGCAACATGTCTACACAGATTACCTGTACCGTGTTGCATGTGCGTGCGTCAGAAACAATTAATAGGAAAGGGAGCAGACATTAATGATGGTTGAGTATGTATGGCTATGGAGCATGAGACTATTTTTACCGGAATCATGGAGACCGTTTTTAAATAATCTAATGAAAAAAGTGGATTGCTGAATACTACTACTACTAATACAACTCCTTAAAAAGGAAACTATATACATCTTAGGTGTCTTTATACGCACCAAATTAAGTGGCCTCTTGGTTGTTTACAGCGCTAATTACAACCACTGTGCCATGTCAGATCATTCGGTGTACAGCAGGAAATAATCCAATAATTAAGTAAGTCAATTTTATTTGGAAAGCAAAATATATGTGAAATAAAACCGATCATTTAAAACATTTAAATTAAAACAACAGGGGCAACATCATAAAAAGTATTTTAAAAAATTGGATAACATTTTTTATAAAATACAAAATTTCATTCAGTGGATTGAGAAGTGTTTACGTACTACAAATGTATTTTTGTTCCTCCAGCTATGGGAGTACCATAATTTACGAGTTTACAGGTATTGGTTATGTGATTTGGCTCTTAACACAAAACACTTGAATTTCAAATCATCGCACAATGAAAGGAATTGATTGGTGCTCGTTCCCTCAGAACAGCACCATTTTCACATGTAACCTTCCTTTTAAAAAGAAAAACAAACCTTGTATTGGAAATTTTCTAATCAAGTAGTCAAACAAAATTGTCTTTCTTAAATGTATTTGAAAAGCTCAACCGATTCAAAAGGCACAGGTCCTGTTTGTAGCAAGTATGGAAAGAATGCACGCTGAGAAAGAAGTGCTTTGCTCTTTCGATCAATCCAAATGTCATGGCATGATGAAGACTTGACTTGACTTGACTTGACTTGACTTGACTTTATTAATTCATGCTTGCAGTGGAGCCAGGGCCCCACTGAAAAAACAGCTGAACTTTACAATGAATATCAAACAAACTAAAATAAAAAAATAAAAAGAACAGACAGTATTTTATATTAAAAAAAAACATTTAGAGTGAAGTGAATTATATTTATATAGCGCTTTTCTCTAATGACTTAAAGCACTTTACATTTTAAAACCCAATATCTTAGTTATATTTTTAAACCAGTGTGGGTGGTACTGGGAGCAGGTGGGTAAAGTGTCTTGCCCAAGGACACAACAGCAGTACTAGGATGGCAGAAGCGGGGATCGAACCTGGAACCCTCAAGTTGCTGGCACGGCCACTCTACCAACCGAGCTATACCGTCCCGTATAAGAGGACAGTTTAAAAATGTATTCCATAATAAAGTAGGGCATTTATTGATCTCCTCCTTGTTAGGAAACAGCACGTTGTCTAAGTTCATGGCGTCCAATTGTCTTCAAATGTCCACTGAAAGCTGATGATCCCTAACTTTTGTCAGTTGTGTATGTAAGGATAGGATATGTTTCCCTCAATGGGGGAATTATGTGGTTGCAGTGCAGATACAAAAAGGCCACAAAATCACATTTTGGAATTTGGATTAATCCTGATTAATCGCAGGCGATTACTTGCTTTGAAAAAGACCCCGATATTTGTACAAAATACAATTTCATTGTCAGAATGTCATCCAGGAGCATTTGTATACATTTTACTTGAATGCATGTCATTTATTTGCACGGAACTTGGTAACAATCTTATCTAAAGTCGGAGTCTCTTCACATGTTTTTGTACTGGCGTATGCACTGATCTAAATACTGACCGTAGCGGTTCAGGTAAAAGAGCTTGTACGGTCAAAATATTCTTGCATGATTAATCCAATATTTGTTTTGTGATTAATCACATAAGTTAAATTTTTATTTGTCTACAGTCCTAAAAACAACACATTCAAACAAGAGGGAAAACATTTAAAAAAACACAAATATGGGGTGAAATTACTGCCAAAACTCCAAAAACACACACAAATGTTTTTACTCACACACAATGATTTGCAAGTCAAAATATTTAATTAAAATACAATTTGCAAGTAAAAAGAAAGTTTTTGCCAGAGAAAAAAAGATTCACAAGTATAACAACAATTTTCTTCAAGTTAAAACTTTTGGCAGTAATATTTCACCCTGCGCGATCCACACACTTGCATTTAAAGCACCCGCAATTCTCACTACACAACAGGTGGTGCTGCTGAGTCAATTTAAGGCCATCAGAGCTACTGATATTTGCGCATGGGAAAACAAGCTAAACCTGTAAGTTTACCTGTAAGTTTCCCCTCTATTTTGTCCACCATTTTACTCCACACCCTCCTTCTACTGTTATTTTTGGTGGATGGCACCATGCGCAAATAACAGTAGTTCTTACGGCCTTAAATTAACGCAGCACCACCACCTATCATTGTGCGAATTACAGGTGCTATGAGTGCAAGTGTGTGAATCGAGCAGGTTGGAATATTACTGCCAAAAGTTTTAACTTGAAGAAAATAGTTTTTATATTTGCAAATCTTTTTTTTTAAATTTTTTTTTTTACTTGCAAATCGTTTGTTTAATTGAAGACAATAGTTTTGTTTTTTTACTTGTGGAAAATTGTCAATTTTTTTACTTTGCGAAAATTGTTGTTTTCTTGCGAATCATTATTTTAATTGGGGGGGGAAAAAAGTTGTTATACTTTGGAATCGTTTCTTTAATGGAATTTTTTTTTTTCTTGCGTATTGTTGGTCGTGATTAAGAACATTTTGCGTGGAGTTTTGGCAGTAAGTTCACTTTTATACACAAAGAACATAAAAGACATCGAAGGACAACAGAGCTGATGCAACGAGCTTCCACTTCACCGCAGCCCTTTGTACATACAGCTACAAAAGTAAAACAAGGGGAAAAAAACAAAGTGCAATAAATAATACACATTGCGCACATTAGGCTGCACTGTTTTGCAGCGCCTGCGCCTGTAATACTCAATTTCATCCTGTGAGGGGGCACCATTCTCATTTTTCCTTTACATCGTTGCATGAACTGCAATTTGGTAACTAATATTTAATAGAAACTGTATTTATATTATGTTATATTCAAGAGGGATCGTTTCATGTAAGGAAAATGCAATAACATGTTTTTGTAGACACGATATCAAGTCACCAATTAATTCGATTTTGCTTCGTTCTATTTTGACATCTCCTGAGTGATTTTCGTCCTAAGTGCTTCCCTTCTCCCTCCCCTTTCAAAATAAAGCATCTTTGCGTCACGGTCGACGCTGCACGGTGACGAAGTCATCCTCCACTCCACTCCTCCTATCTCCTCCCAAGTCTCTCATCAGGACCACAGGGACGAGATGGACTGATGCACGCCGCGCGCAACTTTGCTCCACACGGCGCGGTTGTCTCGGTTCCAAAAGCCGCTGATAGTGAGTTTGACGTGCACAGAATAAGGCTCGCTTCAGTGACGCGTCGGAGTTGGATTTTTGTTTTTTTTGTTCCCCTATGTCGCGAAAGCAGTCGGACCATGACTACAACCTGCGGGGTATGAGCAACCTGATGGGCGAACGCTGGAGGAAAGTGAACGATGGAGGAGAGCGGAGCCTCATCAAGGCTCCATCCAGTGCGAGCATCAGCAGCCTGCCGGTGGCCTCGTCTTCCTCCGGCGCCCCGGCAGCCCCGGCAGCCCCGTCCACCTCCACCGGGGACCTGGAGAGGGCTGCGCGCAAGCAGTTCCAGCAGGACGTCACGCCCGCCTTCGTCTACATCCTCTCCGCCTTCTCCGCCCTGGGAGGCTTCCTGTTCGGCTACGACAGCGGCGTGATCTCCGGGGCGATGCTGCTGCTCAAGCGGCAGCTGGAGCTGAGCGCACTGTGGCAGGAGGTGCTCATTTCAAGTACTGTGGCCGCGGCCGCCCTGGCCGCCCTCCTGGGCGCCTTCCTCAACGGGCTCTTCGGGCGCCGGGTGTGCATCCTGCTGGCCAGCTTCTTCTGCGCCGTCGGCGGGATCGTGATGAGCGCCGCGCCCGGGAAAGAGGTGCTGTTGACGGGGAGGATCCTTGTTGGAGTCGGGCTCGGTAAGACCACCAATTGCAATTTTACTTTTTTTTTTTTGTAAGGAAGAAAAAGTTGTGGAAGTATTGAAACGCTGATATTAACTATATGAGTGTATTGTCTGTATAACCCTGCAAACGTACTATAGTCAGAGTGAGCTGGTGCATGCCAATATAACCCCCCCAAAAAAAAATAAAAATTGATTTTCGAATAAATCGCGATTAATCGATTCAAAAATATCGAACCGATTTTTTTTTTGAAATAAAGAAAAAACTATTATGTACAATGTTACAGTATATGTAACAGCTGCAGCAAAAAAAATAAAATTAAATAAGAAAACTTCAGATCCAGCCGTCGATTATGATTTATTTAAAAACATTTTTTTTTCATGTTTGTTTTATGCCCTTTTAAGTCAAAAGGGCAAGGCCTTATGTTTCTAGATCAGACCTGGGCAAATTAAGGCCCGGGGGCCACATGCGGCCCGTTAGGCTTTTCAATCTGGCCCGCCAGACATTAGTGAATTATATTTATATAGCGCTTTTCTCTAGTGACTCAAAGCGCTTTACATAGTGAAACCCAATATCTAAGTTACATTTAAACCAGTGTGGGTGGCACTGGGAGGAGGTGGGTAAAGTGTCTTGCCCAAGGACACAACGGCAGTGACTAGGATGGCGGAAGAGGGAATCGAACCTGGAACCCTCAAGTTGCTGGCACGGCCACTCTACCAACCGAGCTATGCCATTCCCAAATAATTGTTTTAGATCTTTAAGATGGAAACTCTAGCTGCCATTATGATGTGCAGTGATGTTTTCAAATTTACGTTAGTCTTGAAATATACAAAGTATTTCAATGGTTGGAATCTGCTGTTTTGCATGACATACTAGTTACTTCTGAGTCTATAACAAGATCTGATAGCTCAGTTACAGCTCTTTTTATTACCAAATATGTGTTATATGTGTTTTATGTTGCACGATTGCACCAAGAAAAATTCCTAGTTTGTGAACCTGTTCTCAAACAATGGCATGACTATTCTGATTCTATGGTAATCTAAGTCACAGCAGCTCAGACGAGGTACCAAGCAGTGTGGGTGTGGAGCATTTTTACAGAGTGTTTCCAGAGCGGCCAGCCTAAAAAGAGGGTTTTTCCCCCCCGTTTTTTCGTTTATATTTAGCTGTGTTTGTTGCGTTTCGCTTGATTGTAAAATATGTCGATCGAGAGGGGGTGTGGCGTTTATACGTTGTCAATATTCAGTGTTTTATCGTTCATAGTTAATATTGTAAATCCCACATTCTTTATTGTCATGTACATTCTGGGTGTCTCAATCAGTAAAAAAAGCTTGAAATTCCATTCCGTTTTTTAAGGCGGTCCATCATAACGTTTTTAGCATTAAATCAGACATTATTGTGAGGTTTTGTATTAGTGTTCCTAAAAATCAGATATACCGGCCCCCAGGCACATTTTTTTCTCTAAATTTGTCCCCCGAGTCAAAATAATTGCCCAAGCCTGTTCTAGATCAACTTCAGATGCAGCCGTCAATTATGATTTTTTTTTTTTTTTTCATGTTTGTTTTATGCCCTTTTTGTCAAAGAAAACTTTGCTTTTATGTATGGAAAACACACAAACAATGCAATATTTTCACCAAAATTATTTCCAAATGGAAATTTTGACGTGAAGTAATTGGAAAAATTCCCACAAATCTTAGAGACACAAACGGGCCCTATCCATAAAAGTGTTAAAAATAAGCAGCACATTTTTTTTTAAATTTGGTCCTTTTTTTCAATGCTTAAGTTTCTAGATCAACTTCAGATGCAGCTGTCAATTGATATATATCTTTTTTTCATGTTTGTTTTATGCCATTTTTGTCAAAGGAAATTTTATGTATGGAAAACACACAAACAATGCAATATTTTCACCAAAATTATGTTACCAAATGAAATTTTTGACATGAAGTAATTGGAAAAATCCCCACAAATCCTAGGGATCCAAAAGAACCCCACTCATAAAAGTGATAAAAAATAAGTCATACATTATTTCAAAATTGTTTTTCAATTGATTGTATTGTCTTTATAACCCTGCAAACGTACTATAGTCAGAGTGAGCTGGTGCATGCAAATATAGCATCATGAATAATAGGGGTGTCCAAAAAAAAAGAAAAAAAGATTTTTAAATAATTCGCGATTAATCGATTCAAAAATATCGAATCAATTTGAAAAAAATAAAGAAAAAAATATTTATATAATTTTTTTAGTATTTCCTGTCCAGCCAGGAACATCTAATTGTTGATGTAGATCAGGGGTCGCGTGGAGGACAATCCATTCCCACGTGGGCCGGATGAGTAACATCATGGCATGATAACTAAAAAATACAACTAGGACAAGTTCAGATTGTTTAAAAGCAATGAATTTACTTTTACAGCCTCTGGTTCAGGGGTGTCAAAGTAATTTTAGCTCAGGAGGAAAATCTATTCCCATGAGCACAGACGAGTAAAATCATGACGCGATAACTTAAAAATACAACTAGGACAAGTTCAAATTGTTTTCTTTGTTTTACTTCGGCCCAAAATAGAACAAACCAATAATCCTCTTGACAAAACACTTTAAGTTAGTTAAATTCTGAAGGAAAAATCGAGCCTGTCTAGGATTGAACAAAAAACTAAACAAAGCATAAATAAAAATTATTTTATGTTTTCACTACCTCATATGTCATTTCCACTGTTCACTTTCTTTAAATTTGCAGAGAAGACACCAATTTTCACAGAACTATATCAATGTGCAGCATTTTACGTGTTTATTCTACACCCGTTTGTTTTAAAGCCCCACTTTACCGTTTGCCTCTTGCTTGGTATACTTGCTCACCCTGGTATGAACTATTTGCTTGCCTAACAGAATTACTATTGTGACATCCAGTGGACACATTCAGAACAGCAGTTCCTTACATTTAAAAAGGCAGCACTTAGCAAACTCATCTCGCGGGCTGGATTGAACCTGTTCGCAGGCCTGATCCGGCCCACGGGCCGCATGTTTGACATCCCTGATGTAGATGATCATATCTGCTGTACAGATTTAGTTTAGAAAAGAGAAGTGTGGGATACTTCTCTTGTTGCCTTATTTGTATTTAACTTTATTAAAAGTTTGGGTAGAATTTTATTAAACAAAACCAATTTTTCTTTAAGTCAGGGGTGTCAAACTCATTTTATATCGGGCGCTACACGGAGAAAAATCTACTCCCAAGTGGGCTGGACTGGTGAAATCACGGCACGATAACTTAAAAATAAAGACAACTTCAGATTGTTTTCTTTGTTTAAAAATAGAACAAGCCCATTTTGAAATTGTACAAATCATAATGTTGTTGGGTTTGGTTAATGGTATTCTTTCTTTATTTGTTGTTATTCATACTTTCTGAATAAATTATTCATCAGTCAACTCATTGGTGTTCATTTTCAATCTATCAAGATTTTAAAAAAAAAATCAAATTACAGGGTGTTATTTATGTAGTTTTCTAATTTTCCTCGATTGTATTTTTTTTTTTTTTTTTTTTTACATATGTAGCGTAATCTACAAAGATACAAAGAATTGCTGTTGCAACATCTAGTGGACACATTTAAAACAGCAGTTTCTTTCATTCAAATATTTTGGCTCATTTTTATACTTGGCAAACTCATATAAAACCTGTTCTTGGGCCTGGTCTGGCCCACGGGCCGTACGTTTGACACACCTGCTTTAAGTAATATAAAAATGTATCATAGCTGTGTGTCTATTTTATGGAGGAATGTAGTTAATCATAGAACTGGCACACAACGTTATCAAAAAAGGAATTGATTTTGAATCGTGAATTGATTCTGAATCGACTCGTTTCCCCCAAGTATCGAATAGAATCAAAACGAATGATACACTCTGAAATGATTGTCAAATTAATCTCATAATGCAATGCAACAACATTCTATATGTTTCATTTTATGTGCAGGTTTTGGCATATGGACTACATTATCATGTAGAGGTGTAAATCTTTGGGCACATAATGATTCGATACGATTCCGATTCACGGGTTGACGATTCGATTCAAACAGATTCTTGCAATGTATTGTTTGGTATAATAATCATCATGAAACTTTGTCAAAACTGGTTATTGGCTATAAAAGCTCATTTTGGTTGCATGGAGATGGCCTAAAAAAAAAAAAAGTACTTTTTTTTTTTTTTTTAAACATTTTTAGAAATGTATGAATCAGTTTACAATCAGGATGAATAAGAATCCCGATGCTGATGTGAATCGATTTTTTTGTGCACTCCTAATGGCCGACTTAAAAGGCACTTTGCTGATAACTTTTGCTCATATGTTTACCGTTTGTCTAATAATTATAAAACGTCTGCATGTAAAGGATATTTGTATGATATGCTAACAAACCGTAAATGTATTTTATAGTCATTGTATGTGCACTTTTTTTAAAATGATATATTAAGTAGAGGTGGGAATCTAATGGGAACTTTAAAAAAAAAGAAATATTAAAAAAAAAAAATTTTTTAAATAGGTTTTTTAAAATATGGATCGATTTAGAAACGTGATGAATTAGAATCACGAGCCGAATGGGAATCTTGTTTTTTTTGTGCACTCCTATTATTTTGTCAATAATTTTGATTTAGAATCTAGGAAAATATCTTAAAATGGTCAAATTGAATATACAGTTGGAAGGGTATTCATATGGTTCAATTCGTCGCGGTTTACTTGACACACAGAATGTGCCGAATTTGGGTTGTGCACTGTTCACTTTAGCCACCAGATGGCAGTAGAGTGTTGAATATCTCAAAATGTGTTTTGTGGCAATTCCAATTTTGACCACAGCATCAGTTGATATGTAGAGTGGCGCTTTCCATCATTTTCAGCAGATTGCATTGTAAAATTATTAACTCCCCACCCCCCTTTCTTCTCACGAAAGATCCACCAAGGACTGGGGCCTTATGAATCTCTTCTCTACAGTATATTGAATATTTAAAAGCACCTGTAAGAACCTTGAGGTGTGTTGCCAAGGTGCAAAACTTACCCCTGAAACAGGAGTTTTAACTTTTTTACACTGCATGCCATAACAATCATTTGATGAGGGGCGTGTTGATGTGTTGTTCTTTTATTTTGAAAAAGGTTCAAACATTGATGTATACAAGAGTTTCTGTCAAGCAATTATTTTTTAAATCAGATTAATCAAAATCTGTGTTTTTTAATATTTTTAAATTTTCTATTTTATTTATATTAAAAAAATATTAATTCAAATTAAAAAGTGTGATTAATCACAGTTGTCACAAAAGCATTGTTAACATTGCTGTGGGTATACTTTGCCAGTTTGTAGTCAGAGCCACCCTTAATCAGAATTGTATTTTGCGCCCCATTACAATATTTTTTAACACTTTTATTCATATGAAACAATTTAAACATTTTTATAAATCAAACATGAATTGAATTTGATGCATGTTTGGTAATAATTCATGGGAGTTTTTATAATTTTAAAAATAACACATTTAACATAAATATAAAATATATATATATATGGATAAATGTGTGTATATATACACATGTGTATATGTATATATATGTATGTATGTATACATGTGTATATGTATATATCTATATGTATGGATACATGTGTATATATAGATGTATCTATATGTATGGATGAATGTGTATATATAGATGTATCTATATGTATGGATGAATGTGTGTGTATATATATATATATCTATATGTACGGATGAATGTGTGTATATATATATATATATATATCATAAATATATATATGTGTATATATGTGTGTGTATATATATATATATATATATATATATATATATATATATATATATATATATATATATATATGTGTGTGTGTGTGTGTGTGTGTGTGTGTGTGTGTGTATATATATATGTATGTGTGTGTATATATATATATGTGTGTATATATATATATGTATGTGTATATATGTATATATATATATATATGTATGTGTGTATATATATATATATATATACATTATATTTTATATATATATTTATATATATATATATATATATATATATATATATATATATATATATATATATATATATATATATATATATATATATATATATATATATATGTGTGTACATGTATGCATATGTATGTGTATATATAGGTATGTATATATGTTTGTATATATATATATGTGTGTGTGTGTGTGCATGTAATAAAACATAATAATCATAACAAAACATCTTTGTGGTTACATATTTTTTTTACCTAAAAAGATAAAAAAACATTTAACATAATTAAACCATAAAATCTTCCTGAAACATCCCAGGCTGAAATGGGATCTGTTTACAGACATTAACACTGCGCGCCACGGACAAACAATGGCAACATCAGTTGAAATGTGACAGTATATTCTTATAGGTGACGGAGCAGGAAGAGGCTAGGAATAATTTTTCAGTAAAATTTAAAATGACGCACCCTGTCATCGTCATTTTACATGTGCTTTTTCACGCCAAACGGGATCGAGAGGCCCTATACGCGTATGGGAAAGGCTCGCCCACTTTAAAGTCCACTGCTTGTTATAGATGCACTAAAAAGGTGTTTTGGTTCCTCGATGGTATTGTAATCTTGTGGTGCTTCTAAGATCATTTGTCTCTGCAATATATGCAAATGAGCTCATCTAAAGCCCCATCAGGGTGTACTTTGAAGCGAAATGTTCCACTAGTCGGAGTCCCCTCACTCATCTCATTTATGTAAAAGACCATATGCGTTCAAAATAAATTGCATTTGTACATGATTAATGCGATAGCTTTTGTGATTAATGACGTGCGTTATCACGTTATATTCCACAGCCCTTATGTTTAAGTACAAAGCTATGTGGTGTTAGTTGTGTCTACACTGTGCCTTTTTTGATGGGGAAAACGAATAATTGGGTCGTGTAATGTTTTTGTGTCTAGCCAGTCAGTGTTGGTGGATGTTGATCTGTGTGGGGAATCAGCCCCCTCTATGTTGTGTTCACGGCCCTCACGATCGGAAATGATAGCACTCTAACACAACACATAAAAGTCGGGTCGTTACACAACGATAGAAATATGAGCGATCTCAGAGCGACGTGTGGAATAAAAGTCACATCGATTAGTCCCACTTCCGACAACAATCTTTGTTCACTACTGCACAGAAATCCATGAGACTTGTTCTTGCTCACTCAGCCTTCAGTGGTGCAATGTATGGTTGCGCAATATATACCATTTACATTTGGTTGACGATAAAGCTTTCAATACAATCGTCGTATTGTGATAATACACGTTGATGAGCAAATTTGACAGCAAACGAACGCGTCCTAAACGCAGTGTAGCATTCTTGCTAGCGGCTAATGTCCCTCCACAGCGCAAAGCCGCTTTTATGTAAATAATCCTCACCTCCTTGGTGCCAAATACACAAAGTTTCTTACAAGTGGCATTATCACGGGAGGACAAGGAATAGCATGCTACATTACGCACAGTAGGGGAATATGCGAATATGCTAACCGCAAGCTAGAGGTCTTGACTGTACAAAAGTGCCTAAAAAACAATCTTAAAAATCGATTCAGGATTGGAATAAATACAAATTAAAAAAAGTAAATTTTTTAGATCTTTATGCTCTAATAACGATTCTCAAAACATGTTGATTTTTTTTCACATATAGAGTTGGCATGAATATAATTGAATACTGTCACGTGGGGGGGTCGCAGCTTGCTGCGGGGTTGTTCTTCCAACGCAAAAACGGCTCCGGACGACAGCGTGAAGGTAGGCTTGGATTTATTTAACATAAATAACTCACTACTAGTGATGGGTCCGGCAACACCGATGCATCGGCGCATGCGTCGAGCTCATAGAGCGATACCCTGTGTCGGTGCGCGTATCGCTTTTAGAAAGTCACGTGACCGAACACGAGCTGTTTTGGTCACGTGACCGCTCATGAGCTGTTCTGGTCACGTGACCGCTCATGAACTGTATCGCACTGACGCCTGCGCGCCAAACTGTGTTTATTAGGAAGCGGCGCAATCCGTGTTGTTGACGAACACCGTTAGGGCCGCTTGTTGTCACTGTCACTCAAAGTTGCATTTCAAAATTACACAGAATAAATGTGTTTATTTTGTTTAGAATTCAGATGGGTTTGATTTGGTGCGCGGCATATATTGGCTGTGCGGCGCACGGTGTGCGCGGAGGACGCTTGAGCACTGCGCAATTGCGCAGGCGCGCACCTTAGAGGGAAGGTTGCTCACAGGGCACAGAGGAGGCGTCAGTGCGATACAGTTCGCGTATCGGTCACGTGACCAAAGCAGCTCATGATCGGTCACGTGACTTTCTAAAAGCGGTACGCGCACCGACACAGGGTTTCGCTCTATGAGCTCGACGCATGCGCCGATGCATCTGTGTGGACCCATCACTACTGTTACTAGAGAAGGTACAGGAATGACGGCGTGGCGAAGTTGGTAGCGTGGCTGTGCCAGCAATTGGTTACTGGGGTTCAATCCCCACCTTCTACCATCCTAGTCATGATACATGTTCACATTATTTGACTGTATCTAAAAAATATATTTTTATTTAAATGAAGATATGAAATAATCCTAAATGAAATACAATGACTTGGTTTATATTATTGTATATACTAGGTCATAATATCAGTGTCAGTTGAGTCGGTCCATAGGTTGCCTGTAGGGATTTTTAATGTCCAGCAGATGGCAGTATTTAGTGACACAGTATCGACACAGTATCAATACAGTTTTGCAATGTGTCGAAACGCTTCATGAGGCCTCATCAACCCATCACTACTCACTACCATAACCACAAAAATACAACAAAAAAGGCAAGCGTGCCTAAAACACAAATGAAGCTGCTAGTTAGCAGAAGCTATGGCATGGACTATGAAACTTACTTGGTCAGAAAGAGACATGAACCGGTGTGACATAAAGACAATGAACGCAGAACGAGTGAACAGAAAGAAAGACTTAAATAACACAGACATGATTAACAACAGGTGCGTGACTCAAAACGTGAAACAGGTGCGTGACATGACAGGTGAAAACTAATGGGTGACCATGGAAACCAAACAAAACAAGGAAGTGAAACCAGGAACTAAAAAAGAGTCCAAAAAACAAACAGCACACGGCCAAACAAAAACATGATCAACAGACATGACAAATACATGTCAAATGTTCTTTTTCCCCTCGAACAAGTAACCCACAAAAAATATATCTACCGTAAAAATAATAAAAACCTAAGAAAAAAACAACAAAAAAACATGCATTAGTCAAATAAGTACAGGCAAATATTGACATGAAGCCACAGACAACTGCACACCGTGCAGCAATACACAAAAGCAGACAAAAGGCTCATCAATTATCTACCTTTCAGTTACTTTTCCATCGGGGTTAAATTTGAGATCAGTCTCTTTTACATATTCTCGGAAACCACCCCATACTTCCTGAAACCTCACAGAGCAACCATTCAATGGCAGCCTAATTTAAGGAAATAAATAATATCTATAATCCAGCGGTGGCGAAGAGGCGCCAATTTAGCACAATGAGTCTTCTCGCCAACAAAGTAGTGAATGCTACCAAATAGTCCGCTTAGAGCAGGGGTCGGCAACCCGCGGCTCCGGAGCCGCATGCGGCTCCTTGACCACTCATACTGGCACTAAAGGCATGTAAACCAAAATAGCACTTAAATTTAACCCACATTCTGAATGAGGTCTTTACAATTGAGTTTTTTGTATTAGAGGAGAATGGGAGAGGGAACCAAAGCTCTAAGAGATACTGGTTTAGTTGAGTTAGTCTCAATACTTAGCCATATTGGAGGGGGATAAAATGCTTCATGTTGCAGCAAATATTCAAGAATTCTAATATTGGTGGCCCAATAATAAAACTTGAAGTTTGGTTGTACTAATCCTCCCAACGATATGTTTGACACTCGATAACCCACATTTGTAGTATCGTCCAAAACTAATTTAAAGTAATGAAACAGCAGAAGATTAAGTGATTATTGTATTTTAACCAAAGTGTAGATAGAAACAGAAAGTAACCAGATAATAACATTTATTAACAAGTAGATTGATAATAATTTTGAGAAAAGGATACAACTGGAAAAGATGCAAATGTTACTGCATACGTCAGCAGCCAAATTAGGAGCCTTTGTAATCCGTTTTGAAATTATTCTATTGTCATTTGTATGCCAAACAATATATTGTGATACAGTGGAACCTCGATTTACAAGCTTGGCGGTTTACAAACGTTTATATGGCGCCAAATATGCCTCTGTGTGCGAACCAGGTATATGGGTACGAACGCTTAGTCATTCATTTTATTCAGTCATTTTGTGCTTACTCGTATTGAACAGCAAGTTTTTAATTGTGATGAGAATGGACATGTCTGGACAAAAATGCCAATGCGGACTTATATAATAACGGAGGAGAATACACTACCTCCAGTTAAGCGGAGTATTTTCTAATTGAACACACACACACACACACACACACACACACACACACACACACACACACACACACACACACACACACACACACACACACACACACACACACACACACACACACACACACACACACACACACACACACACACACACACACACACACACAAGGCTCCTCCCCCGTCAGCTGCTCCTTTGCCAATGTTAATGTAAGTGGATTTTACTTTTTTACATGTTTATTATTGTAGGAGTATGGTTGTTAAAGTTGAGGATTTTTATGATTTCTGACCGTTTGTGAGGGCACCAAAGGGACTTGTTTGTGTGCGCGTGTGTTGGGAGAGCAGCGCACACAGAACAATTCACTTGTTGTTTTGGCTTGTCAATAAAAGAAAGTTAATTCATCACCTCCTTGGTTTTTTTGTTTGATATACAGTACTGTAACACACTTTATATTGTGTTCAAAGTGTACGAACCTTCACTAAAATATGGACTTCAGTTAAGGCTTTAACCAATTATTGTGTGACTGCCCAAGCATTCACACATACAGTATAAGATTCTACACCAAAAAACGATCTATATATTATAATTTGGCGCTCCACAGCTCACAGTTTTCATCCGATCGGAACCGTTTACGTATCGGAACCGTTTAGGTATCAAAACGCTCGGCTCAACCGGGAATCGTGAGCTCTCCCAAAAATATAGAATCCTAGATTACCCAGAATTTTCCGGGTCATTTTTCCCATTGAAAATGAACGGGACATTTTTCGAACTTTCACAATTTTCACATTTCTCAACCGATTTGAACCGTTCCACCATCCACACACTCCACTCACCTTGGATAATCAAACTACCATTTTTCCAAGTTCAAAGAAATTCCAAGGATTCCAAGGATTCACAGAATTCCCGGTTATCCAAAGCCCTATTTTCACCTCTTCCTGGAAAGTTTTCACTGTCCATATTTTTTAACTGTTGTTGACTATTCCACCTTCAAAACATTCTTCTTAATTGGGACAACAAAACTACCATTTTTCTTTTCTTTCCGCAGTTGTTGTTACCTATATTTAATATTTCTAGGAAATTTCCATTCTAATGAATGGACCTATTCATAGTTATACAATTCCCCAAATTCTCAACATTTTGTGCCATTTTCATTCTGACCTTTCAACCATCCACCTACACGGCTCTTCACACATTTCCAACGAAAGACATGTTGTCTGTCCCTTTCCCAAAATTCCTTTTTTTTTCTGGAATCTCCAACAATGAATGGGAAATATACAATTGACTGCATGTCCCACATTTCTCATCTGATTTGAATCGTTCCAACATCCACACACCACACTCACCTTGAACAATCAAACTACCATTTTTCCGAGTTCAAAAAACTTCCAAGAATTCCCAAAATTCTAGGTTATTCAAAGCTCTATTTTCACCTCTTCCTTGAAAGTTTTCAGAGTCCACATCTTTCAACCGTTGTTGACCATTCCACCTTCAATACATTCTTCTTAATTGGGACAACAAAACTACCATTTTTCTATTCGTACAAATTCCTGGTTTTCCAGGAATTCCGAAATATCAATTTTAAGTTCAAACTGTTACTATGCCAACATTTTTCCACCGTTTTGAAAAAATTCTACATCATATAGGACAATTGCTGTTACCTATATTTTCAAAAATTCCCATTTTCCAGAAATTCCCAAATTTCTAGGAAATGTCCATTCAAATTAATGGACCTATTCATAGTTATACAATGCCCCAAATTCTCAACATTTTGTGCCATTTTTCATTCTGACCTTTCAACCATCCACCTACACTGCTCTTCACATATTTCCAACAAAAAATATGTTGTCCCTTTCCCAAAATTCAATTTTTTCTGGAATTTCCAACAATGAATGGGAAATATACCATCGACTGCATGTCCCACATTTCTCATCTGATTTGAACCGTTCCAACATCCACACACCCCACTCACCTTGAACAATCAAACTACCATTTTTCCAAGTTAAAAAAACTTCCAAGAATCCCCAAAATTTTAGGTTATTCAAAGCTCTATTTTCACTTCTTCCTGGAGAGAGGTGAAAGTGCAACAACATTTTTCAACTGTTGTTGACCATTCCACCTTCAAAACATTCTTCTTAATTCGGACAACAAAACTACCATTTTTCTTTTCGTACAAATTCCCGGTTTTCCTGAAATTCCAGGAGTTCCGAAATACTCATTTTAAGTTCAAACTGTTACTACGTCAACATTTTTCCACCGTTTTAAAATAATTCTAACACCAACCCATTCATATCATCTAGGACAATTGTTGTTCCCTATATTTTAAAAAAATCCTGTTTTTCCCGAAATCCCCAAATTTCTAGGAAATGTCCATTCACATGTATGGACCAATTCATAAATGCCCCAAATTCTCAACATTTTGTGCCATTTGTTATTTTAATTTTTTATTATTTGAACCGTTCCAACATCCACACACTCGGCTCACCTTGGACACTCAAGCATTTCAGTTTCCCTAACGAGTATCGGCAACTCGTGCAGATTCACACGCAATTCCATTTCATGTTTACGTTGTTTCTCATGGAGAAATCTGCTTCACTATACAAACTTTTCGATTTACGAACCCTGTTCCAGAAGCAATTAAGTTCGTAAACAAGGTTCCACTGTATATATTGTGATCGCATGCGGCGGCAATGTATATCGCGATACAGATTTTAGCCCGTATCACCCAACCCCAGTGAAATGTTGTAGTTTAGTGCCAGTTAGACCCTCTGAATTTCCATCCCCTCCATGCCTAACATTGATTACTGCAGCTTCCTCCCCCCATTCCAGATAATCGCAATTAGCTAAGATGCTAATTACACAGCTTGGTTCTCTTGCCTATCAAGCTGCATGCCACTGGCTGTTAGACAACTTGCTGTCTTTTTCATTATCATCATTAGGATTTTTATCAGATTTGCTTGGGTATTGCTTGATGGATAAAGAAGCGTAGAAGGTGTGTGCGTGTGCGTGTGTGTGTGTGTGTGTGTGTATGTGTGTGTGTGTGTGTGTGTGTGTGTGTGTGTGTGTGTGTGTGTGTGTGTGTGTGTGTGTGTGTGTGTGAGAGAGAGAGGGTGGGGGTCTTCTTGGCACGCCCTAACACTTTGAGTGTTGATCGTCTTCATTCATCTTAAATGCTTCTTTCCTCTCCTCCCTGGTCCTTCTTGCTTATTTTTGGATCACATTTCAATCTATGCCTCCCAAATGGTTGGTGGTGATGCTCGCGAGTCCCATCGCCCCCCAAGGAGAGGGTTGTTAAAAGCAGCTTGCCGTGCAGTGTGCTGCTCCGGTGGCTGCTGTCGGTCGCCTCCTTTGAGAGGAGGAGGCGCTCCTCCGAGGGATGGGGGACGCGAACCGTTTTGAAATGTCAGGATCGTATGTTTCTTTCGCACTCACCTGTTGCTGGA